>NC_091991.1:64154402-64499769 GCF_044704955.1 Pristiophorus japonicus
AGTGGAAACAATTTTTCCTTATGTATTCTCGGCCCTAAGCTCTGGAATTCCCTCCCTTAGCCTGTGTGCCTCTCCAACCTCTCTCCTCCTTTAAGACTCCTACATTAAAGGTGCTATAAAAATGTAAGATTTTATATAGGCTTATCATCACCTCTTGGCTTTTTATTCTATGCCTCTTGTGATAAATCCTAAAATTTTATTCGCATTTTTATGGCGTTATCAACCTGTACCCCAAGTATGCCTACTTCCGTGCAGAGTATAATTGCTGATGTTTCTTTTTACCTCACTTTTACTGATACTGAATTTAATTTGCCACTTGTTAGCCCGTTCCCATATTTTCCTATCATTTGGTCTTCCTTTTCTGGTATCATCTATAAATTACAGCACTCTTTCCTTTTGTGTTAGATCAATAATTTGGATATAGACCCAATGAACAGAAATGGCCCCAGAACTGAACCCGATGGGACACCACTGTCCATTTCCAACTACTCTGAAAAACTGCCCTTAACACAGACTCTCTGATTTCTCCCTTCTATTCAACTTTCAATCCCATTTTGTGTTCTTGGCTAATTCCATGCTGCTTAATTTTCTTTAATAATCTTCCAAAGGCTTTGCTACATCTACTGCAGCTACTGAATTTCCCTCATCTACCATGTCTGTTACCTCCTCAAAGAATTCTAGGAAGTTTGTCGAGCGCAATCGTCCATTTTTAAATCTGGTGGCTACTTCTAACTATTTTCATTTTATCTAGGCAATGGTAATTCCATCCTTAATTAGAGACTCTAAACTTTTCCCTACCACGGATGTTAAATTAATTGGTCTGTAATCACCCAAATTAGCTGTTTCCCTTTTTAAAAATAATGGGTACTATATTGGCCACTCCAGTCTTCCAGCACACATCCAATAGAGTTTCTAGGACCTCAGCAATTTCCTCCTGCACCTCCCTCAGGATCCTAGGATGTATCCCATCAGGCTCTAGCACATTAGCATATGCAATCATAATATCGTTCATCTCGTTCTCAAACACTTCAGGATTCACCTCTCTCCAATATCCTCTTTACTAAAGACTGACACAAAGTACTTATTAAGTACCTCTGCCATTTGTTTCATCATCAACATCTTCAGATTGACGATCTTCTCTTCACAGGGGTCCCACCTTTTAACAATACCTTTCCTCAATTTGGAGGTCTGTACTACTGTTTTTAAAAAAAAAAATTGCTCCTGGGATGTGGACGTTGCTGGCTAGGCCAGCATTTATTGCCCATCCCTAATTGCCCTTGAGAAGGTGGTGGTGAGCTGTCGCCTTGAACTGCTGCAGTCCATATGGTGATGGTACTTCCACAATGCTATTGGGAAGGGAGTTCCAGGATATTGACCCAGTGACGATTAAGGAACAGCGATATATTTCCAAATCAGGATGGTGTGTAACTTGGAGGGGAACTTGCAGGTGATGTTGTTTCCATGCGCCTGCTGCTCTTGTCCTTCTAGGTAGTAGAGGTCGCAGGTTTGGGAGGTGCTGCCGGAGAAGCCTTGGGGAATTACTGCAGTGCATACTGTAGCCACAGTGTGCCGATGGTGCAGGGAGTGAATGTTTAAGGTGGTGAATGGGGTGCCAGTCAAGAGGGCTGCTATGCCCTGGATGGTGTCAAGCTTCTTGAGTGTTGTTGGAGCTGCACTCATCCAGGCAAGTGGAGAATATTCCATCACACTTGTGTCTTGTAGATGGTGGAAAGGCTCTGGGGAGTCAGGAAGTGAGACACTCACTGCAGAATACCCAGCCTTTGACCTGCTCGTGTTGCCACAGCATTTATGTGGCTGGTCCAGTTAAGTTTCTGGTCAATGGTGACCCCCACAATACTGATGGTGAGGGATTTAGTGATGGTAATGCCGTTGAATGGCAAGGGGCGGTGACTCTTGCTTGTTGGAGATAGTAATTGCCTGCCACTTTTTTGGCGTGAATGTTACTTACCATTTATCAGTCCAAGCCTGAATGTCAACCAGGTTTTGCTGCATTCGAGCATGGACTGCTTCATTATCTGAGGAGTTGCAAATGGAACTGAACACTCTGCAATCATCAGTGAACATTCCCAATTCTGACCTTATGATGGAGGGAAGGTCATTGATGAAGCAGCTGAAGATGGTTGGGCCTAGAACACTGCCCTGAGTAACTCCTGCAGTGATTATCTGGGACTGAGATGATTGGCCTCCAACAACCACAACCATCTTCTTTTGCGCTAGGTATGACTCAAACCATGGAGAGTTTTCCCCCTGATTCCCATTGACTTCACTTTTACTAAAATAGCACCTTTCACGACCATAGGACGTTGCAAGGTGCTTTACAGACAATGAAGTGTAGTCACTGTTGTAATGTGGGAAATGCGGCAGCCAATTTGCGCACAGCAAGCTCCCATAAACAACAATGTGATAATGACCAGATAAACTGTTATTGTTATGTTGATTGAGGGATAAATATTGGCCAGGACACGGGATAACTCCCCTGCTCTTCTTCGAAATAGTGCCAGGGAATCTTTTACGTCCACTTGAGAGAGCAGACAGCGCCTCAGTTTCACTGTCATCCGAAAAACATGTATTTCATCTTACCGATACTGATACTTCCCTTCTTTATGGAATAGTACAGCACAGAAGGAGTCCATTCGGCCCATTGAGTCTGCTATTGAATCTAGGGCTCCTCGATGCCACCTCGGTCAAATGCTGTCTTGATGTCAAGGGCAGTCACTCTCACCTCACCTCTGGAATTCAGCTCTTTTGTTCATGTTTGAACTAAAGAAAGAAATATTTGGATAATGCCTTTCATGATCACCGGACGTCTCAAAGCGCTTTTCAGCCAATGAAGTACTTTTGGAGTGTAGTCATTGTTGTAATGTAGGAAACGGATGGGGATATTCATGGAGTCTCCTCTCCCGTTAGTTTAATTGTCCACCGCCATTCACGACTGGATGTGGTAGAGGACTACAGAGCTTTGATCTGACCGTTGATTGTTGGAGGGCTTAGCTCTGTCTATAGCATGCTGCTTCCTATTAATATTATAATGCCTTTTTAATTTGAATGGTCCACTTGGATATCATTTCCTCAAAACCTCACTGTGGTTTGTAAGACAGGATCTTCTTTTGAAGCTATATTGGCTACTGTTTATGCAATTATTAATCCTCATGTTAATCATAGAAACATTGAAACATGCAGCACAGGAGGCCATTCAACCCATCGTGCCTGTGCTGGCTCTTTGAAAGAGCAGTCGTGCTTCGTCCCATACGCCAGCCTTTTGTCTGTAACCCGGTAACTTCCTCATCCTCAAGTATCTTTCCAGCTCCCTTTTAAAATTACTTATGGAATCAGCTTTTTTCCAGTAAAGCGTTCTAGATTCCGACAACACTGAGTGAAAATAATTCTCCTCATCTCCTGTCTAGATCTTTTGCCGATGATTTTAAAACTATGACCTTTGGTTATTGACCCACTCATCAGAGGGAATAGTTATTCTCTCTCAAAACCTCTTATCATCCCGAAAACCTCCATGAGGTCACCTCTTAACCTTCGCTGTTCCAAGGAGAACAGTCCTAATTTTTCCAACCTCTTCTCTTGACTGAGGTCCCTCATCCCTGGTAACATTCTGGTACCTCTTCTCTGTACCCTTTCTAAGGCCTTTACATCTTTCCTGAAGTGTGATGCCCAGAATTGCCCACCATACTCCAGCTGAGGCCTAACCAGTGATTTATAAAGTGCTAGCATGATCTCTTTGCTTTTATATTCTATTTCTCTATTAATATTAAACCCAAGTTATCCATATGCTTTTTTAACCACCATATCAACTTGCCCTGCCCAAGATTTGTGTATATGGACACCAAAGTCGCTCTTCTCATCTACATTTTTCAAAATCATGGCAATTATAGTATACTGTCTTTCCATATTAGTCCTCCCAAAGTGCATCTTCACACTTCTCTGCATTAAACTCCATCTGCCATGCTTCTGCCTATTTCGCCATCCAGTCTATGTCATCCTGAAGTCTTCAACTACCTCATTGTGATCTACTACGTTGCCAAGTTTTGTATCATCTGCAAACTTTATAAGCTGCTCGCTACACTCGAGTCTAGGTCGTTTTATCAAAATTAAAAAGAGTAATGAACTTAAAACTGACCCTTGGGGAACAACGCTGCCAATCAATTCCATTATTTTTCTCAGGTATTCATGTAAAGTTAATTTCTGCTCTTGATACTCTTTTGAAAACAGGTACCATGTTCGTTTGTTTCCAGTTTAGCAGGACCTACCCAGCATTCATCAACTCCCTCCTGATGACTGTCAGTATCTTATAAATCTCGTCAATTGTCTCTCTTAGTACCATAGAATAAATGCAATCCATCCCTGAGGCATTGTTTATTTTGAGAGATTTTGTTCTAAGACTTCCTTGTCTACATTATCTCCTCTCTTCACAGAATCACAGAAATTATAACGCAGAATGAGATCATGTGGTTCATTGCACCTGTACTGATGCTATTTTCTACTGAAGCCCATTTCTCTGCCTTTCCTTTATTATAAATTTTGTGCTTAATAAAGTAGGAAATATTTATTCTGGGAATGGAACATTTTACCACTTTTGTCACCCAGTGTTAGCATCAAGTATTCCCAGCATAGTAGGTTGCAAAGTAATACCCCACATTTATTCCCTAATATAGCTCACTTCCCTCGTTGCTAAACACGTCACATTTATCCTCTTGGATGAATTTGGCAAAGCGGACATATGGACAGGGAGTCATGAGTATGTCTTTCACAGTCTGGCTAGGGCCTTCCCCTGTTGTGATTTTAAAAAGTACATCATTGACTTGTATAAGAAGGCTGAAAGGTCAGCTTTTCCCTTTTGGTAGACCCATGATGCAACACCTAACCTAACTCGTTAGCTTTGAATTTCCCATATCAGAAATGCTTGTGGTATCTCTGAATGATAATGAACATTTGGGCTGAATTTTGAGGGCTTTTGTGCTGTGGGCTCACACCCACTGAGAACTCTGTTGAGATTCAGTCAGAGTTGCATATAAGCTGTATTATTACTGCTCTCCCACTTTATTTTATTTTATCCTGATTCCAGAAAATAAAAAAGTGCACTTCCCTTGTTCTTTTGACAAAGCTTCTTATTTTGGATTGGCGCCAGCATTTGGAATGAGACGGCTGCATATTCATGCTCCATCAGTCAGATGCTCTCTTCACTGGCTGAAAACAAGCTGCGACAGAAGCAACAAGAACCTTCTATGTGGCAGTGTCTGCTGATGGGACCATCTTCAAGTTCGGGGACAAAGGCGTATTTAAATACAGAGCATTTTGGAGTAAAGAATGTATGTCGTATTATTGGTAGCTTTAAATCTGCATTATCAAAATCTGCCTCACCAAAAACCCTTTGCACTGTCAAGAAGACACAATTTACACACACTTCAAGGAACATTTTGTAAAACTGTACACTTAGCTATTTCAGCTTTCGGAGTACAACTGCTCAATACAGGACACATTCCTGTTTTATTCTTGAGCTCTGAGGAATACCTCTTTTGTTTAAAGGGGGACAGTTGTGCGTGGAAAATAAAATGACAAATCTCATTTTTGCTTTGGGAGGGAAAAGAGGCAAAGGAGCCCCAAATGTACCAATGTCTTTATTTCCAACCTACATCAGTTTGTCATGTGTTCAAACCCAACATTTATTTATACATGACACTTTTTAGCAGGAGTTATTGGATTGATATCCTGGCTGTCTTTTTCCCTAGATATAGGGACACGGAGGTCAATTGTAGAACCTCAACTGTTTTTTTTTAATTTTTTAAAAATGTATTTATTTTTTAAAATTTTTCGTAGCCAATCTTTCCAATTCTTTGTCAGATCACAAACACCAGCGGTCACCTTGCACACATCAAGGATCACCCTGCGCTAATGCTCTTAGCCAAAAGGCCTAGAGCCCAAGCACTGTTCCTGGAAGTACTGCAATACCAGGTTCGTGCCATGGAGGTGGATGGGTCAGCAACCCCACACACCTCCGTGGAGGTGGATGGGTCAATCCATCCTCCCACCTCCTATTTCCAAAAAGCATAGGAGAACCACCTTCCTGATCCAGGGAGAACCACGTTGGGGTCATGGTTACTCCCCTGTCAGGTCAGTTACGCATGATCTTAGCCAAAAGGCCTAGAACCTCAACTGTTTTTTTTTAATTCGTAGCCAATCTTTCCAATTCTTTGTCAAATCACAAACGCCAGAGGTCACCTTGCACACATCAAGGATCACTCTGCGCCAATGCTCTTAGCCAAAAGGCCGAGAGCCACTGCACCGTTCCTGGAAGTACTGTAATACTAGGTTCGTGCCATGGAGGTGGATGGGTCAGGCCCCCCACACACCTCCGTGGAGGGGGATGGGTCAATCCACCCCACCCTAGAACCTCAACTGTTGCTTCGGTTTAGCTCAGATAACGGAGCAAAGCTTCTAGATTGAACCTGAGATCTTTTGATCTGTATGATTCAGTACCACACATTGAGGAGAGCGTAGGTTTTTGCTTTTTAAAAAAAAAAATGTGTGCCAACTCAGATCTGTAGAGTGGGTAGTGTTCCTATGGGCACTTTCACGATTGTCATTCAGTTCGAAAAGAAAAGAATTGTATTCATGAGGACGGACCCTACTCCTGACAGCCATGTGTGTGTGATATAATGGTCACTGCAAAATGTATCATTTAAAAACATAAAAGCAGACTGAGGGCATCAGTAACAACCACCAGCACGGCATGCACCAAACCCACCAGTACAGCACGGCAAGCACAAAATCCACGCACCACAGCACGGCATGCACCAAACCCACCAGCATGGCACAGCAAGTACCAAACCCACCAGCATGGCACGCACCAAACCCACGCACCACAGCACGGCATGCACCAAACCCACTGGCACGGCAAGTACAAAAGCCATGCACCAAACCCACCAGCACGGCACGGCACGGCACGCACCAAACACACCAGCACGACACGGCATGCACCAAACCCACCAGCACAGCATGCATCAAACCCACCAGCACGGCACGCATCAAACCCACCAGCACGGCACGCACCAAACCCACGCAGCACGGCATGCACCAAACGCATGCAGCATCATAAAATAGGTGCAGTTTCTTTATTGTGCCAGAAATCATATATCACTTGCCTGCAGTGGCACCAGTGCTGTAAGATGCAACCTCTTCTCTTCTTAGGCAGTCCCTCGTATCGAGGGTGACTTGCTTCCACCAAAAAAGGATGAGTTCACAGGTGTTTCAATGAAGACCTAATATTCCAGGTCCCGAACTACATATTGAAGGGTGGAAGATGTCTGTGTGTGGATTTTTTTTAATGCGTGGTGGCCATCGCTCACCAGCCACCACACGGGCTTGACAGAGCTAGGTCTTGGTTCAGTGGCAAGGATTAACCAAGATGACTGGAGACCAGCTCTGCTGCTGGCCCGTGCTACCCCTGGGCCCTCGCCTCTTCTGGGCCTCGAACTAACACTTCTCCTGGGCCCTGATCACATTGCTCCATAATCTCTCGCTGCTCCTTCGCCTATGAGTGCAGGAATGGTGTGTGTAGTGTGTGGAGAAAGAGTCAGACTGAACACTGTGAGCTCAAAGTGTGACCTTAGTCTTTTATTGCAGGACTCCAGAGTGCCTCTCCAACCTGTGAAGCCTTCTTAAATACCTGTACTCCCAAGGGATTATTGGATCCCTTGGGACTCCGGGGAATGAGCCCTCTGGTGGCTGTACAGAAGAAAGTCCACATATATAACCGCATTCCCCCACCAAAGTCAATAGTGTAACTATTTACACTGTGAGTCGAGCTGGGGCCCTTCTTGCCCTGGTTGATCGTCTCGGTGTGAAAGCTGGTGTTGTTGAATCACTTGTTGGGCCCTCGTTGGGTTGCTGTGCAGCTTGCCTTGCTGGGCTGCCTGGTGTGTTGGGCCCTGCAGGGCTGCTGTGGATGATGGGTTCTGCTTCGTGGTCAACCGTGGTTGCCACTGGTGTGTATGTTGGGAGATCAAAAAAGGTAGGGTCCAAGGCGGGTTGCTCAGGGTAGTCCATGAATCTGAGTTTGATTTGGTCCAAGTGTCTCCAGTGAATGAGTCCATTTGAAAGTTTGACCCAAAACATCCTGCTTCCCTCTTTGGCCACGACAGAGCCGGGAAGCCACTTGGGACCTTGTCCATAATTTAATACAAATACAGGATCATTGACTTCAATCTCGCGTGACACATTTGCGCTATCATGGTATGCACTTTGTTGAAGCCGCCTGCTCTCTACCTGTTCATGTAGATCAGGGTGAACTAACGAGCCTTGTCTTAAGTGCTCTTTTCATGAGCAGTTCAGCAGGTGGGATCCCAGTGAGTGAGTGGGGTCTCATGCGGTAGCTAAGCTGGACTCGGGATAGGCGAGTCTGCAGTGAGCCTTCAGTTACCCTCTTCAAGCCTTGCTTGATGGTTTGCACTGCGCTCTCTGCCTGACCATTGGTCGCTGGTTTAAACGGGGCAGATGCGACATGTTTGATCCCGTTATGGGTCATGAATTCTTTGAACTCAGCACTGGTAAAACATGGCCCGTTGTCGCTCACCAGGACATCGGGTAAAGCCATGTGTGGCAAGCATGGCCCGCAGACTTTCAGTGGTGGCAGCGGACGTGCTAGCCGACATTATCTCCCATTCAATCCACTTGGAGTACCACAAGGAACATTTTACCCAAGAACAGGCCTGCATAGTCCGACGTGTACCCTAGACCACGGTTTGGAGGGCCAAGACCATAAACTTAGCGGCGCCTCCCTGGGTACATTGCCTAACTGCGAGCATGTATTACATCTGTGAACGCAGGACTCTTATGTCCGCATCGATACCGCGCCACCACACGTGGGATTTGGCCATCGCTTTCATCATTACGATGCCTGGGTGGGTACTGTGGAGGTCATTGTCTCTGCCCTTCTTGGGGACCACTACTCGATTGCCCCACAGAAGGCAGTCTGCCTATATAGACATTTCATCTTTGCGCCACTGGAACGGCTTTATCTCTTCCTGCATTTCCACTGGGACAATGGACCAGCTCCCGTGAAGCACACAGCTTTTGACTAGAGATAATAAGGGGTCTTAGCTTGTCCAGGTTTTGATCTGCCGCTCACTCTCAAATGCTTCCATAACCATGACTAGATCTGCGGGCTGCGCCATTTCCACCCCCGTGGTGGGCAATGGCAGCCTACTGAGAGCACGGCGCAGTTTTCTGTGCCTGGCCTATGGTGGATGGCGTAGTTGTATGCGGACAACATGAGAGCCCATCTCTGGATGCGGGCCGATGCGTTGGTATTTATCCCTTTACTCTCGGAAAACAGGGATATAAGTGGCTTATGGTCAGTTTCCAATTCGAATTTTAGTCCAAACAAGTATTGATGCATTTTCTTTATCCCATAGACACACACTAACGCTTCTTTTTCAATCATGCTGTAGACTCTCTCGGCCTTAGACAGACTCCTGGATGCATAAGCAACCGGTTGCAGTTTCCTGAAATCATTAGCTTGTTGCAATACACACCCGACGCCATATGATGATGCGTCACATGCTAGTATCAAACACTTACATGGATCATACAACACAAGCAATTTGTTTGAGCATAACAATTTTCTCGCTTTTACAAAGGCATTTTCTTGGCTTTTGCCCCAAACCCATTCACCCCCTTTTTGTAGTAAGACATGTAGTGGTTCTAGCAGGGTGCTGAGACCCGGTAAGAAGTTACCAAAGTAGTTCAGGAGTCCCAGAAACGACCGCAGCTCCGTCACGTTCTGTGGCCTTGGTGCGTTCTTGATTGCCTCTGTCTTCGCATTGGTGGGCCTGATGCCATCCGCCGCAATCCTCCTTCTCAGGAACTCCACTTCAGGTGCCAGGAAAACGCACTTTCAGCGTTTTAACCTGAGCCCCACGCGGTTGAGTCAATTAAGAACCTCCTCCAGGTTCTGCAGGTGCTTGACTGTGTTCCGACCTGTGACCAAGATGTCGTCCTGGAAGACCATGGTGTGCGGGACTGACGTCAGTAAACTTTCCATGTTTCTCTGGAATATCGCCACCACTGATCGGATTCCAAACGGGCATCTGTTATAAACAAAAAGACCTTTGTGCGTGTTGATGCAGGTATGGGCCTTCGATGATTCCTCCAGTTTCTGCGTCATGTAGACTGAAGTCAGATCCAGCTTCGTGAACGTCTTTCCTCCCGCCAGCGTTGCAAAGAGGTCGTTGGCTTTTGGTAGTGGGTATTGGTCCTGCAGGGAGAAACGATTGATAGTTACTTTGTAATTGCCACAGATTCTGATGGTGCCGTCTCCCTTGAGGACTGGGCCAATAGGACTGGCCCACTCGCTGGACTCGATCGGTGAAATGATGCTCTCTCGTTGCAGCCGGTCTAGCTCGATTGCTATCCTTTCTCTCATCATGTACGGTACTGCTCTCGCCTTGTGATGGATGGGTCGCGCCCCTGGAATTAGGTGGATCTGCACTTTTGCTCCTTGGAATTTCCCGATGCCTGGTTCGAACAGTGAAGGAAATTTGTTTAAGACCTGGGCACACGAAGTGTCATCAGCGGGCGATAGCGCTCTGACGTCATCCCAGTTCCAGCGTATCATTCCCAGCCAGCTCCTGTCTATCGCCCGGTACCACCCAGAGTGGTAGCTTGTGCACCGCTCCATCGTAGGAGACCTTTACGATAGCACTGCCGATTAAAGGAATCAGTTCTTTCGTGTAAGTTCTTAGTTTCGTGCGAACTGGAGTTAAGACTGGCCTTGTTGCACCACAACCTTTCGAAAGTCTTTTTGCCCATGATGGACTGGCTTGCGCCCGTGTCCAGCTCCATTGACACTGGGAGTCCATTTAGTTCAACATTCAGCATTATCGGGGGACAATTCATGGTGAATGTGTGCACCCCATGTACCTCTGCCTCCTCTGTCTGAGGCTCTGGTTTGTAGTGATCCTCCGTGGATCTGTCCTGCTGTGCAATGTGGTGGTTTGCAGGTTTAACAGGCTTAGCAGCTTGCCTGCACACTCGTTGGTGTCCCATTGTTCCACAGCCCTTGCAAACATATCCTTTGAATCGGCATGAATGGAAACGATGATCGCTCCCGCAGCGTCAACAAGGTGTTAATGGCCTTGCTTTCATCACCCTTGATGGTGGATTCTGAGACATCTGCAGACGTGTAGCTGCAGGTATGTGTGACCTGCCCTGTACGTTATGATTCAAAAACAACGCCACTTTGTTCACAGTACTTGTAGTGCTGAAAGATTTGCTTAGTATTGTCACTGGTGGCAATGAACGCCTGGGCTATCGTTATGGCCTTACTCAAGGTTGTGGTCTCTACAGTTAAAAGCTTGCGAAGTATGGTTTCGTGGCCAATGCCAAGTATGAAAAAGTCTCTGAGCATGTGCTCCAAATGTCCTTCAAATTCGCAATGTCCTGCAAGGCGTCTCAGTTCGGCGACATAACTCGCCACCTCCTGGTCTTCAGATCTTTTGTAGGTGTAGAACCGGTACCTCACCATCAGAACGCTTTCCTTCGGGTTCAAATGCTCTTGGACCAGTACGCACAAATCATCGTACGATTTCTCCGTGGGTTTCGCTGGAGTGAGCAGATTCATGAGGCCATACGTTGGTGCCCCACAGACAGTGAGGAGGATCGCTCTACGTTTGGCAGCGCTGTCTTCCCCATCTAGCTCGTTGGCCATGAAGTATTGGTCAAGTCGCTCCACAAAAGTTTCCCAATCATCTCCCTCCGAAAATTTCTCCAGGATGCCCACCATTCTCTGCATCTTTGGGTTCGTCATCTGTATCTCGTCGCCAGTTGTAGTGTATGGAGAAAGAGTCAGACTGAACACTGAGCTCAAAGTAAAATGTGATCTTAGTCTTTTATTGCAGGTCTCCAGAGTGCCTCTCCAACCTGTGAAGCCTTCTTAAATACCTGTGCTCCCAAGGGATTATAGGATCCCTTGGGATTCCGGGGAATAAGCCCTCTGGTGGCTGTACGGAGTAAATACAAGTCCACATATATAACAACGTGTACTTGGCTAGACCTAACACTGTGGTAGAATACTAAAGACGTTTCCATTGTCTTCTAAAGCTTTGTGATGCAGATGGCACTCTGGCTGTTGCACCCCAATGTGGCTACAATGTCAAAACAAGCTGGCGTAGGAGATAGAGAGCTGATGACAGTCTGAGGTGAAAGCATGTAGAACACATGCAGTAGCAATTGGAATTCACTTACTGTTTTTTGAATACATTCTAGGACACTGTGCGTTTGCAGTTTGTAAATACAGATCTGTACTGAAAATTAGTGCTCCTTTGACAGCCAGTTGGTTCAATAAATTGCTGATTGGTGGTGGATTCCTGTGCTTTAAGGAGTATATTTTAACAGAAATAGTTGCCATGTACTGTGAAGTATTTCACCTTCAAATTGATACCAACACATTTAGCACAATTGGAGATTGTACCGCATTAGAACAGGATTCAGGTTCTACCGGTAATCAAGGATATGGATGATCAAATGTGGTCAGCCCTGCACGAACCATAGGAATGTCATCTGTGGCATGTAGCTGTTCAGGTTGAAAGATGTGAATTGTAAAGTTAGATTTCTTAGAGTTTCCACCCAGTTTCCTTCTGGGATCAGGGACAAATGTCACAGGAGTTTTCTGTTCTTGAAAGTATTATCTATGGTTATGCATTTGTTCAAGAGACTAAATAAGTTGGAAGAGTCCATGGGAATGTCTGAACATGCAGGCTCTACACACGACCAGCCAGGATATACCAGAAAAATGTATACATTTCTGGATTCATGTAACAAAGATGCAGGAGCATAACCTTTTTCTTTCTTTAATGGTGGTGATGGGATGATTTATCAAGGTTTTTTTTCTGGAGCTCTTGGTGTTAAGGGGATGTATCTGCAGGAACTTGTTGAAGGGGCTGCATTAGCTACTCTTTGGGGAACTACAACCATAGGCTCACATGATACCAATCTGTGATGCACTGAAGTATCCGATATTTTGCTGCACCTTGTACTATGGTACTCTGCCTTACCTAGTTTTGTTTTTGTTAAGCTATTTCTTTGTTTTCTTCCCTTCTCTCTCTCGATCTTCAAGCTCCATGCCCCATCACTAGTCGTGTGTAACTTGAATAAGTAACCTGTTCCTCAATATCATGATGTAAACAGCTGTTAGACTGTACAGGAGGGAAGAAAAAGGTCATTCGGCCCAACATGTTCCTCCATTTGATGGAGCTCAGCACTATCTACTCGCCTTCTTGCCATATCTCTCTCAATCACGTTTCTCTCCAGAGATATTTCCAATTGTTTCTTGAACCATTTATGCTCGCCAGTTCAATGCAGTTCCCTGCAACTTACTTTACAATTCTTTTAGCAGAACTATCAACTTTTGAGGAATCCCATGTGTACGATTTTTAGTCATGAACTGTATGCCTAAGAAGTGTATTCATGCTGAAAGCAAACCTGGTTATAAACAGCTGCAATTGTCACATCGGCTGCATGGACACACGAATGCCATCTATAGGTTCTTCTTTATTGCTTTTTACCATATCTTCTCTCGATTTCAGTCTTTTGCTTATTATTCAAGAGCAATTAGGGATGGGCAATAAATGCTGACCTTGCCAACGATACTCAGATTCCATGAACGAAAAAAAAATCTTTCTCCCTTCACAATCACCTGGCTGTGGAATTTGTAAAAAGATTATCTTGTTTTTTTTATCTTGTTTTTTTACATGGTGAACGTCAAAGAAATCAAGATATCTATGGTGGCAGTGCTATCCCAGGACCCATAGTAGCAGTGAGCGTCCTCTGTAGGGTCCTTAGTTCTAATGGAGGACCTTGAATTTTGCTTTGAATGCTGGGATATACTCATCTCCATAGCTGCCTCTTACTTTCTCTCACTGGCAAACAAAACAAATGCTAAGAATTACTAGCGCAATTCATATATACCAAAGTATCAGGCTGTGGCAATTACTCTTTATGTAAATAAGTCCTGCCTGACTTGCTCTTATATTTAACATTATACTTGTAAACTGTGTGCAAGGTATTTGAACCCTTCAGCATTGGCAACAATTTGCTTGTGAATTTTTTCTATTCCTCAGAGGAGAGGGCTTTAGCAAGTCGACTATTGCTGACAAAGCAAACCTGTTGTGAGAAATGAGGGGAGACAACTCTGAGGTAAATGTATTTGATGTTTTTACTTTAACAGATTCTCTGTTTTAATGACATACTCTGAAGCAGTAAGTTTAAAAGCAAACATGTTAATCCTCATTCTTTTAGAACTGGTTATCAGAGCAAAGTTTGGGGACCTGCCAGTTTAATTATCTGCGATAAATTCGAATCGTTGTGAACGACACATGTACTTTTATTTCCTGCTAACTCTGTGCCTTCACACACAACCCTTGCTAACT
The DNA here is from genome assembly GCF_044704955.1 of Pristiophorus japonicus. Taxonomy (NCBI): domain Eukaryota; kingdom Metazoa; phylum Chordata; class Chondrichthyes; family Pristiophoridae; genus Pristiophorus; species Pristiophorus japonicus. Next base: position 64,168,859 of record NC_091991.1, read on the forward strand.
TTCAATTTTTTGAAGTTGAATATGATTTTAATGTTTGCAACTTAATTCCATTCAGTCCAGAGAGAAGGGACACTTGACCCATTTTGTAATCTGATGATTCTTCTTGCTGCAGGCAGTAATCAGTGCAGCTCTTTGTACCTCAATCATCCCTTCCTTTTTGAAAAATGGTTCTTTTGTTTTGACTCACCATTCTAGATTCTATCATGTGAAGCCAGAGCCTATTTCAGATCTCCTTGATGCTGTCAGATGCCTCTCATCGTTAATGACCATTAAACTACTGCGTGCTTGTTTGAAATTAGGCCCTTTGGTGCATATGTTAATGAGTAACTGCCCTTCACTGTACTCCATTTGCATTTTTTAATCCAGCTCTGAAATAATGTGGTGTATAACTGTATTGCATCGTGTTACACTCTTCAACTTTCTAATTTGTTTATGTGCAGGTTGGACTGATGGTAAATGGCAAAAACGTTTAGCAGTCCTCTGTAAATGGCATTAAACCTACCTGTCACCAACTTGAGTGCTTGAGTAGCTTTTGTTTTTGAAAAGTTCATTGTGCCGCAGGACTCTGAATGGGGGCCATGGATATAGTTGTTTACATAAGAAATAGGAACAGGAGTAGGCCATACGGCCCCTCGAGTCTGTTCCGCCATTCAATAAGATCATGGCTGATCTGATCATGGACTCAGCTCCACTTCCCTGCCCGCTCTCCATAACCCCTTATCCCCTTATAAAAACTGTCTATTTCTGTCTTAAATTTATTCAATATCCCAACTTCCACAGCTCTCTCAGGCAGCGAATTCCACAGATTTACAACCCTCAGAGAAGAAATTTCTCCTCATCACAGTTTTAAATGGGCAACCCCTTATTGTAAGATCATGCCCTCTAGTGCTAGTCTCCCCCATCAGTGGAAACATCCTCTCTGCATCCACCTTGTCAAGCCCCCTCATAATCTTATACGTTTCGACAAGATCACCTCTCATTCTTCTGAATTCTAATGAGTAGTGGCCCAACCTACTCAATCTTTCCTCATAAGCCAACCCCCTCATCTCCGGAATCAACCAAGTGAACCTTCTCTGAACTGCCTCCAAAGCCAGTATATCCTTTCTTAAATATGGAAACCAAAACTGCATTCAGTATTCCAGGTGTGGCCTCACCAATACCCTGTACAACTGTAGCAAGACTTCCCTGCTTTTTTTTTTGTCAGTTTTTACATTGTGATTATTTGTGGAATGCCATTCAGATCCAACCATGGAAAGGAGAAAAGAAAGAACTTGCATTTATATAGTGCCTTTTACATCCTCGGGATGTCCCAAAATACTTCACATCCAATGAAGTACTTTTGAAATTTAGTCACCGTTGTAATGTAGGCAAGTATCATCATAGGCGGTCCCTCGGAATCGAGGAAGACTTGCTTTCACTCCTAAAGTGAGTTCTTTGGTGACTGAACAGTCCAATACGAGAGCTACAGACCCTGTCACAGGTGGGACAGATTTGCCGCACGCTCCTTCCATTGCCTGCGCCTGACCTCTTCATGCTCGCGGCGTTGAGATTCGAAGAGCTCAACGCACTCCCGGATGCACTTTCTCCACCTAGGGTGGCCTTCAGCCAGGGACTCCCAGATGTCAGTGGTGATGTCGCACTTTACCAGGTAGGCTTTGAGGGTGTGCTTGTAATGTTTCCGCTGCCCACCTTTGGCTCGTTTGCCGTGAAGGAGCTCCGCATAGAGCAATTGCTTAGAGAGTCTCGTGTCTGGCATACGAACTATGTGGCCTACCCAGCAAAGCTCATCGAATGTGGTCAGTGCTTCAATGTTGGGGATGTTAGCCTGGGCGAGGGCACTGATGTTAGTGCGCCTGTCCTCCCAGGGGATTTGCAGGATCTAGTGGAGACTTTGTTGATATATCTCCAGCGATTTGAGATGTCTTCTGTACATGCCTCTGATCCATACAGGAGGGCGGGTATTACTACAGTCCTGTAGACCATGAGCTTGGTGGTAGATTTGAGGGCCTGGTCTTCGGACACACTTTTCCTCAGGTGGCTGAAGGCTGCACTGGCACACCGGAGACGATGTTGATTCTCTACATCAATGTTTGCCTTTGTTGACAAGAGGCTCCCGAGGTATGGGAAGTGGTCCACGTTGTCGAGGGCTGCGCTGTGAATCTTGATGACTGGGGGGCAGTGCTGTGCGGCAAGGACAAGCTGATGGAGGACCTTTGTCTTACGGATGTTAAGCATAAGGCCCATGCTTTTATATGCCTCGGTGAATACATCGACTATATCCTGCAGTTCATCCTCAAAATGTGCGCAGACACAGGCGTCATCCGTGTACTGTAGCTCAACGACAGAGGTTGGGGTGATCATGGACCTGGCCTGGAGGCGGCGAAGGTTAAACAACTTCCCACTGGCTCTGTAGTTTAGTTCCACTCCACCGGGGAGCTTGTTGACTGTGAGGTGGAGCTTGGAAGCGAGGAAGATTGAGAAGAGGGTTGGAGCGATGACGCAGCCCTGCTTGACCCCAGTCCGGACGTGGATTGGGTCTGTGATGGATCCGCTGCTAAGGATCATGTCCTGCATGTCGTCGTGGAGCAGGCGAAGGATGTTGACAAACTTTTGGGGGCATCCAAAATGGAGGAGATGCTCCATAAGCCCTTATGGTTGACAGTGTCAAAGGCCTTTGTAAGATCAAAAAAGGCCATGTATAAGGGCTGGTGCTGCTCTCTGCATTTTTCCTGCAGCTTGTCACGCTACATTGTGCCCCATGGGGGATGAAATCCGCACTGATTCCAGGAGGAGCTCCTCGGCCTTGTCATTGCCGCAGTCGGACTTGTCCCCCTTTTTAAAGATGGTCACGATCACTGCATCTCTGACATCTCCCGGCATGCTCTCCTCCCTCCAAATGAGAGAGATGAGGTCATGTAGCCGCGCCAACAGCACCTCTCCACCATACTTTAGCGCCTCAGCAGGAATTCCATCCGCACCCGTAGCCTTGTTATTCTTGAGCTGTTTTATGGCTTTGCCTACCTCGTGCAGTGTTGGGATTTCACTGAGGTGGTGGCGGGTTGCATGCTGCGGGATGGAGTTGAGAACACTCGAGTCGAAGGCAGAGTCTCGATTGAGGAGATCTTCAAAGTGCTCCTTCCAGCAGGCCCTGACAGCCTCAGTGTCCTTGATGAGTGTTTCCCCGTTCTTGGCCAGGAGTGGGTTGGGGCCTTAGGAGTTTGCAGTCAAGGCCATCTACAGTCCAATGAAGAATCCTCGCATATTGTGGCTGTCGGCCAGTTGTTGTATCTCCTGTGCTTTCTCCATCCACCACCTGTTGGACCTCAGCCTTAAGCCATCTGTAACGTTGCTTTACAGCTCCCGAGTTGGGTTGTTGCTTGAGGCTCAGAAATGCTCTGTGCTTACGATCTATTAGTTCTTGGATCTCCTGATCATTTTCATCAAACCAGTTCTGGTTGAGTAACCAAGTGTCTCTTCACAGGTACTGGTTATGGAGGCCTGGCGGGCAGACCAAACGCTGTGGGTATTCAAGGCATGCCAGATTAGCTGTGAGGCGCTGGCTGTATAGGGCTCTCTTAGCTGGGTCTTTAAGTGCCTCGGTATTAACTTTTTTGCGGCACTGCTTCTGCTGTCCCCTCTGCTTTGGGGCTATGTTAATATCGATGATGGATCGCATTAGGCGGTGGTCCGTCCAGCAGTCGTCGGCTCCTGTCATAGCGCGGGTGATGCGCACATCCTTGCGATCCCTGGCTAGGACGATGACATAGTCGAGCAGGTACCAGTGTTTAGAGCGAGGGTGTTGCCACGATGCTTTGTATTTGTGCCTCTGGCGGAACAGGGTGTTGATGAGTTCGTGTCCTAGACATTTTGTCAGGAGTCGGATACCGCTGGAGTTGGCTTTCCCTACCCCGTCTCTGAAAATCAGGCCTCCTAAGAGGGCTGTGTCTTTGCCAACCCTGGCGTTAAAGTCACCTAGGAGGATCAATTTGTCGCCCGTGGGGATGCGGGACAGGGATGTCTCGAGGTTGGAATAAAACCCCTCTTTTAGCCTCATCCGTTGCATTGAGTGTTGAGGCATACGCACTGATGGCTGTGGCGCATTGGTTCCGGGATAGGGTAAGGCCAAGAGTCATAAGGCATTCGTTAACCCCTCAGGGGGAGTCTTTGAGGCAATCGAACAATTCATTTTTGATGGTGAAGCCGACTCCATGAGGGCGGCGTTCTTCCTCTGGTTTTCCTTTCCAGAAAAAGGTGTAACCTCCACCAGGTACCTTGAGCTCCCGAGCTTCCCGCTGGGCTGTGCCATGCCCCGAGCTCCCTGCTGGGCTGTGCCGAGCCCCGAGCTCCCCGCTGGGCCATGCCACGGGCTCCCCACTGGGCCGAGCCGCGAGCTCCCCGCTGGGCCGCGCCCCAAACTCCCCGCTAGGCTGTGCCGTGCCACGAGCCCCCCGCTGGGCTGTGCTGGGCCCCGAGCCTGGTTTGTGGGGGGCGGGGGGTGGGGGGTGGGGGAGAATGAATGCGGTGGGCAGAGAGAGCCAGCGGGTGATCGGGAGTGTAGCAGCCAATTTGCATACAGCAAGGTCCCACAAACAGCAATGAAATGGGTGACCAGCTACCTTTTTAATAGTCTTAGTTGAAGGGATGAATAGTCACCCGGATACCAGGTGAACATCCCTGTTCTTCTTCAAATAGTGCCATAGGATCTTTTACAGACGCATTTATTTGTACTGTTAAAATGGCCGCGCCTTGTTCCTGGTCCCCTTGGAAGATAAGCCTGACGTTTCTCTAGAATGTGTAACTGGAACCACCCAGCCCAAGTGTTCACTGACTTCGCAAATTGTAACTCGATCCATTTGACTTCCAGAAGCCACAGAGGATAGATCTCCCCAGAAGCCACCAAGTGCCAGCCGAAGTCCCTTACCCCCCCAGTTCAAGTGCTACCTCCCCCAGCTGAAGTCCCTTACCCCATTGGCAAATGCATCCCTCCCCCAACCTGTTCCTTACCCAAGCGCAAGTGCATGACCTGACCGCCACCACCCCCCCTCCTCCGCCAAAGATGGGGCATTGTGTGTAGATTGTTAACCGGTTTATTGGCCATTGAGTGTCAGTGTCGTGACTTCTGGATTTCATCCACTCTAACAATGTCCAACAAAGGGGGTTGGAAGAACTTGATTTATCTTCCCTGAGTTCCCGCTCTGTTCTCCCCCCCCCACCCCCCCCCACACCCCATCTTTCTCTCTTCCACCCCCTTCTCCCCCGGCCCCAAACCAGGCTCTGTTATCTCTTTCTTCCCCCCCCCCCCCCATCCCCCCAAATGAGGTTGGTTCTCTTCTCTTCCCCCCCCCCCCACCGGTCACCCGCTGGCTCCCGCCGCTCTCGTTTCTCCACCCCCCTTCCCTCCCTCCCCCCCCCCCCACTCCGCCCCCCCTCCCTAAACCAGGCTCGGAGCCCAGCAGGGAGCTTGGGACTTGGCACAGCTCAGCAGGGTGCTCGGGTCGGGGCGCGGCCCAGCGGGGGGCTCGGGGCGCGGCCCAGTAGGGAGCATGGGGCTCGGGGCTCAATCCAGCGGGGGGCTCGGCACGGCACGGCCCAGTGGAGGGGCTTGAGGAGCGGCCCAGCGAGGGGCTCGGGGCGCGGCCCAACGGGGAGCTCAGGGCGCGGCCCAGAGGGGAGGCTCGTGGCTCGGCCCAGCGGGGGGAGCTCGTGGCTCGGCCCAGCGGTGAGCTCGGAGCTCGGGGCTCGGCCCAGCGGTGAGCTCGGAGCTCGGGGCTCAACCCAGCGGGGAGCTCGGGGCTCGGCCCAGCGGGGAGCTCGGAGCTCGGGGCTCGGCCCAGCGGGGAGCTCGTGGCTCGGCCCAGCGGGGAGCTCAGAGCTCAGCACGGCCCAGCGGGGAGCTCGGGGCTCAGCACGGCCCAGCGGGGAGCTCGGAGCTCAGCACGGCCCAGCGGGGAGCTCGGAACTCGGGGCTCGGCCCAGCGGGGAGCTCGGAGCTCGGGGCTCGGCCCAGCGGGGAGCTCGGGACTCGGCACGGCCCAGCGGGGGGCTCGGCCCGGCCCAGCGGGGAGCTTGGGGCTCGGCATGGCCCAGCAGGGAGCTCGGGGCTCAGGGCTCGGCCTAGCGGGGAGCTCAGGGCTTGGCACGGCCCAACGGGGAGCTCGGGTTGGGACTGCCAAATTACCGGGGAAATAGGAGCTCCAGAAACAGGGGAATTATCTCCAGGTTCGGGGCTGCTTGGTTGGCGGCTCAGCGGAAAACACGGTCGGAATGATTCAGGTTTGTGGCTGCACTTCTGGTCTGGCACTTCTGGTTCAGACGGAAGGATCGGGGCAGGGATTCGACCAGGCGTAAGGATCCCCGGGGGCAGGGACTCCACAGCAAAAGCAGAGTGCAAATAGTCACTTCGATCTTTTACAACTGCCTAACATCTCAACAGCAAGAGACAGCACCTTTGACAGTGCAGTACTCCCTCAGTACTGCACTGAAGTATCAGCCTTGATTATGTGCTCAAGTACTTGGAACGGGGCTTGAACCCACAGCCTTTGACTTTGAAGTGTGAGAGATACCACTGATCCAAGCGTGACACTTAGATTACTTTTGCCAAAATTAGTGGACAAAACCTTAACTTATTAGTCGTGGTATTAACTCATTTATTTTAAATCGACTAATGCTTTATTAAAATAAGTGGTTTGAGCACAAATATTGCCAGCAGTAATTTCTAGGTTATAGATTTTAAAGAAGCACTGTACTGATTAAAATAAGTGAGGGGATCATGAATCATTTGTAAAGTTTCGCATCTTGTAAAGCAACCAGGAAATTCCCAGAAACAGCAGAGATCCAGTGTAATCAGGTATCCATTATTTTGCAAGGGGTTCCACCAGTGTCCCGTCAGAGTTATAGTGGAAGACCGGGGGAACTCCCGGAGGAATTTTGAGCCCTTGCTGTCCCAACAAAACAACGTTTGACAAGCTTTCTTCATTTGTTTATAAGCGTACACATTGTGATGTATATCCTGTCACAACATATCCTTGTATCATGTGTCTTCATAATGGCAAAAATGATGCTCTCTTTTCTTTCTCCAAATATACATGGGAATTTCAGAGCTCAGATTTGTTATGTGAGAATGGCAAGTGGCTTTAAGGTTTACTTCTTAACATGAAATATGAGAATTTGTTTATAGAGAAAAAGAGTTGCCAGTTTAACTGAAAATTACGATTTTTCAACCCAGCTTTTCTATGTGGATGCATTCAAGGTATCATAGATTCATACAGCACAACTGGAGGCCATTTGGCCCATCATGCCTATGCTGGTTCTTTGAAAGAGCTTTCCAATTAGTCCTACTCCCCTGCTCTTTCCCCAGAGCCCTGCAATGTTTTCCTTTTCAACTATATATTCAATTTCCTTTTAGAAAGTTACTATTTAATCTCCTTCCATCACCCTTTGAGCCAACGCATTCCAGACCATAACAATTTGCTGCATAAAATATATTCTCCTCATTCAGTAAAATACTTGGGAAACGCTCTCCTCCTCTGTAGGGTTAAGCTTGCATTTTTTTTTAAATGTCTTTTTGTCATGTATCTCACATTACTGTATATAACTGTATCTGACTATGCTATACATGACTGTAACTGGATATGACCTGTAACAATAAGCATACCTTACCACCAGGGGTGCACTTGCAGGAGACACTCCATACCTGTCCCACTGTGGTATACAAAGGGAGGTCTCAGGCAAGTGCCGCACTGGAGAGCTGGAATTAAAGGTGCAGGTCCTGAGTGACCTTGACTTCAGCCTGTGTCTCGTGTAAGTCAGTACATTAGAGTCAGGACTTAACAGTGGCGACGAGTTACAGGATCACAGAATCCACAGAATGGCTATCAACAGCTCAGATGAGAAATACAATGTTGGAGACAATTGGGATGACTTTATAGAAAGGCTCCAGCAAAGCTTTGTGACCAAAGCCTGGCTGGGCGACGATAAGGCAGACAAGAGAAGAGCCCATCTCTTGACCAGCTGTGGCTCGAAAACATACGCTTTAATGAAAGACCTGCTGTCACCCGAGAAACCAGCAAGCAAATCGTTTGAGGAGTTGAGCACACTGGTGAGAGATCACCTGAAGCTAGCGAGCAACTTGCACATGGCCAGACACAGGTTCTACAACTACAGACGCTGTGTGCGCCAAAGCATACCCAACTTCGTGGCGCAACTTCGGAGGCTGGCTAGTTCATGTGAGTTTCCCGATGAACTAAGGAGAGAAGTACTGAGACTTTTTTATTGAAGGAATAGGCCACGCAGGTATATTCCGAAAGCTTGTAGAGATTAAGAACTTGACTCTAGAGGCAGCAGCACTGGTCGCACAGATGTTCTTAGCAGGCGAAGAAGAAAGGAGGCTGATCTATACTTCGGGTACGACAACCAACGAGGCATCGGAACAAGGGGTTCATATTGTGAAACAAACCGCTACCCTCACACACAGACAAAGGCAGGAGAGCAGGCCTTCAACAGCAGACAGTGGCGCCAGAAGCCATCAAAATCAAGGGCCACATGAACGGCCGATCACACCTCATCAACCCACAATGCGAGCAATCAACAACAGATTGAGAGAAGCTCAAGGGAGATCAGCCAGAGGCAGCTCATCCTTCGGAAACAATGGAAACGGTCTGTGTTGGAGATGTGGGGGAAGGCACTCAACCACGGTGTGTCGATTTCAGCATGCCGTTTGCAGAAACTGCAACTACACAGGGCATCTGGCTCTCATGCAGAAAAACAGCAGCTCGGCTGGTATGCGAATCGGAAGGGTCGGAAAGCGGACCAAAAGACGGTTGGAACAGTGCACGGGATGCCGAGATACAGCGGGTTAACATGATCAATGTCCACTGTTCTTACACCAAGACGCCTCCAATTATGATGAGGATTCTACTCAACAGGATACCCGTCAACATGGAACTGGACACGGGGGGCCAGTCAGTCCCTCATGAGCGTTCAACAATTTGAACAGCTGTTGGTGCACCGACTTTCCCTGTGGATTGTCCCCGGGGATCTCCCAGCCCTGTTGGGGAGAAGCTGGCTAGCAGAACTTAATTGGAAATGGGATGATGTTCACGCCATGTCGTGCTACAGTTCTAAGTCGTTTTGAACACCTCTTTCAGCCAGGTGTGGGCACCTTCAAAGGGGCTAAAGTTAGAATGTACATCATACAGAATGCCAGACCGGTCCATCACAAGGCTAGAGCTGTGCCTTATGTGATGAGGGAAAAGATTGAAAACGAACTGGACTGGCTTCTGCGGGAAGGCATAATTTCTCCCGTGGAATTCAGCGACTGGGCAAGCCCCATCGTCCCCGTCATGAAGCCTGATGGATCCGTGCGAATCTGTGGGGATTACAAGTCTATCATAAACAGAGTCTCCCTACAGGACCGATACCCGCTGCCTAGAGTGGAGGACCTATTTGCCACGTTGGCTGGAGGAATACTTTTCTCGAAACTAGATCTCACATCTGCATATATGATGCAAGAACTGACAGAGTCTAAGCTACTCACCACCATCAACACACATCGAGGCCTTTTTGTGTACAATCGATGCCCATTCGGCATCAGGTCGGCAGCTGCTATATTCCAGCGCAACATGGAAAGTCTGCTTAAGTCCATCCCGGGGACGGTTGTGTTTCAAGATGACATACTCATCACGGGCAGGGACACCGACTCTCATCTCCGCAATCTTGAGGAAGTACTAAGTCGATTGGATCGGGTAGGCCTAAGAGTTAAGAAGTCCAAGTGTCTGTTTCTCGCGCCTGAGGTTGAATTTTTGGGCAGAAGGATTGCCGCTGATGGAATCGGCCCAACCGAATCCAAAACCGAAGCGATTCGCCTGGCACCCAGGCCCCGGAATGTCTCGGAATTGCGCGCCTTTCTCGGGCTACTCAATTACTTTGGGAACTTTATGCAGAACTTGAGCATGCTGCTGGAGCCTCTCCACGTGCTACACAGAAAGGGGGGCGATTGGTTTTGGGGGGGATGCCCAAGACCGTGCCTTCAATAAGGCACGCAACCTTCTATGTTCCAACAGTGTTTTAGCCTTTTTTGACCCAGGTAAAAAGTTAGTCCTTACGTGTGATGTGTCAGGTGCAGGGTCGGGTGCGTTTTACAGCATGTCAATGATGCGGGTAAATTGCAGCCCGTTGCTTATGCCTCCAGGTCACTTTCACGGGCGGAGCGCGGGTACGGTATGGTTGAGAAGGAGGCGCTCGCGTGCGTGTACGGTGTCAAAAAGATGCACCAATACCTTTTTCGGGGCCAAGTTTGCATTAGAAACCGACCACAAACCCCTCACGTCCCTACTATCTGAGTGCAAGGCAATCAACGGCAACGCCTCGGCGCGCATTCAGCGGTGGGCACTCATGCTGGCGGCTTACGCCTACACGATAAGGCACAGACCAAGGAACAGACAACTGTGCCGACGCGCTTAGCAGGCTACCCCTGGCGACCACAGAAGGGTCCGACGAACAGGACTGTGAGATGGTCATGGCAATCAATGCCTTTGAATCCACAGATTCACCCATGACGGCTCGCCAAATCAGAGCCTGGACGACCAGCGACCCCACGTTATCTCTAGTTAAAAGATGCGTTTTAACCGGTGACTGGGCAGAGGCTCGCGATGCCTGGCCCGAGGAGGTCAAACCCTTCCATAGACGCATGCATGAACTCTCACTACAGACAGACTGCCTGATGTGGGGCAGCCGAGTAGTTATGCCCTTACGAGGCAGGGAGGCGTTTGCCCGGGAGCTCCATCGCGAGCACCCGGGTATCGTCCTTATGAAGGCCAAAGCCAGATCTCATGTCTGGTGGCCTGGCATTGACGCGGACTTGGTGCTCTGCGTCCGGCGGTGCACCATTTGTGCCCAACTCAGTAATGCCCCCAGGGAGGCCCCCCTAAGCCCCTGGCCCACCAAATCGTGGTCGCGGGTGCATGTAGACCATGCGGGCCCTTTCATGGGCAAAATGTTCCTCGTAGTCGTTGATGCATTTTCAAAATGGATCGAGTGCACCATTTTAAACTCGAGCACCACCTCCACCACTATGGAGAGCCTTAGAACCATGTTTGCAACGCACGGAATTCCTGACATATTGGTCAGTGATTATGGTCCGTGCTTCACCAGCGCAGAATTTCACAATTTTATAGTTGACCACGGTATAAATCACGTTAAGACGGCACCTTTTAAGCTGGCCTCCAATTGCCAGGCGGAGCGAGCAGTGCAGATCATTGAACAAGGCATGCTCAGAATCCAAGGTCCCACACTGCAGATCTCGTCCGCATTCGTTGACTGGGGTTCACCCGCGCAACTATTGATGAAACGAACCTTAAAGACCAGGCTCTCGTTAATCCTCCCAGACATGCATGAAATTGTTGAGGCTAAGTGTCAAAAGCTAACTGAGTACCATGACCGACATTCGAGGGGGAGGTGGAATGAGATAGGGGACAAAATGGTTGTGCTTAACTATGGCCGGGGTCCCAAATGGCTTGCAGGGACAGTAACAGACAAAGAGGGAAACAGGCTACTGGTTGTACAAATGGACAATGGCCAAACCTGCCGGAGGCATGTAGACCAAGTAAAAAGTAGATTCACTGATAACACTGAAGAACCAGAGGCAGACTACAATGTGGAACTCACACCACACCTGGTGGACAGACAGGTGGAACAACCCGAGGAAAGGACAGTCTCAACAGACAGCCCAGGCGAGATGCCAGCAAATCATACCGAACGATACAGACAGCCCAGGCAAGATACCAGCAATCACACCGAACGAAAAACAGGCACCAAGGCAAACAACTGAATCACAACTAAGACGCTCCACGTGAGAGCGCAGACCACCGGAGAGACTGAATCTATAAAGGCAATAAGACCTTGGGGGAGGGTGATGTCATGTATCTCACATTACTGTATATAACTGTATCTTACCATGCTATACATGACTGTAACTGGATATGACCTGTAACAATAAGCATACCTTACCACCAGGGGTGCACTTGCAGGAGACACTCCATACCTGTCCCACTGTGATATATAAAGGGAGGTCTCAGGCAAGTGCAGCACTGGAGAGCTGGAATTAAAGGTCCTGATCTTGACTTCAGCATGTGTCTCGTGTAAGTCAGTACATTAGAGGCAGGACTTAACACTTTTCTCAGACCAAGCAGTACTTCTCCCAGCCTCCATTGAGCGGGTACTGGAGAAGTGCCATTGTAGACCAGCGATAAAATCCCTCCCCTTTCATTTTCTTTCTTTCACTGTGGGTGAAGTGAGTGGCTTCCATTCAATACTCATCCCCCCCAAAATAATCTTTTCTCTTAACTGATGCCACCATCTACTGCACCGGGTGCTTCTGCTAAAAGGGGACTATGATGTGTACTGGTGGCTTCTCAGAGCTAGGTGTCACAGCAGTTCAGGTGTCCCATGATGTCCCACTGCAAAACAGTAAGGCATAGGACACAGCAATTTCAATCTGAAGCAGGATGTTGGGGCTCACGGGGAAGGAAGACTCCCATGCAGCTTCTAATAACCAGTTAGGAACGGCATTCGGAAAGTCAGGTTGTTAGCTGACCCTCTTAATAAATGTCTTGAGTAAAGAGGATCTAAATGAGGGGAATAAAATTTAAAAGACAAATTTAAAACCAATTAAAGGAGAAAATAAATAGATCTGACTTATCTCTCATTCTGGAAATGATTTTAGGGAGGGGGCTGAACTGATCTGCATTATTTTTTTTCTGCCTTTTCTTCACCCCAGAATTAATACCTTATTTCTGCAAAACATTCTTTGTAGCAATGTGGCTAAGAAGTGACAAGCACAACCTTCTGGCCAAGTAATTCTTTCAGTTGGTTTTCCAGGCTGTCTCCAGTAACAGAGCTTTGTAACAATGGCTCTCAGGAGCTGCATTGTCTTGCAACTTAGAATAGCAAAAAATTTAAGTGTGAGCCTCTAAATGGTAGAAAAGCCTTATTAAAAGTCTGTCACATTCCATTGAATCAGCTGAAAATCCTAACGGCCGAGGAACAGTCTGAAATGAGACAAATTGGCAAATCTTTTTTGCTTTCCAAACATTGCAATGCAGCATTACAAAACACATCAAAACTTGGTCACTCCATTGCTAAAACACCATTGCATTGCTTCCGTGTGATGTCCTCAAGCAAAAAATGTCAAGTGCCAGTTGCGGCCTTTTTCCATTCAGTAACAAAAGCTGCTTTTATATTGCAAGAAACTCATGCTAATGGTGCCAGTTCCTGACCCACAAATCTCACGCAGCTGCAACCAGGGATTGAGTAATGGTGCTGGCGGGGCCCTTCCTGGCTGGCAGCCATAGCGAATCTCAGCAGGTTTACTTTCAGGTTGAAGCCCGCTGCTCAAGACCCGTAGATCATTATCGAATACCACAAGCAAAGGCACTGCATACTATTAAAGCAGCTACAGATCAGGGCCTCTTTAAAACTGGTGGTCAGAGGCAACCTGGGAACGCTTTGTATAGAATCTCTTCTAACAATATTGTCTCGTGCATTGGTATCAATACTTTATTGTAGAAGTCACAATTAAGCCATTTTTCTTAATGATAAGTGATATACTTCAATTGTGAAGTCTTCACATTGTTCCTCCCACCGCTACTGCTCTGTGTTAATCAGCCATGTGTTTTACAGCTCAAAATGCTCTCCCCAGACACAGTCCACGTTTGGAAGGTGTAGTTATCTTGCACCTTGCTATAGAATCACACGAGGCATGTACTGCAGACAAGGTCACTACGTGACCTGAACCTTTATTCCCAGGACCAAGAAGACCTGACCCTGCGTGGGACCTCCCTTTATATACCTGGATGACCAGGTGAGGAGTGTCTCCCACAAGTTCGCCCTCTGTGGTCAAGGTGTGCATTACTCAGGTGTATACACTGTACAGTGTTGTTACATAAAGGTTACAGTTATGTGAAGGTTACAAACATGACATCACCTCCCCCCAACGTCTTTGGGTCAAAGATTGAGTCTTTCAGGCGGTCGATGCTCTCTCGTGGAGCGCCGCAGTTGGGGCTCTGTTGGTTGGGCCTTGGCATGCGTCTCTGTCGCCTGAGGTGATTCCAGCCTGTCCGGGCTGGCCGCAGGGACTGTGCATGCTGGTGAAAGTCCTTGTTGCTCGTTCACTGGCAGTGGTGTGGGTGACATCTCATGATCTTCCTCAGTGTCCATGCTGGTTCAGATGTTTGCGGCATATCTGCCCATTGTTAAGTCTGCCCACTATGACCCTATTCCCCTCTTTGCCAATTACAGTACCCTCAAGCCACTTGGGTCCCAAAGCATGATTGAGAACAAATACAAGGTCATCAATTTCTATGCATCGCCCCACTGAGTTGCGATCATGGCACTCGATTTGGGACTGGCGCTTGCCCTCAACAATGTCTGACAGGTCTGGGTGAATGAGGGACAGCCACGATTTAAGCGTGCGTTTGAGGAGTAGTTCCGCGGGCGGGACTCCCTTGAGCGAATGCGGGCAGGACCTATAGACCAGCAGGAGGCGTGATAGGCAGTACTGAAGGGAGGGTCCTTGAATCCGGAGCATGCCCTGTTTTATGATTTGAACTGCACATTTAGCCTGGCCATTGGAAGCCGGCTTGAACGGTGCTGCCCTGACGTGTTTGATACCATTACCCGACATAAACTCCTGGAATTCATAGCTAGTGAAACACGGACCATTATCACTGACCAGGATGTCTGGCAAGCCGTGCGCAGACTTTCCACGGTGGTGGATGTCGTACACTAATTCAATATGATGCACTAGATCCATTTCGAGTATCCATCGACAACAATCAGGAACATTTTTCCCATGAACGGGCCCGCGTAGTCTACGTGAATACGTGACCATGGCCTGGTGGGCCTGGTGGGCCAGGGCCACGGGCTGAGAGGGGCTCTCTGGGGACATTTCCCAGCTGAGAACACGTCGTGCACCTGCGAACCCAGTGTTCCAGGTCTGAGTCAATTCCTGGCCACCATACATGTGACCGGGCAATGGCCTTCATTAGCACGATGCCTGGGTGCTCGCTGTGGAGTTCCCTGATGAATGCTTCCCTTCCTTTCTGGGGCATGACTACCCGGCTACCCCATAGCAGGCAGTCGGCTTGGACGGAGAGCTCGTCCAGCCGTCTGTGAAACGGCCTGACCTCCTCGGGACACGCTCAGTGTGCGGGCGCCCAATCCCCAGTCAGGACACATTTCTTTATCAGGGATAGAAGGGGATCTCTGTTGGTCCAGATTTTGATCTGGCTGGTTGTGATGGGGGAGCCTGCGGTGTCGAAAGCCTCAACGGCCATGACCATCTCCGCGCTTTGTTCCGACGCCCCCTCGGTGTCGGCAGTGGGAGCCTGCTGAGCATGTCAGCGCAATTTTCGGTGCCTGGCCGGTGCCGTATGGTGTAGTCATACGTAGCCAGCATGAGGGCCCACCGCTGTATGCGAGTTGACGCATTGGCATTGACAGCCTTGCTGTCGGACAACAGGGATGTTAACGGTTTGTGGTCCGTTTCTAACTCGAACCTTCTGCCGAAAAGGTACTGGTGCATCTTTTTCACCCCGTAGACACATGCGAGTGCTTCCTTTTCAACCATCCCATATCCCCGTTCTGCCTGGGAGAGAAACCTGGAGGCATAAGCCACAGGTTGGAGTTGGCCCTCATCATTACTCTGCTGCAACACGCACCCAACCCCATAGGATGATGCATCACACGTTAAAACCAGTTTCTTACAGGGGTTGTACAAGGTCAACAGCTTGTTCGAACAGAGCAGATTCCGCGCCCGATTGAAAGCCCGTTCTCGACAGTCCCCCCCAGAACCATTCACAACCTTTACGCAGGAGCACGTGCAGCGGCTCCAACAATGTGCTTAAGTTCGGCAGAAAGTTCCCGAAGTAGTTCAATAGTCCCAGAAATGACCGCAACTCCGATGTGTTGCCGGGCCTGGGCGCACGACGGATCGCCTCCATTTTGGATTCGGTAGGCCGGATCCCGTCTGCAGGCAACCCTTCTGCCCAAAAACTCGACCTCTGGGGCCAAAAACACACACTTTGGACTTCTTTAGTCGCAAGCCTATCCGGTCCAGTCGGCGTAGCACCTCCTCCAGGTTGTGGAGGTGTTCCTCGGTGTCTCGACCCGTGATAAGGATGTCATCTTGGAATACGATTGTTCCAGGGATGGATTTAAGCTAGCTTTCCATGTTCCTCTGGAAGATAGCGGCCGCTGAACGAATGCCAAATGGACACCTGTTGTAAATGAATAGCCCCTTGTGCGTAGTGATGGTGATCAGAAGCTTGGATTCTTCAGCCAGTTCCTGAGTCATGTAGGCTGAAGTGAGGTCCAACTTGGTGAACAGCTTGCCACCTGCCAGCGTGGCAAAAAGATCCTCCGCTCTCGGAAGCGGGTATTGGTCCTGTAGTGACACTCGGTTGATGGTGGCCTTGTAGTCGCCACAAATCTTGACCGAGCCATCCGCTTTAAGGACAGGAATGATGGGGCTTGCCCAGTCACTGAATTCAACAGGCGAAATTATACCCTCTCTTAGCAGCCTGTCCAACTCACTCTCAATTCTCTCATGCATCATATACGGCACGGCTCTGGCTTTGTGGTGCACTGGCCTGGCATCCGGGGTGCTGCGTATCACTACTTTGGTGCCCTAAAGGTCCCGACACCTGGTTGGAAAAAGTGGCTCGAATTTCTGTAGGACCTGTGAGCATGAACTTCGCTCCACAGATGAAATGGCGTGCACATCCCCCCATTTCCAGTTCATCTGGGCTAACCAGCTCCTCCCCAAGAGCGCGGGACTATTCCCCGGGACAATCCAGAGTGGCAGCCGGTTCTCCAATCCATTGTGTGTGACCACCAAGTTTGCACTGCCGAGAACTGGGATGATCTCTCTGGTGTACATCCGTAGCTGCATGTCAATGCATTCCAGTTTGGGCCTGTTAGCTTTGATTGGCCATAGTTTTTCAAATTGTTGGGCACTCATAAGTGACTGGCTGGCTCCTGTGTCCAGCTCCATGCGTACCGGGATGCCATTTAATAGAACTTTCATCATCATAGGTGGCGTTTTGGTGTACGAGCTGTGGACGTATGCCAGATCAACCCGCTGGACTTCAGCATCCATGGCCTTGCCCCAAGCATCACCCTGCCTTGCAGACGCCTCGTCTGGTACCTCTGCTTTATAAACTAGCCTCGCTATGGGCTTTCTGCACATTCTGGCCAGATGTCCACTTAAGTTACAGTTTCTACAGGTAAATTGTTGAAACCTACAGGTTTTCGCAGCATGTCTGCCACCACACCTCCAGCATAAGCTGAGATTGTTGTGAACAAAGGAACTGTTAACAGGCATTCCTCTCTGTCTCTTTGATTACTCCTGAGCACTCTGTTGCTGAGTGTCAATGGTCCTATCCCGGGACGCATTGTCCCTTGTGATGGCGTGAATTGCTGATCCCCCTGCCATTATCTCTGTTGCTGGCCCACCCTAGAGCCTGTTGCTGCCTGGGCGGTGTCGAATTGCCCTTGCCTGCATGCGGGGTTCTGTGCCTCATTTACAGTGTTAACTCCCTGGTCCATCGCCACGTTGGAACCAGGGCTGCGCGTGTAAATTATCTTGGTCTCCTCTTCCCCTGCCATAAAGGTCTGAGCTATCAGCGTTGCCCTTTCCAAAGTCAAGTCCTTGGTCTCAATAAGTTTCCTGAAAATTCCGACATGACCAATACCCTCAAGAAATCTCTTAACATCTCCCCCTTGCAGGCGTCTATGAACTTACAGAGGCTGGCCAAATGCTGAAGGTCTGCAACGAAGTCTGATATACTTTGTCCCTCCCGACGCCGGTGTGTATAGAACCGGTGCCGAGCCATGTGTATACTGCTCGCCGGTTTGAGGTGCTCACCAATCAGAGTGCTGAGCTCTTCAAAGAACTTGTCTGCCGGCTTCTCGGGTGCGAGCAGGTCTTTTATCAGCGCATACGTCTTGGATCCACAGCTGGTCAGTAGATTCGCCCTCTGTTTGCCAGCCGCTTCCTCTCCCAGCCAGTCTTTCGTGACAAAGCTCTGCTGGAGCCTCTCAACGAAATCGTCCCAGTCCTCACCAACACAGTACCGATCCTCTGTGCTACCAGTGGCCATCCTCGTGGGTCGTTGATTCCCGTTTCTCGTCGCCAAATGTAGTGTCCTTACACCTTACTATAGAATCACACGAGGCATGTACTGCAGACAAGGTCACTATGTGACCTGAACCTTTATTCCCAGGACCAAGAAGTGCTGACCCTGCGTGGAACCTCCCTTTTATATACCTGGATGACCAGGTGAGGATTATCTCCCACAAGTTCACCCCCTGTGGTCAAGGTGTGCATTACTCAGGTGTATACAGTGTACAGTGTTGTTACATAAAGGTAACAGTTATGTGAAGGTTACAAACATGACAGAAGGCAAAGTCTTTAATTGTGCTGCCTGATGTTTTTCACAATTAAATGAAGGTAGTACAAAATTCCACACATCCACTATTATAATACGAGTGGACCTCCTATGACATTGCTCATGACAATGAGGGGGCTACATTCATACAACTCAAAATCTCTCAACCCTCCTAGATATCTGCATTCCTTCAATTCTGGCCTCTTGCACAGCCCCAATTTTAATCGCCTAACATTGGCAGCTGTGCCTTCAGCTGCCAAGGCCCTAAGCTCCTCCTTTTAAGATGCTCCTTTATCCGCCCTAAAATCTCTTTATGTGGCTCCGCACCTGGAGTACTGTGTGCAGTTTTGGTCACCTTACTTAAGGAAGGATATACTAGCTTTGGAGGGGGTACAGAGACGATTCACTAGGCTGATTCCGGAGATGAGGGGGTTACCTTATGATGATAGATTGAGTAGACTGGGTCTTTACTCGTTGGAGTTCAGAAGGATGAGGGGTGATCTTATAGAAACATTTAAAATAATGAAAGGGATAGACAAGATAGAGGCAGAGAGGTTGTTTCCACTGGTCGGGGAGACTAGAACTAGGGGGCACAGCCTCAAAATTCGGGGGAGCCAATTTAAAACCGAGTTGAGAAGCAATTTCTTCTCCCAGAGGGTTGTGAATCTGTGGAATTCTCTGCCCAAGGAAGCAGTTGAGGCTAGCTCATTGAAAGTATTCAAATCACAGATAGATAGATTTTTAACCAATAAGGGAATTAAGGATTATGGGGAGCGGGCGGGTAAGTGGAGCTGAGTCCACGGCCAGATCAACCACGATCTTGTTGAATGGCGGAGCAGGCTCGAGGGGCAAGATGGCCTACTCCTATTCCTAATTCTTATGTTCTTGTGTTCTCAGTGTCAAACTTTGTTTGATAACTCTCCTGTGAAGCGTTTTGGAACTCTTTACTATGTTAAAAGCTCTATATAAATGCAAGTTGTTATTATAGTAAGAGTATGTGGGCCTTAGCAGTAGCAGTGAAAGTGGGTGGTTATAGGGTTTAGTAGCAGCTTTGTGGGGATGGTTGTTGGGTTTTGGAGCACTGGGAGATGGTTCCAGGAAAGTACAGCAGTGTGTAGGGGGAACCTGAAATGTCATACCACTAGGAGATTGAATGTGGGTTTCATTTACTAGTTGTTTTCAGGGCGCTAGCATTAATGCAGGGAGAGGTTGATAGGGTAATTGTCAGGTTGACCTGGGTTATTGTCGTACTGTGGAATGAGTTCCCAAAATCCAGACTCATTGGAAGGAGCTGCGACGGTTTGTCATCACTTGGGACAGAGACTCGTGTGATTTTGCAACACTGGAGAGGGTGCTAAAGTCTGGAACACTGAGGGTATATCAGAATTTGGAGGCGAGGGAGGTATTCTGGGGTCTGATGGCACTGGGGAGAGGGCATTGTGTGGGGAGTGTTGGGTCCCAGCAGAATTGGTGAATGGATGCCAAACATCTAGCTGCAGTAATGGTCTTGTGGTATGGCAGCACTTTTGGGGGATTTGACAGTATGGTAGCATTGGGGAGAGACAATTGGAATTGTAGAGTCACAGGTGGGGGAGGTGACAAGGTTTGCAGCGCATGATCTAGAACACTGGTGAGGTCCTAGAGGTCTGTGAGCACTGGAGGGACCCAGGATCTGGGAGTACTGGGCGTTGAGGTCCTTGGATATGCCAGCACAGAAACAGATTGTGTAGTCCATGAGCACCGGAAGGTGTGGTATCCCTGCACCTTACTACAAACTCACACGAGGCATGTACTGCAGACACAGTCACTACGTGACCTTAACCTTTATTCCCCAGGACCAAGGAGTGCTGACCCTGGGTGGGATCTCCCTTTTTATATCTGGAAACCCAGGTGAGAAGTGTCTCCCACAAGTTCATCCCCTGTGGTCAGGGTGTGCATTTCTAGGGTATAAGTATAGTGTACAGGAGTTGCATGAAGGTTACAGTTACATGAAAGTTACCGTTGCATGATGGTTACATACATGACAGAAGGAATGTCCTGGGATTTGGGAGCAATGGGGAGGGAGTTCCAAGGTCAGAGAATATATGGTGATGGGGTTCCCAGGGTATGGCAGCCCTCGAAGGATGTGGGCCATGGAGATTGTGGCCTGAGCCACCTCGGCCTCTTCCCAGCCTCCATTGTCCTCCTCGACCCATCCAGCTGTGTTTCTGGGATTTTAATCTGGATCCTATGCTGAAGCCAGTTTTTCAAGTTCACTTTGTAATAGTAAGTATTTGCTAACTGCATGCAAAGATAGTCAGCAAATATAGTATTACAGCACCAATAGTGCTTAAAAATCAGATTCAGGTTGGGTTATGTAAAGGAACAAAGCAAGGTGACAGAGCAGAGCAGAGCTTAAGATATGTATATCTGTGTGCTAAAGATATATATGCAATTACACCACTTAGTATCCTAACTCGCACCAACTCCTGTTCACCCATCATCCCTGTGCTCCCTGACCTACGTTGGTTCCCAGTTCGGCAACGCATCAGTTTTTAAATTCTCATCCTTGTTTTCAAATCCCTCCATGGCCTCGCCCCTCCCTATCTCTCTCACCTCCTCCAGCCCTACAACCCTCCACGATCTCTGGCCTCTTGCACAGCCCCGATTTTCATCGTTCCATCATTGACGGCGTGCTTTCAGCTATCTTGGCCCTACATTTTGGAATTCCCTCCCTAAATCTTTCCGACTATCTACCTCCTTTAATAAGTTCTTTAAAACCTACCTATTTGACGAAACTTTTGGTTAGTTGCCCTCATATCTCCTTATGTGGTTTGGTGTCAAATTTTGTCTGATGATCTTATGAAGCGCCTTGGGGCACTACGTTCATGGCACTATATAAATACAAGTTGTTGTTGCTTTAGGAATAATGGCTCCCGGATTATGCAACATTGGTCTATGGAAAGGAACACAAGATCCAAATTAAAATGATTTACAATTCAGCTTAAAAAACATCTCATAGTAACTTATCATAAAATGAAAGTTAAATAACTTTTTGAAGATTATTGTTGCGCATCTCATGCATTTATCACACGGCTTGCCACATTTAAAATGTTAGTACACTGAAATGTAGGAACGATTTTCACTGGCTTTGAGATGTAGGACTTAGAGCGAATAGAGTGGTGATAATGCACTCACTCAGGACAATGTTTTGTGGCAGTAACACATTCAGGGATTTACGTCGCATTGATGAGCACCATGCTTTGGTCTGTTAACTTGCAGTTGGTTTTCTGTTGCAACCTTTAGAATTCTTTTACTTTAAATAGAAATATAGTAATATATTGCCTTTTTCACTTTTTGGCTTGCTATTAGCCATTTTAGTCTCTTGGGCAGTGGGCAGTGACAGAGGGTAAGATCCCACTTTAAAAAAAAAATCCTAACACAACATTCAATAATGATGCTGAGAGTCAAAGGACCCTCTCAGCTCTGCTTCAGCACTACCTATATACTTCTTCGATATTGTGTTGCAACCCACTTTGAGATCATGAGTATTGGCAGCACTCATCATTGGAAACCCTCATCAAATTAAAAAAGTATTTGGCTGGGCACTTAAAGAGCTGTAATCTACAGGGCTATGGACCTAATACTGGAAGGTGGGATTAGATTGGGTAGCTCTTTTTCGACCAGCACAGACACGATGGGCCAAATGGCTTCCTACGGTGTCGTAATTTTTCTATGATTCACAGCTTGTTTGTCATGTGATTGGAGCAGAAGTAATGTGGGGATTTATTTTGCAGCAGGTCAATCAGCATCTGCAGAGAACAGACAAGTTTACATTTTGGGTACGTAACTGAATTCATTGTGGTTCAGGGGATTACCACAGCTTCTGTGTACTATATCCAAATACGCATCCATCCTGTGCTCAAGTAGAGTTTTCCTGTGCGCACGGAATCCTTGTTCTGCCTTGATGTCATCATTTAGTTCTGTTGTGAGAAAGATCCCACAAGTAGATCTAACTGTGTTCATATTTTAAAAGCAGCTGTCCTGCTCTAACTGCATTCACAGGGGAATCAGCAGGTCATTTGTTTTTCTTTCCTTTTTTAAAGTTGAGCAGGTTTAGAGGAAGTATGCCCAGCAAGATGCCACCTGACTCCACTAACTGCCTGTGTGGGCAGCACTAAAATAAGACTGAGGTGGCCATGACCTGTACCCAGCCTGATTTCAGCATTTTAAGCATGAATGAATGAATCTCAAGATGTTCAGAGTGCGTCATTGTGAAGATGACAGAAGTAAATATATATGCGGTAATTTAGACAAAATTGATGTGGTTTGTGCTTTATTTGATGAGATGATCCATTTGTTAAAGTTGAACATGTATTTTTACCAAATCATGGCCATCCATTCCTCAGTGTACCTATCTGCAAGTACTGTTAAGACTGTAATGTACCATGGTCGAAAATGTAAGATATAAACTTGGCTGAATTCAATACAAGTTGAGTTGTGGATTGTTTTTTTAAAGCTGAGGCTTCATAGTGTTACTGTACACATGAATGTGACAGAAACTGCCCTCCATACATAAAAACCACTGGATGGAAAATTTGGAATGACATGGAATTACTTACCTTAAATGTTTTCCAGATTTATTTTCTAAATTTTAATTCTGTTTTATATGTTGCACTTGGAGCATTGACGCACAACACTCCTCTGAGAGAGAGAGAGAGAGAGAGAGAGAGAGAAACACGATTTGTAAGAGAATGCTTTCTTTTGTTGTTTGGTTGCTTGAAGGAATGAATAATGAGAAATCATAAGGAATATAGCTTATTTCGTATAAGTGAGCAGTCTGTAGAGAGGTCAACAGGGGTTCAGTAGGCCAAGCCGGATATAGGCCCCAAGTTTCCACACGATAAAAAGCGGGCGCCCCTCCGAGCTGGGCGCCCGTTTTTCGCGCTGAAAACAGCTCCGGAAAAAAACCACGCAATTCTGGAGCGCCCTGCAGCTCCATGTCTGCTTGGCGAGGCGCCCAGGGGGGCGGAGCCTACACTCGCGCCGATTTTGTAAGTGGGAGGGGGCGGGTACCATTTAAATTAGTTTTTTTCCTGCCGGCAACCCTGCGCGTGCGTGTTGGAGCGTTCGCGCACGCGCAGTGTGAAGGAAACATTGGCATTCGGCCATTTTTGTAGTTCTTTGTAGCTGTTTAATTTTTGAAAATGTTTTAATAAAAGCACATTGCCATCAGCACATCAGCACTGAGGCTTCTTGCAGCAGTGAGAAGGCTGCAGGAAGCCTCAGAAAGTTGAGGCAGCCATTTCCCGACGGCCTCCCCCCACCCACTGCCGTCGGGAATGGCCGCTCAACTTGTGAGGCTTCCTGCAGCCTTCTCACTGTCTCCTTCCCCCCCCCCAGCTGCGTTCGGTCGGTCGGTCGGGCCCGCACTCCCTCCCTCCCTCCTCCCCGCCGTCTGGAACGGCTTCCTCCCCCCCCCGCTGCGTTCGATCGGTCGGGCCCGCACTCCCGCCCGCCGTCTGGAACGGCTTCCTCCCCCCCCTCCCCCGCTGCATTCGGTCGGTCGGTCGGGCCCGCACTCCCTCCCTCCCTCCCCCTCCCCGCCCGCCGTCGGGAACGGCTTCCTCCTCCCCCCCCCCCCCGCAATGCCATCGAACAAACGGCTGCCTCAACTTGAGGCTTCCTGCAGCATTCTCCCTGGCTGAAGCACTTTCACACAGGTAGGAAGATGGTTTATTTAATCTTTTTTTTGCTTATAAATGTTTATTCAGGTTGGATTTATTTGTATAATATTTGTATAAGTATAAATATGGATTTATTATAGAATTTAATGACTTCCCTTCCCACCCCCCTCCCCCCCCCCACCTCGTTCTGGACGCCTAATTTGTAACCTGCGCCTGATTTTTTAATGTGTAGACAAGGTTTTTTCAGTTCTACAAAAATCTTCACTTGCTCCATTCTAAGTTAGTTTGGAGTACGTTTTCACTGTGGAAACTTTCAAATCAGGTGTCAGTGGCCGGACACACCCCCTTTTGAAGAAAAAATTCTGTTCCAAAGTAGAACTGTTCTACCTGACTAGAACTGCAGAAAAAAAAATGTGGAGAATTGCGATTTCTAAGATAGTCCGTTCTCCACCAGTTGCTCCTAAAAATCAGGCGCAAATCATGTGGAAACTTGGGCCCATAGTTTCTAGTTTCTGAGGCACAAGTTCAATAGTGTCTAGAAACTAAAGGTACAATAACTATGATCATCAATTAATAACTAAATTACTTATGTAATTATTTAGGATTGTTTCATTTCCGAACAACTACCTCCATGACTGCCACATCATATAACTCAAAACTTTGCGAAGGAAAATAAATGTCTACAAGAACACCGTGTACAGGTTATTTCAAACCAATGTCTTCCACAGTCTAAATCAACTTTGTTTTTGTGATTACAAGCAAGCCTGGATATTCCTATCAGTGAATGCACCTACCATCTGGTGCATTTGTTATTGCTGCCAGATTAAAACATTCAGATAATGGTGTGATATGGTGATCTTTTTAAATTTGATGTAATGGTGTTATATTTTGATGGAGTAAATAAGGAGTTTCTAGTGGCAGAAGGGTCAGTAACCAGAGAGCACAGACTTAAGGTAATTGGCAAAAGAACCAGAGGTGAGATGAGAATTTTATTTATGCAGCAAGTTGTAATGATCTGGAATGCACTGTCTGAAAGGTTAGTGGAAGCAGATTCAATAATAACTTTTAAAAGGGAATTGCATGAATACTTGAAGGGGAAAAATTTGCAGGGCTATGCGGAAAGGGCGGGGGAGTGGGACTAATTAGATAGCTCTTTCAAAGAGCCGCCACAGCCACGATGGGTCAAATGGCCGCCTCCTGTGCTGTATCATTCATTCATTCTATGATATGGCGATTTTTTGAATGTTGAATTAATGATGCAGTATGACAAACGTTTGAGGCAACTACTGGTGGGAAGGTGGGGGTGAGTGGAAAATCTATCTCAATAGTTGACTGGAACTAGTTTGCCATAAGTGAAATATCTTTGAACTGCCCCACCCTCCCCCCCCCCCTCCATCTCCAGTCCAGGAAAAAACATTGCAGAACAGAACTGAAGGCCTGTAGCCCTTGTTGGAAAGATAAATGTGGCATTTAATGACGGTAATAAAATATATTGTGTGCTCTGCTTGTAAAACCAACGTTGGCTCTTGGAAAACCAGAAGACAGGTTATTAATTCTGCTGTCGGTCCCAATTAATCCATTTAATCCTTTTGGCACCAATCTCATCCCATTAGAAGAAAAAATATTTTTCCATAGTTGTAGGAATTCTGCCATGTGAAAATGAATCAAAAATTAGGGAGTACATTTAGCATAAAACAAGAATCAACTGCAGATTAGGTCCCCTCGGCCTGTTTTAGTTTTAAATAAATTCTGTAGTACATCTTCAAAAATAAATTCTTTAGTACATCTTTCAGTCTCTGCTGTCATCCAGGATCTGTATGGGCATAGACTTGCAACCATCTCTATCCTATGTGCCTCTTTTATATGCTGCCAGATATTTGGGTTAGACAGTGTGTGTCAAGGTAGTGCTACTGCATTTGTCAGTGTTAGTTTGAGAGCTTCATGGACTTTAGATGTGTAGCCTCTGCGCCCCCGCCTCCTCATTCTCCTCCCACTCCCTGCCCACACACGCACACAATCTCAAGCTGCTAGAGAGATGGACTGGTTTTTGTGGCACACTACTTGCACAGCCATAAAAATCAAATGCAAGTCAGAGACTGCCAGGAAGAAAAGATGAATCCAATGCATAAATCCTTTTTGACTGCCTGAAAAATGGGACAAATCTGATGCATAGCCCCTCTTGGGAGTCATAGAATTATAGAAACTTACAGCACAGAAGGAGGCCATTTGACCTGTCGTACCTGTACTGGCTCTTTGAAAGAGCACTCGTGCTTAGTCCCACATCCCTGCTTTTTGTCCGTAACCCTGTAAGTTTCTCATCCTCAAGTTCCTGTCCAACTTCCTTTTAAAATTATTTCTGGAATCAGCTTCCACCACCTTTTCAGATAGAACGTTGAAGATCTCAACAACTCTTGAGTAAAAAAAATTCTCCTCATCTCCTGTCTAGATCTTTGGCAATAATTTTAAATCTATGCCAGAGGGAATAGTTTTTTTCTCTCTGCTCTATCAAAACTTCTCATCATCTTGAAGACCTCTATTAGGTCAATTCTTAACCTTCTCTGTACCAAGGAGAACAGTCCTAACTTTTCCAAACTCTCCTCATAATTGAAATCGCTCATCCCTGGTAACATCATGGTAAACCTCCTCTTTACTGTTTCTAAGGCCTTTTACAACTTTCTTGAAATGCCCAGAATTATCCACAGTACTCCAGCTGAGGCGTAACCAGTGATTTATGAAGTTCTAGCATGATCTCTTTGCTTTTTATATTCTATGCCTCTATTTATAAACCTAAGTAACCCATATGCTTTTTTAACCACCTCATAAACTTGCCGTGCCACCTTTAAGCATTAGTGTTCATTGACACCAAGGTTTCTCTGCTCATCTACACTTTTCAAAATCGTATCTGTTCTGTATGTAAACCTGTAAATACCATATCTAACCACCAGAGGGTTTATCCCCTGGAGTCCCAAGGGATCCAACAATCCCTTGGGAGCACCTGTATATAAGGAGGCCTCACAGGCTGGAGAGACACTCTGAGATCTGTAATAAAGAACTACGGTCGCACCTTACTTTGAGCTTGCAGTATCTGGTCTGACTCTTTATTCAAGACATAACAACTGGCGACGAGATACAAATGACGAACCCCACCGTAACAATGCAGAGAACCGTGGGCATCCTGGAGAAATTTTCAGAGGGAGATGATTGGGAAACCTTCATGGAGCGACTCGACCAATACTTAATGGCCAACAAGCTGGAAGGAGAAACGAATGCTGCCAAACGAAGGGCGATCCTCCTCACCGTTTGCGGGGCGCCAACGTATGGCCTCATGAAAAATCTGCTTGCTCCTGCGAAACCCACAGACAAGTCGAACGCTGAGTTGTGCACACTGGTACGGTGAGGAGGATCGCCCTTCATTTGGCAGCATTCGTTTCTCCTTTCAGCTCGTTGGCCATTAAGTATTGGTCGAGTCGCTCCATGAAGGTTTCCCAATCATCTCCCTCTGAAAATTTCTCCAGGATGCCCACGGTTCTCTGCATTGTTACGGTGGGGTTCGTCATTTGTACCCGAAGGAAAACATTCTGATGGCGACGTATCGGTTCTACACGTACAAGAGGTGTGAAGGCCAGGAAGTGGCGAGCTACGTCGCTGAGCAAAGGTGCCTTGCAGGACATTGTAATTTGAAGGACACTTGGAGCACATGCTCAGGGACTTCTTTGTAGTTGGCATTGGCTATGAAGTAATACTTCGCAAACTTTTGACTGTAGAGACCCCAACCATGAAGAAAGCCGTAGCGATAGCCTAGGCGCTTATTACCACCAGTGACAATACCAAACAAATTTCTCAGCACACAAGTGCTGCTGCAAGTACTGTGAACAAAGTAACGTTGTTTTTGAATCGAAAGGTCCAGGGCAGGACTTACACACCTGCAGCTGCACATCCGCAGATGACTCAGGGTCCACCATCAAGAGTATTGAATACAAGGCCGGTAACACCTTGTTGGTGCTGCGGGGGTGATCATTGTTTCCCTTCATGCCACTTCAGAGGATACGTTGGCAAGGGCTGTGGAACAATGGGACACTTCCAATGTATGTGCAGGCGAGCTGCAAATCCTGCTAATCCTGCAAACCACCATTTTGCAGAGGACAGATCCACGGTGGATCACGACGAACCAGAGTCTGAGACCGAGGAGGCAGAGGTATATGGGGTGCACACATTTGCCACAAAGTGTCCCCCGATAATGCTGAAGGTTGAATTAAACGGACTCCCGGTGTCCATGGAGCTGGATACGGGCGCAAGCCAGTCCATAATGAGCAAAAAGACTTTCGATAAATTGTGGTGCAGCAAGGCCCCAAGGCCAGTCCTGACTCCCATTCGTACTAAACTGAGAACGTACACAAAGGAACTGATTTCCGTAATCGGCAGTGCTACCGTAAAGGTCTCCTACGATGGAGCGATGCACGAGTTACCACTCTGGGTGGTACCGGGCGATGGCCCCATGCTGTTTGGCAGGAGCTGGCTGGGAAAGATACGCTGGAACTGGGACGACGTCGATGAGTGCTTTCGTCCGTCGATGACACCTCATGTGCCCATGTCCTAAACAAGTTCCCCTTGCTGTTCGAACCAGGCATTGGGAAGTTCCAAGGAGCAAAAGTGCAGATCCATTTGATTCCGGGGGCACGACCCATTCCTCACAAGGCGAGAATGGTACCTTACATAGAGTGAGGATGAAGATCGAACTGGACAGGCTGCAATGAGAAGGCATCATTTCGCTGATCGAATTCAATGAGTGGGCCAGTCCGATTGTTCCAGTCCTCAAGGGAGATGGCAACGTCAGAATCTGTGATGATTACAAAGTAACTATCAATCGTTTCTCCCTGCAGGATCAATACCCGCTACCAAAGGCAGACGACCTATTTGCGACGCTGGCGGGAGGGAAAACGTTCACAAAGCTGGACTTGACCTCGGCCTACATGACGCAGGAACTGGAGGAATCATCGAAAGGCCTCACCTGCATCAACGCACACAAAGGTCTCTTCATTTACAACAGGTGCCTGTTTGGGATTCGATCGGCCGCGGCGATATTCCAGAGGAACATGGAAAGCTTGCTGAAGTCAGACCCACACACAGTGGTCTTCCAGGATGACATCTTGGTTACAGGTCGGGACACCGTCGAGCACCTGCAGAACCTGGAGGAGGTTCTTAGTCGGCTTAATCATGTGGGGCTTAGGCTAAAACACTCGAAGTGCATTTTCCTGGCACTTGAAGTGGAGTTCCTGGGGAGAAGAATCGCAGCGGACGACATCAGGCCCACCGTTTTGAAGATGGAGGCAATCAAGAATGCACCAAGATCATAGAACGTGATGGAGCTGCGGTCGTTTCTAGGACTCCTGAACTATTTTGGTAAATTCTTACCGGGTCTTAGCATATTATTAGAACCCCTGCACTCTTTACTGCATAAAGGAGAAGAATGGGTATGGGGTAAAAGCCAAGAAAATGCCTTTGAGAAAGCTAGGAAGCTTGTATGTTCAAACAAATTGCTTGTGTTGTACGATCCATGTAAATGTTTGGTACTAGCATGTGATGCGTCGTCGTACGGGGTCAGGTGTGTATTGCAACAAGCTAATGAATTTGGGAAATTTCAACCGGTTGCTTATGCGTCCAGAAGTCTGTCTAAGGCCGAGAAGGCCTACAATATGATCGAAAAAGAATCGTTAGTGTGTGTTTACGAGGTAAAGAAAATGCATCAATATCTGTTCGGGCTCAAATTTGAATTGGAAACCGACCATAAGCCGCTTATATCCCTCTTTTCTGAAAGCAAGGGGATAAATACGAATGCATCAGCCCGCATCCAGAAATGGGTGCTCACGTTGTCCATATACAACTACGCCATCCACCACAGGCCAGGCACAGAAAACTGTGCCGATGCTCTCAGTAGGCTGCCATTGCCCACCACAGGGGTGGAAATGGCACAGCCCGCAGATTTAGTCATGGTAATGGAAGTATTCAAGAGTGAGCAATCACCTGTTACCGCCTGACAGATTAGAACCTGGACGAGCCAGGACCCCTTACTGTCCTTAATAAAAAAAAAAAACTGTGTGCTCCACGGGAGTTGGTCTAGTGTCCCGTTAGAGATGCAGGAGGAAATAAAACCGTACCAGCAGCGCAAAGATGAAATGGCTATACAGGCAGACTGCCTCCTATGGGGTAACCGAGTAGCGGTGCCAAAAAAGGGCAGGGACACTTTCACCAATGATCTCCACAGCACTCACCCAGGCATCGTAATGATGAAAGCGATAGCCAGATCCCACGTGTGGTGGCCCGGCATCGATGCAGACTTAGAGTCCTGCGTGCATAAATGTAATACGCGTTCACTGTTAAGCAATGCACCCAGGGAGACGCCACTAAGTTTATGGTCCTGGCCCTCCAAACCGTGGTCCAGGTCTATGTCGATTATGCAGGCCTATTCTTGGGAAAAATGTTCTTAGTGGTTGTAATGCATACTCCAAATGGATTGAATGTGTGATCATGTTGGCAAGCACATCCGCTGTCACCATTGAAAGCCTACGGGCCATGATTGCCATGCACAACCTGCCTGATGTCCTTGTAAGTCACAATGGGTCGTGCCTTACCAGTGCCGAGTTCAAGGAGTTCATGATCCGCAATAATATCAAACATGTCACATCTGCCCCTTTTAAACCAGCGTCCAACGGTCAGGCAGAACGAGCAGTTCAAACAATCAAGCAGAGCTTGAAAAGGGTAACTGAAGGCTCACTGCAGACTCGCTTATCCTGAGTAGACAAGGCTCTTGTTAGTGCACCCTGATCTACAAGAACAGGTAGAGAGCAGGCAGCTTCAACAGAATACATATCGTGATCGCGCAAATATGTCACACGAAATTGAGATAAATTATCCTGTATTTGTGTTGAACTATGGACAAGGTCCCAAATGGCTTCCTGGCACAGTGTTGGCCAAAGAGGGGAGTAGGGTGTTTGTGGTCAAACTCTCAAATGGACTCACCTGCAGGAAACACTTGGACCAAACCAAACTCAGATTTACGGACAACCCACAATAGACTCCACCTTTTTTGACCCTCCAACACACACCCTCCAACAAGTGGCAACTGACCCAGCAGTTGACCATGAAGCAGAACCCATCACCCGCAGCAGCCTAGCAGGACTCACCACCCCCAGCAGCCCAGCAAGGCCAGCTGCACAATAGCTCAGCGAGGGCCCAACAAACGACTAACCAAAACCAGCATTTGTACTGAGACGATCAATCAGGGAAAGGAAGGCCTCAGATCGACTCACATTGTAAATAGTTACACTATTGACTTTGGCGGGGGGTGGGGGGCGGGGAGTATTGTTATGTATGTAAACCTGTAAATACCATGGCTAGGCTTATTCTCTAGAGTCCCAAGGGATCCCACAATCCCTTGGGAGCACCTGTATAAAAGGAGGCCTCACAGGCTGGAGAGGCACTTTGAGATCTGTAATAAAGGACTACGGTCACACCTTACTTTGAGCTTGCAGTATCTTTATTCAAGACATAACAGTACCATTTATAGTATACTGTCTTTCCATATTCCTCCCAAAGTGCATCACTTTACACTTTTATGCATTGAACCCTATTTGCCATGCTTCTGCCCATTTCAACATCCTGTCCGTCATCCTGAAGCCTATAACTAGCCTCATCACTATCGACTACCTTGCCAAGTTTTGTATCTTCTGCAAACTTTATAATGGTCCTGGAAGATGGGGTAGAACTCGTCAACAGCCTGTCTTAAAGTGTTTAATAGGTGGGGTAAATGCAATGTATAAACCTCTCTAGACCAGTGGTTCGCAAACTTTTTTGTTTGAAGGACCCTTTTTCAAATCGATTAGTAATCACGGGCCCCTGAAGAACCCCTTTTCAAATTGATTAGTAATTATGGACCCCCCCTCCCATCTAAATTATACTATTTAATACTCATAATATGAAAGTTCTGCAGTAAAGAGTTTTAATAATGCTTTTAAGAAAACAGGTATTTATTTACAGATATCAGTGAGATGGGTGTACCTGCTTCTCACACCAATTCTGGGTTCCCCACAGCAACAGATGGCCACTATTAGCCACTTAGTGCTGGACAATTTCTAAAGCCATCAGCAGGTTGGCCAAGGTAAGTGAGATCACAAGCACCCAAGCACATGCTGGGATGCTGCTGGAAGCATGACTCACCACCATACTGTCTCACTGGCATATTCTGTAACAACTGCACTGTAGGATTGTACGTGTTTCTGTGAACATGTTCAGGCACATTTGAAAGGCCCCACAGGTGCTTCGATCATGTGTTGGGAGGATCGCACGGACGCGGTGCCAGGGAAAGGAATTGGCTCAACCGGCAGGGGGTGCCAAACTGAGTGAGGGCTGTGGGCCTTTATGAGGAGGTGGGTCCAGCCATTGAGAACAGCTCACAAGAACTGAATCAGTGTTGGTTTTATAAAGCAGAGCAGGCTTGAAATGACCTCCGGTCGCAGACCCTTGGAAAGTCTTTATGGGCCCCCAGGGGTGTATGGACCCCAGTTTGAGAAACACTGCTTTTGACGACGTGGAAGATGGGATGGATCTGGTACTTAGACTTTCTTAGTGAGGGAATGAATTGGATGCTTAGCTCCTCAGACTTTAAGAATGAATAAATTGACCAATTTCATAGTCCCAGTGGGAGCTGTGCCCAAGGGTTGTACTACAGTGGCATAGCCCTTTCAACTGTCCTCCCACTGCTTGGAGTGCAGGATCGGTGAATTTACCCTCGGACACAAACTTTACCTGAAGATCTAATTCACAAAATATGATAAATATGATCAATGGAGAGATAGTAGTATCTGTCTGGATGCCTAACTTTTTCTAATATATAGATTACATGGCATTTGGGTTAAATTTACCTCCCCGCTTTAAGTGTAACTAATGCATCAGACGTGCAGCAAGGTACAGCCCAGCAAGGGTTCAATGCAATACAAGAAGCTTGTTGAATGCATTGTCCATAATCCATATTTTCCACAATGCGAGAGAAATGTCTAGCTTTTAAAGTGCAACATCGATCTGATTTTTGGCAGCTTAGACCGTGGTGCTCAGCAGGCCATTTGAGCATGGAGGGCATCAAAACCAAACCCAATCTGTCCTTAGCCAACACCCACACGTTTCATCAAGACTAAATTAGATTAGCAATGAGGAGTGTGAACCTTAGCTGATTTCTCCCCATCCCTCCCAACTCTTATTTACTAATACCGATTGTAGTACATAAGAACATAAGAAATAGGAGCAGGAGTAGGCCAAGCAGCCAACATTCCCTCTACCCGCGCAGTTCTCTGCTGTCCTGTGCAGATCGGGACCAGATTTTTCAATGTTAAGCATGTGTGAAACTGTGAATGGGCTGTGTAGCCCCTTAAAGGGCCGCAGACCTAAAAAAAATAATTAGGGCTCTCAGGTCTGCTCTATGGTACCCCAATGGCTGCACCAACTGGAGTCAGCTGATGACAGAGGCCAAGGATTGAACTCTGGGATCCTCCCAGTCTTTGTCCTCACTGGACACAGTGTAAACTGGGTAGTGCAGAAGAAGTATGTTCATTATAAAGTACTCTCCCACCTGCACAGAACTGTCAGCATTGGGAAATTTAGTCAGATTTATGATCTAAAGCAGTGAGACAAATTGCATACCCATTTAAATATATAATGAATGGTGTTCATTTCAGAGTGAGATGCATTACAGTAGATTGCACTGCTAAAGCAGATGAGTGGGACTTGACAGATTCCCTTCCATCATGATGCAAGCTAGCATAAAAGTCTGCCTGCTGACTGGAGATATCAATAATTTGATTGTATTTCAGCCTTCTGGAATTTGGTTGTGAGGGGAGACCCATGATTTCAAAGGGAGGCTCTGCTGATGTCAAGTTATGAACAATCAGAGAGCAGCTGCATAGGGAATGGAAGAGTCATAGAATGCTGCAGCACAGAAACAGACCATCTGGTGCATCAGTGCTCAATTGGTGTTTTTCTCCACGAGCTACCTAGTCTCATGCCAACCTACAAAACTGAAAACTTAGGAAAACAAAGGACAGGAAAAGACCAGCTGGTCCATTGAGCCTGTCCCATAATGTCGTGATACAACTTATGCACGCCATGACCCCCATTCGCAACTTACATCCACCAGCCACTCAATCTCGTGGGAGAGGCAAAAAAACAGAAGGCCAATTTAGGAAAAAAGCTATGGGAAATTTTTCTCTGGGCCCCCGATTAAACAAGTTCCAGGAGGTCACACTGACTGGGAGGGCTCATCCAATACCCCCACATACCTTCTATTCCTAATGATGTCAGCCACAGTCAGAAACTTGTTCAGCTCCCTTTTGAATGGTTGCATTGAATTTGCATTAACTGCAGAAGCCAGCAGCTTGTTTCATAGGTTAACGACACTCTGAGAAAAGAAATACCTCCTGACATCTAACCAAATTCTATATTTATGTAACTTATACTCGTATCCCCTATTCCTCCCAAATCTATTTAACTCAAATAGCCTATTCACATTGACCAAGTCTAAACTTTTCACTTCTTTAAAGACCTCAATCAAATCTCCTCAAAGTCTACATTTTTACAGAGCAACAAGTCCCAGCTCTCTAAGCCTATCGTGGTAACTGAGGGCCTTTAAACTTGGTAACAATCTAGTGGTGATCCTCTAAACCTTTTCTGGGGCCTCTTATCACCCAGCATGTGAAGGAATCAAAACTGGACACAATATTCTAAATGTCTGACCAAGGCCTGATACAAAAACAGCAATATTTTTTGTTGCAGATCTAATTGTCCTGACAGTATATCCTGGCACTCTATTTCCTTGTGCAATAGCCTTGCAAAGCTAGTCGTGAACTTTGAGATTCGTGTATTTATAACAACAAGGTCTTTGTACTGCTCAACAGCCTTGAGTAACCTGCATGGTGTACACATTCTTGCCGTTTGTCCTACCCATGTGCATAACACTACATTTATCTATATTAAATGACATCTGCTAGCAGCCCCATTCCCCTATTGCATGTAGATTTGTCTGTAATCTATTCCTTATCTAAGGTCCTAATATTCACCATGTTTATGCATCATCTACAAACTTGTAGACAGTTTCTTTGATGCCTTCATCCAGATCATTGATAAAAGTAGTGAAGAGAAACTGTCCTAACACCCATTCCCTGTAGGACCCCACAATGACCGGTCCCACATAGAACCATGACTATTAATAACAACCTTCTGTCTACGGGAATTCAATCTATTTCTTATCCAATTCAAAATGTGCCCAATAATTCCGAAGTTCTGTCTTATTAAGAAGTATTTTGTGTTGCACCTTGTCAAAGACTTTTTTGAAAAACAAGATATACAGGCCTAGAAATTCAATGGAGCTGTGCCCATTTTTCATGTGCAAAATGGATGCCTAAGCATCCAATGTGGCAGGTGGGGTGCACACGTTCATTATGTGCCAGAAGTGCGCCAACTGTCATATTACTAAAGGCAGAAAAAGAGGCGTCCAGAGCCATTGCCTGAAATGGGTGATGGGCTCTTTCCATATGCACAAAAAGGAGGCTAACGCCTGTCTGAGGCCCTCTTTATAAAATTTGGCTGCCCTGAATGCAGCTGGTGCTGAGCCTGCTGCATTCAAGAAAACGTGGTCAACATGTGGCCTAACCCAGGGGTCCTTAAAGGGAGGTACGTTTAAAAAAAAAATATTTACCTGAATGTGCTCCTCCCAGGTCCACTGCTGTGCTGAAGACTTTTTGTCACCATCCCACTGACCACTGGATACACTCTTACTCATTTTCTTATCATAACAGGTATTTTTGTAGTGTCTTTAACATAAAAACCTCCCACATGATTCACAGATAGGTATAGAGAAAACATTTTTAAACTAGGAAAGAGAGGTGCAGACATGAACTTCCGGGATGAAAATGCCAGGGGGTACAACTCAGGCGGTTGAAGGCTCTGTCACCAATGATGGGGTAACAGGGAGGGAAGGATGCCAAAAGGCCAGAATCAGAGGAACAAGTGTTTGTTGGGAGGGGTGGGGCTGGAAGAGGTTACAGAAATATGGTCAGACAAGGCTATTTAAAGATGAGGATTAGGATTTAAAATTTAAGGTGTTGGGAAATGGGTAGCCACTGCAAGTGAGCACAGAATTGGTTTACAAATGAGACAGTGCAGAATAGGATGTGTATGGACAGCACAGCTTTAGGAAGGTGGAGAGTGTTGGGAGTAGCTGAGTCTGGAGGTGTTGAAGGAATGCCTGTGGGAGTTTCAGTGGTCAAGAGACCCAAGATAGAGATGCAAGCAATGCAAGAGATGCTGAGATATTTACTCTGTTTTGTGCTATTGCATAGAGTATGAGGTTGTGGTGGTGGAGTGCTTTATATTGCAACTGTAATCCTGTACCATATTTATCCTTTAAGAAGGGCCTTGCCGTACTAACTCTTTCAAAAGTCAAACATTAATTTGAAATAATTATAATTAGCTTACAGGGATTCTTTTAGATCTCTGTTCATGGGAACAGAATGACTGGCTTTGGTATGGATAGCTGACGAGGATGTTTTCCTGATCTTGGGGAGGCAGCAAGATCCGCCAAATTGGTAGCCAGCCGAGGACTTTAGTAGTCTGGGGAGATGGAGGCAATTGAGAGGGAAGCAAATGGCGGCCGGCAGCGGCCCACAATTTAATTGTGGAGCTGGGGCGAGCACTCCTCTGCCCCCTAACCAATATGGTAGGCACGCACTTCCAGTGTGAAATGAATGCACATAAGTTGCCTGCCATGTTGGACCCTTAGGTACCAATTTTACATCTGTAAAACGGGCTCAGAACTAGTGAATTTCTTGACACTGGTGTCCGTGCAGCGCGCTGTGATTAGGAACTCAATGGATAGCAGATTAACTAGGTGTCCTTGCCCATGTCGGACCACCATACAGTCTGGGTCCATTCCAATTTTTAAAACATTGAGATAAATACAATTTAAATTCTTTAGGATAATCTCAGCAAGCAAATTGAGAATGTTTTACTATTATCTCAAACTAATTGCAGCCCCATTCCTTACTAGAATTAAAAAATACAAAAATGCTGGAAAAGCACATTAGATCTGCCAGCAATTGAAAGGATCAAAGTTAGGTTAACCTTTTGGGTAAAGAACCTTTCCTACTGATTTCCATAAATACATCTCTGTTACCTCAATGGTTTTCTTGATGAAATGGTTTAATAGTCTGCAGGACATCCAAGTTATGAACCCTATCCCTTGGAAAAATGCTGGGTAGGGGCATAGACTCCAAATCTAAATTAACATAATTCAATACATTTGATTAGTCAACTTTATTGATACAAGCGGTTAAGAGTTAGGGGAGGCAAAACTCCACGGAGACCGCAATCGATATTAATTTACCAACAATTGTTTCCTGGAGAAATTAGTATTAACGTCTGTTTTCAGGTAATTTCTGACCTGTGTCAAGGCCAGTTTGCATTTAATGTGAAGGGTCCCAATTTAATGTCTCAGCCTGTTTATTTTGACAGATTCATTGAGCCTTATCCACTATGATCTGTGTTGCCTGGTGCTTTTAGCCATTTAGAGCAATTATATTTCTGATTGTCGGCAAAAGGATATAAAATTCCCCATTCCCTGCCCCCCCCCCCCAAAAAAATTTTTTCTGAGGATTGCAGTACACATTTGTCTAATAAATTCTCCCCTTTGGTTTTATCATTGTTATTGTGCTTTAGTGATGATGATGATGTGGTTCAGTAACCACAAATTAAAGAAGGATAGTGAGGGGAAAGTATTTTTGTTATAAACTACATGTCATCTAGTTCCACATAATATCAAAAATGAAATGAAGGTCTCCTCCTTCAGAATAGAGATGATATTATTGAATTTCCACCGCCACTCCTTGGGGTTACTCTCACATCAGGGAGCTGCTCCGATGATGAATATGACGGCTATGCGCAGGAGAAGTTCCATAGCTCAGCAATTTAAGCTTATATGTGAATCCAGCACCACCCAAAGGTGGAATATTTCGTACCAGCTGCGTACATCACATATCCCAACCCATATTGCCTGAGCACCTTCAGATTGACATCTGAATTTGGGTTTGTTATCGACCTTCTGGGTTCAGTGGAATTAGTCACTCCTCTAAGCAAATTGAGTGCATTTTATGGGAGGTGATTCACACTGCCTGCCCTGTATCTACTTGTACAATAGCATAACCCAAAGATTTAATAATAGAATCTCTTTGTGATTTGAACTGGATGTTCAGTTTTTTTTGCATGTGTTTCTTTCACTTCCCCGAAGGCAGAATGAACAAACACTCAGTGAAGCAAATAGTTAGGCTGCTTATTTCATGGTAAAGTGAAAATAATGAGCAAAAGTTCTGATCAGATTGACTTTGTTTAATCAGTACAATTTACCTTCACATAGTGACATAAAATAAAGAATACACCTTTCTTACTTGACTTAAACAAGATACCTTCTATTTATCCTTTACCCTTTCTAACCTGTTCATTTCAGCAAAGGCTCTCTTAGCTTTTCATTTGACAAACCTGACTGCTAACCTATGGGTCTTTGTTTATCTTCTTTCTACACAGGAAGTTGGGGCTTGTTTTCTGACCCTATCTAGGGGTTGACAAGAAGAGCTGCTAATCAAAGCTGCTACTGTATCCCACCCATTGAAACTAGTCATGCAAAGCTCAACAAGAGAGACATTCTATCCCCCTATGGTGTGAATGTTTATTCAAAGCCTCCCTTGGACGAGTCAATGACTCTCCTGTTTTTTCTGACTGTAACTGTCACTGTCTGGCATTAATACCTATTCTCTGAATGTCTGCAACCTGAGTCGAAAATTCATCTGGGGAGGAAGGAGCGCTGAGGAAGCAAAATTCAAATCATTGGGGGTTCGGGAGATTAAGGCATGGGACAGCCAACTATTAGGCAAGGAGAATATCAGCCAGTGGGTGTTTGGGGGTGACTGGATTGGCAGCTAACTGGTGTTCTGCAACAAGAATGCAGTCAATGGTGGGGTGGGATGGGTGGGGGCGGGGAAGGTTCGTGGGGGTGATGCAGCCAACAGTAAACAAGTAACTATTTGACCCATCGGTGGGAGGGGGAATTTCATGATTCTAGTTTGGCTGGTGGTGGGTCTAGGTCAGAGTAGCCGGCGTGGGTGTTGGGCAAGAAAGATTTATTTTCTGCTCATTTTGATCAAATTCTGTGAATTCCACTGGTCAGTAGTGGGAGGGGTTGCAGAGGCCATTGTTCAGAGGGGAATGGCTCAAATTGCTGAGGGGAGGGGGTGGATACATATGTTCTGCAGCCTTCAATATTAGATTTAGTTGCTTTCATTACTGAGTAAAATGGGCATCAACTGACATTATCTGTGCCACTTTCCCTGCTTAGTTTGAAGATTCACTCAAGATACTGTTTGAGCTGTCAGGTGGTACCCCATTGTTTCCAGTTGTTACGTTACATTAGATCAATAGCACCACCTACAGGTGCAGTACCTTTAAACTTATCACTCACAATTTTTACTACATTGTAGATAGATATTGTATTCAGGCATTTATTTTATACATTGAGGTAACCTGTTATTCTAATTTTCATATAAGAAATATTGGGTCTGAATTTGCGGTCCGACGCTTCCCGCGAGCGGATGCCTCCGAACCGCAATAAATCTATGCACCTACTTGATGGTCATGGATCCATGAAGACTCGCGCTCCTGGGCCTCTGCATAGACATGCGTAAAAGACCACGTAACCCAGGGATGCAAGTGGTTCGCAAGTACCCCTGGGATCACTTGGGCCGGCTCAGAAAGAGGATTCCCATTATGCTTATGGGGATTCCATTTATGCACACATTCCCCATAAGCATAATAGGAATCAGCCAAAAAATACATTTTTACAATGCTGAAATAAAAAAGTCATTACATGTTTTAAATTAATTAAAATGCAATTTAATGAAATATTTGAAACAAAAATTAATTTTTTGAAAAATAAAATTAAACATTTTTCATGGGGCTAAACTAACACAAACTTCTTTTACAGGTTTTTGAATATTAAAATTATTTAAAACATTTTATTTCAAAATTTATTTTCATCTTTACGCTGGTAAAAAAAAGGCCTTACGACTGCTTTTACCAGGCGTAAGAGTTTCATGGGCATTCGCTGGTCAAGACTCTCCACCAGCGAATGTCAATTTCCTGGGGATGTGGAGGATCTTGACAGATCACAAGTTCCAGGTTTTCGCGTATGTGCAGCCCATGCGTAAATCCAGAACTTGAGGTACTTATGGCCATTAAGTAATATTGTCATGGCAAAAAAGTGTTTAACCAATCTGTCGACACTCCAGTGCAGTGCTGAGGGTGGGCTGCACTGTCGGAGGTGTGCCACCTTTCGGATGAGATGTTAAAACCGAGGCCCCATCTGCCCCCTCAGGTGGACATAAAATATCCCATGGCACTATTTTGAAGAAAAGCAGGGGAGTTATCTCTAGTGTCCTGGCCAATATTTATTCCTCAATCAACATCACTAAAACAGATTATCTGGTCATTATTGCATTGTGGTTTGTGGAAGCTAGCTGTGTGCAAATTGGCTGCCGAGTTTCCCACATTTCAACAGTGACTACACTTCAAAAAGTACTTCATTGGCTGTAAGGTGCTTTGAGGTGTCTGGTGGTCATGAAAGGCGCTATATAAATGCAAGTCTTTTTTATGGGAAGGTGCCTTCTGTGTCAATAGTTGTACCAGTAAACAAAAAAGAGAATAAAAACATATCTAAATTTATATCTTGAGACTTCCTGCTTCTCATGCTGATTTCCTGTTGTGATTTAGTAACAGTTTTGTGGCTTTGATAATACCAAAGAGACAACACAGTCCTGTATGCCATTCAGTTATCCCACCGCTGGTGGTGGTGTGGTGCATATCACCTCGGTTCCCCTGGCACTTTTGTCTATTGTATTAACTACAGCTAAAAAAACATCCCATTTCCTCCGATTAATGTGAGCAGGGTCATTGAGGATCCATTAGTTCCTAAAATTTAAGACAAAGGAATAGATTGGAGTGAAACAAGAACATAAGAGCTGTGAGCATGGAGCTGGGAGGATCTACTAACCGTAGCAGCATGCTTAGCAGAGTGGCAATGGGAATTTGGTGCCGAAGGGGAAGGAGGTGCTAAGTGCTTTAAACCAAGGGCCAACAGTAAATATATAAATAATCAGAGTAATTAATTAGATCTAAAGACATTTTTTAAGCAAAGTGGTGGAACAGCTGAGACATATTACCTGCAATTCCTGTGCCATGTGGTAGCCTCAGGACACTTCATATATGCTAGATAATCACGTGTGCAGGAAATGCCTCCACTTGCTCAAATTCGAGCTCGAGGTTTCTGAACTTGAGGAGGGGCTGGAGGCTGAGAATTTCCTAGAGCACATGTTCCAGGAGGTGGTCACCCTGCTGCTACTGAGGGTTCAGGAGAATAGTACGTGTGGCCCTCTGACAGGGTAGGAAGAGGCAGGCAATGCAGAAATCCTCTTGGAGTGTCACACTCTCAAACCAGTTTTCAGCACTGAATATTAGTGAGGGTGTTGACACCTTGGGAGAGTGCAATCTAGAGTACTATGGGGCAACTGACTGTACAGGGGGGACACAAATAATTGTAGAAATGCAGTGGTCATAGGGGATTCAATAGTCAGGGGGATAGACAGGCATTTCTGCAACTGCTGACGTGAATCTCGCATGGTGTGTTGCATCCCTGGTGCCTGGATTAAGAACATCACTGAGTGGGTGCAGGATATTTGGGGGGGGGGGGGGGGAGGCTGAAAATAGAACAGCCAAAAGTCATGGTCCAGGTGGGAACCATTAACATAGGAAGGAAAAGGGTTGACGTCCTGCAGTCAGAGTTTCAGGAGCTAGGGAGGAAGTTTAAAAAGTAGGACCTCAAGGGTATTAATCTCCGGAATTTCTGAACTTTCTTGATCAGTGTGTTTCCAGCCCAATGAAGAAGGAAGCAGTGCTAGATCTAGTTCTGGGGACTGAAGTGGGGCATGTTTCAGTAGGAGAGCATTTGGGGAAAAGTGATCATAATATCATCAGGTTTAGAATAGTTATGGAAAAGGATATGGTACAATCCAGCATAAAAATACGTAACTGGAGGAGGACGAACTTCACAGAAACATAGAAAATAGGTGCAGGAGTAGGCCATTCGGCCCTTCAAGCCTGCACCGCCATTCAATGAGTTCATGGCTGAACATGCAACCTCAGTACCCCATTCCTGCTTTCTCGCCATACCCCTTGATCCCCTAGTAGTAAGGACTATATCTAACTCCTTTTTGAATATATTTAGTGAATTGGCCTCAACAACTTTCTGTGGTAGAGAATTCCACAGGTTCACCACTCTCTGGGTGAAGAAGTTTCTCCTCATCTCAGTTCAGTGAGCTGAAAAGTGATCTGGCCCAGGTGGATTGGAATCAAACCTTGGAAGCTTTGTGACACCAGTACCTCGCCAGTAGACTCGCCATGAAGTAAGGGCGTGAAGTTGCTGTACTTGCCCATTAGTTGGATGGGCTCCAAGCTCTGCACAAAGCCCTGTGTAAGGTTGGTGTCGGACTCCTCCATGCTCCTTGACATACTCTTATCTCTGTAATCTTTTTCAGCTTACCAACCTCACAAGTTGTCCGTGCTCCTCAAATTCTGTCCTCTTGAACATCCCTCATTATAACTGCTCAACCATCGGTGGACGTGCCTTCAGCTGCCTGGGCCCTAAGCTCTGGAACTCCCTCCCTAAACCTCTCCGCCTCCCTACCTCACTTTCCTCCTTTAAGATGCTTCTTAAAACTTACACCTTTAAAAAAGCTTTTAGAAACATAGAAAATAGGTGCAGGTGTAGGCCATTCGGCCCTTCGAGCCTGCACCACCATTCAATAAGATCATGGCTGATCATTCCCTCAGTACCCCTTTCCTGCTTTCTCTCCATACCCCTTGATCCATTTAGCCATAAGGGCCATATCTAACTCCCTCTTGAATATATGGGAATGAACTGGCATCAACAACTCTCTGCGGTAGGGAATTCCACAGGTCAACAACTCTGAATGAAGAAGTTTCTCCTCATCTCAGTCCTAAATGGCCTACCCCTTATCCTAAGACTGTGTCCCCTGGTTCTGGACTTCCCCATCATTGGGAACATTCTTCCCGCATCTAACCTGTCCAGTCCCGTCAGAATAGAAACATAGAAAATAGGTGCAGGAGTAGGCCATTCGGCCCTTCGAGCCTGCACCGCCATTCAATGAGTTCATGGCTGAACATGCAACTTCAGTACCCCATTCCTGCTTTCTCGTCATACCCCTTGATCCCCCTTGTAGTAAGGACTACATCTAACTCCTTTTTGACTATATTGAGTGAATTGGCCTCAACAACTTTCTGTGGTAGAGAATTCCACAGGTTCACCACTCTCTGGGTGAAGAAGTTTCTCCTCATCTCGGTCCTAAATGGCTTCCCCTTATCCTTAGACTGTGACCCCTGTTTCTCGACTTCCCCAATATTGGGAACATTCTTCCTCCATCTAACCTGTCTAAACCCGTCAGAATTTTAAACATTT
The DNA here is from genome assembly GCF_044704955.1 of Pristiophorus japonicus. Classification (NCBI taxonomy): domain Eukaryota; kingdom Metazoa; phylum Chordata; class Chondrichthyes; family Pristiophoridae; genus Pristiophorus; species Pristiophorus japonicus. The sequence continues at coordinate 64,212,589 of NC_091991.1, forward strand.
CTATGAGATCCCCTCTCATTCTTCTGAACTCTAGTGAATACAAGTCCAGTTGATCCAGTCTTTCTTGATATGTCAGTCCTGCCATCCCGGGAATCAGTCTGGTGAACCTTCGCTGCACTCCCTCAATAGCAAGAATGTCCTTCCTCAAGTTAGGAGACCAAAACTGTACACAATACTCCAGGTGTGGCCTCACCAAGGCCCTGTACAACTGTAGTAACACCTCCCTGCCCCTGTACTCAAATTCCCTCACTATGAAGGCCAACATGCCATTTGTTTTCTTAACCGCCTGCTGTATCTGCATACCAACCTTCAATGACTGATGTACCATGACACCCAGGTCTCGTTGCACCTCCCCTTTTCCTAATCTGTCACTATTCAGATAATAGTCTGTCTCTCTTTTTACCACCAAAGTGGATAATCTCACATTTATCCACATTATACTTCATCTGCCATGCATTTGCCCACTCACCTAACCTATCCAAGTCACTCTCCAGCCTCATAGCATCCTCCTCGCAGTTCACACTGCCACCCAACTTAGTGTCATCCGCAAATTTGGAGATACTACATTTAATCCCCCTGTCTAAATCATTAATGTACAATGTAAACAGCTGGGGCCCCAGCACAGAACCTTGTGGTACCCCACTTGTCACTGCCTGCAATTCTGAAAAGTACCCATTTACTCCCACTCTTTGCTTCCTGTCTGCCAACCAGTTCTCAATCCACGTCAGCACCCTACCCCTAATCCCATGTGCTTTAACTTTGCACATTAATCTCTTGTGTGGGACCTTGTCGAAAGCCTTCTGAAAGTCCAAATACACCACATCAACTGGTTCTCCCTTGTCCACTCTACTGGAAACATCCTCAAAAAATTCCAGAAGATTTGTCAAGCATGATTTCCCTTTCACAAATCCATGCTGACTTGGACCTATCATGTCACCTCTTTCCAAATGCGCTGCTATGACATCCTTAATAATTGATTCCATCATTTTACCCACTACCGATGTCAGGCTGACCGGTCTAAAATTCCCTGTTTTCTCTCTCCCTCCTTTTTTTAAAAAGTGGGGTTATATTGGCTACCCTCCACTCCATAGGAACTGCTCCAGAGTCTATGGAATGTTGGAAAATGACTGTCAATGCATCCGCTATTTTATAGGCCACCTCCTTAAGTACTCTGGGATGCAGTCCATCAGGCCCTGAGGATTTATTGCCCTTCAATCCCATCAATTTCCCCAACACAATTTCCCAACTAATAAGGATTTCCCTCAGTTCTTCCTTCTTACTAGAACCTCTGACCCCTTTTATATCCGGAAGGTTGTTTGTGTCCTCCTTAGTGAATACCGAACCAAAGTACTTGTTCAATTGGTCTGCCATTTCTTTGTTCCCCATTCTGACTTCCCCTGATTCTGACTGCAGGGGACCTACGTTTGTCTTTACTAAACTTTTTCTCTTTACATATCTATAGAAGCTTTTGCAGTCCGTCTTAATGTTCCCTGCAAGCTTCCTCTCGTACTCTATTTTCCCTGCCCTAATCAAACCCTTTGTCCTCCTCTGCTGAGTTCTAAATTTCTCCCGGGTTCGTTGCTATTTCTGGCCAATTTGTATGCCACTTCCTTGGCTTTAATACTATCCCTGATTTCCCTTGATAGCCACGGTTGAGCCACCTTCCCTTTTTTATTTTTACGCCAGACAGGGATGTACAATTGTTGTAGTTCATCCATGCGGTCTCTAAATGTCTGCCATTGCCCATCCACAGTCAACCCCTTAAGTATCATTCGCCAATCTATCCTAGCCAATTCACGCCTCATACCTTCAAAGTTACCCTTCTTTAAGTTCTGGACCATGCTCTCTCAATTAACTGTTTCATTCTCCATCCTAATGTAGAATTCCACCATATTATGGTCACTCTTCCCCAAGGGGCCTCGCACAATGAGATTGCTAATTAATCCTCTCTCATTACACAACACCCAGTCTAAGATGGCCTCCCCTCTAGTTGGTTCCTCGACATATTGGTCTAGAAAACCATCCCTTATGCACTCCAGGAAATCCTCCTCCACCGTATTGCTTCCAGTTTGGTTAGCCCAATCTATATGCATATTAAAGTCACCCATGATAACTGCTGCACCTTTATTGCATGCACCCCTAATTTCCTGTTTGATGCCCTCCCCAACATCACTACTACTGTTTGGAGGTCTGTACACAACTCCCACTAGCGTTTTTTGCCCTTTGGTGTTCTGCAGCTCTACCCATATAGATTCCACATCATCCAAGCTAATGTCCTTCCTAACTATTGCATTAATCTCCCCTTTATCCAGCACTGCTACCCCACCTCCTTTTCCTTTTATTCTATCCTTCCTGAATGTTGAATACCCTTGGATGTTGAATTCCCAGCCCTGATCATCCTGAAGCCACGTCTCTGTAATCTCAATCACATCATATCTGTTAACATCTATTTGCACAGTTAATTCATTCACCTTGTTACGGATACTCCTTGCATTAAGACACAAAGCCTTCAGGCTTGTTTTTTTAACACCCTTTGTCCTTTTAGAATTATGATGCAGTTTGGTCCTTTTTGTTTCTTGCCTTTGTTTACTTGGCCTTCCACTATTGCTTTTTCCTTTCTACCATCTGTTTCTGACTCCATATTACTTCGCCCTGTCTCGCTGCATAGGTTCCCATCCACCTGCCATATTAGTTTAAATACTCCCGAACTGCATTAGCAAATGTTACCCCCAGGACATCAGTTCCAGTCCTGCCCAAGTGCAAACCGTCCCTTTTGTCCAGGTCCCACTTCCCCCAGAACTGGTTCCAATGTCCCAGGAATTTGAATCCCTCCCTCTTGCACCACTGCTCAAGCCATGTATTTATTCTAACTATCCTGCTCCCTCTACTTTGATTAGCAAGTGGCACTGGTAGCAATCCAGAGATTACTACCTTTTGAGGTCCTACTTTTAAATTTAACTCCTCGCTCCCTAAATTCAGCTGGTAGGACCTCTTCCCGCTTCTTACCTATATTGTTGGTACCTACATGTACCACGACAACTGGCTGTTCACCCTCCCTCTGCAGAATGCTTTGCAGCCACTCCGAGACATCGTTCACCCTTGTACCAGGGAGGCAACATATCATCCTGGAGTCTCGGTTACGACTGCAGAATCTTGTAAGTTTCTATGAGATCCCCTCTCATCCATCTAAACTCCAGTGTATAAAGGCCCAGTTGATCCAGTCTCTCCTCATATGTCAGTCCCGCCATCCTGGGAATCAGTCTGGTGAACCTTCACTGCACTCCCTAAATAGCAAGAACGTCCTTCCTCAGATTAGGAGACCAAAATTGAACACAAAATTCCAGGTGAGGCCTCACCAAAGCCCAGTACAACTGCAGTAAGACCTCCCTGCTCCTATACTCAAATCCCCTAGCTATGAAGGCTAACATACCATTTGCCGCCTTCACCGCCTGCTGTACCTGCATGCCAACTTTCAATGATTGATGAACTATGACACCCAGGTCTCGTTACACCTCCCCCTTTTCTAATCTGCCGCCATTCAGATAATCTGCCTTCGTGTTTTTGCCCCTAAAGTGGATAACCTCACATATTATCCACACTATACTGCATCTGCCATGCATTTGTCCACTCACCTAACCTGTCCAAGTCACCCTGCAGCCTCTTAGCGTCCTCCTCACAGCTCACACCGCCACCCAGTTTAGTCTCATCTGCAAACTTGGAGATATTGCACTCAATTCCTTCATCTAAATCATTAATGTATATTGTAAAGAGCTGGAGTCCCAGCACTGATCCCTGCGGCACTCAACTAGTCACTGCCTGCCATTCTGAAAAGGACCCGTTTATCCCGACTCTCTGCTTCCTGTCTGCCAACCAGTTCTCTATCCATGTCAGTACATTACCCCTAATACCATGCGCTTTGATTTTTGCACACCAATCTCTTGTCTGGGACCTTGTCAAAAGCATTTTGAAAGTCCAAATACATCACATCCACTGGTTCTCCCTTGTCCACCCAACTAGTTACATCCTCAAAAAATTCCAGAAGATTTGTCAAGCATGATTTCCCTTTCATAAATCCATGCTGACTTGAACCGATCCTGTCACTGCTTTCCAAATGTGCTGTAATTTCATCTTTAATAATTGATTCCAACATTTTCTCCATTACTGATGTCAGGCTAACGGTCTATAATTACCCGTTTTCTCTCCCTCCTTTTTTAAACAGTGGTGTTACATTAGCTACCCTCCAGTCCATAGGAACTGATTCAGAGTCGATCGACTGTTGGAAAATGATCACCAATGCATCCACTATTTCTATGGCCACTTCCTTAAGTACTCTGGGATGCAGACTATCAGGCCCCAGGGATTTATTGGCCTTCAATTTCCCTAACACAATTTCCCGGCTAATAAGGATATCCTTCAGTTCCTCGTTTTCACTAGACCCTCAGTCTCCTAGTATTTCCGGAAGGTTATTTGTGTCTTCCTTTGTGAAAACAGAACCAAAGTATTTGTTTAACTGGTCCACCATTTATAAATTCACCTGAATCTGACTGCAAGGGACATACGTTTGTTTTCACTAATCTTTTTCTCTTCACATATCTATAGAAGCTTTTGCAGTCAGTTTTTATGTTCCCAGCAAGCTTCCTCTCATACTCTAATTTCCCCGTCCTAATTATCCTCCTCTGCTGTATTACAAAATTCTCCTAGTCCTCGGGTTTGCTGCTTTTTCTGGCCAATTTATATGCCTCTTCCTTGGATTTAACACTATCCTTCATTTCCCTTGTTAGCCACGGTTGAGCCACCTTCCCCGTTTTATTTTTACTCCAGACAGGGATGAACAATTGTTGATGTTCATCCATGTGATTTTTAAATGTTTGCCATTGCCTATCCACCGTCAACCCTTTAAGTATCACTCGCCAGTCTATTCTAGCCAATTCACGTCTCATACCATCGAAGTTACCTTTCTCCAAGTTCAGGACCCTAGTCTCTGAATTAACTGTGTCACTCTCCATCTTAATAAAGAATTCTACCATCCTATGGTCATTCTTCCCCAAGGAGCCTCGCACAACAAGATTGTTAATTAGACCTTTCTCATTACACATCACCCAGTCTAGGATGGCCAGCCCTCAAGTTGGTTCCTCGACATATTGGTCTAGAAAGCCATCCCTAATACACTCCAGGAAATCCTCCTCCACCGCATTGCTATCAGTTTGGTTAGCCCAATCAATATGTAGATTAAAGTCACCCATGATAACTGCTGTACCTTTATTGCACGCATGCTTAATTTCTTGTTTTATGCTGTCCCCATCCTCATTATTACTGTTTGGTGGTCTGTACACAACTCCCACTCGCGTTTTCTGCCCTTTGGTGTTTTGCAGCTCCACCCATACCGATTCCACATCATCCAAGCTAATGTCCTTCCTTACTATTGCATTAATCTCCTCTTTCACCAGTAACGCTACCCCACCTCCTTTTCCTTCCTGTCTATCCTTCCTGAATATTGAATACCCCTGAATGTTGAGTTCTCAGTCTTGGTTACCTTGGAGCCATGTCTCTGTGATCCCAATTACATCATATCCGTTAACAGCTATCTGCGCAGTTAATTCATCCACCTTATCACGAATGCTCCTCGCATTGAGATTTAGAGCCTTTAGGCTTGCTTTTTTTAAGACTCCTTGTCCTTTTAGAATTATGTTGTAATGTGGCCCTTTTTGATTTTTGCCCTTGATTTCTCTGCCCTCCACAATTGTTTTTCTCCTTCCTAACTTTTGCTTCTTTCCCCTTTTTACTTCCCTCTGCCTCCCTGCATAGATTCCCATCCCCAGCCATACTAGTTTAAAACCCTCCCCAACAGCACTAGCAAACACTCCATCTAGGACATTGGTTCTGGTCCTGCCCAGGTGCAGACCATCCGGCTTGTACTGGTTCCACCTCCCCCAGAACCGGTTTCAATGTCCCAGGAATTTGAATCCCACCCCTTGCACCACCACTCAAGCCACGTATTCATCTGAGCTATCCTGCGATTCCTACTCTGACTAGCACGTGGCACTGGTAGCAATCCTGAGATTACTACCTTTGAGGTTCTACTTTTTAATTTAACTACTAGCTCCGTAAATTCAGCTTGTAGGACCTCATCCCATTTTTTGCCGATATCGTTGGTACCTATATGCACCATGACAGCTGGCTGTTCACCCTCCCCCTCCAGAATGCCCTGTAGCAGCTCCAAGACATCCTTGACCCTTGCACCAGGGAGGCAACATACCATCCTGGAGTCTCGTTTGCGGCTGCAGAAATGTCCATCTATTCCCCTTCCCCTTACAGTAGAATCCCCTATTACTAAAGCTCTCCCACTCTTTTTTCCTGCCCTTCTGTGCAGCAGAGCCACCCATGGTGCCATGAACTTGGCTGCTGCTGCTGCCTTCCCCTGATGAACCATCTCCCCCAACAGTACCCAAAACGTTATATCTGTTTTGGAGGGAGATGACCGCAGGGGACCTCTGCACTACCCTCCTTCCCCTGCTCTTCCTGCTGGTCACCCATTCCCTATCTGCCTGTGTAAGCTTTACCTGTGGTGTGACCAGCTGACTAAATGTGTTATTCACGACATCCTCAGCATCGCGGATGCTCCAGAGTGAATCCATATGCAGCTCCATTGCCGCAATGCGGTCTGTCAGGAGCTGCAGCTGGACACACTTCCTGCACACATAGTAGTCAGAGACACTGTGGAAGTGTCCCTGATTTCCCACATAGCACAGGAGGAGCATGATACAGGTCTGGCCATGACTTAACTCTTAAATTAACTTAATTTGACAACAATGCCAAAGGTTACCTACTGATAAGAACTCATGTGTTACTGATAATAGTTAGAGCATCTCTAGCAATAGCTTCTCTTCCCACCATTACATCCTCACTTTCAGAGTTCCTGAAGGATTCATCCTTCTGCCCATTCTCTTCCTCATGTATATGCTGCCCTTCGGCAATATTATCAACAGACATGAGGTCAGCTTCTACATATGTTCTGATAACACCCTGCTCTCCTTCTCCAACAGCTCTCTCAACCTCTTTACTTCGTCCATGCTGACAGACAGCTTGCTCCACATCCATTCTTGAATGAGCATTAACTTCAGCAACTAAACATTAGGAAGATGGGAGCCATTGTCTTTGGCCCCTGCCTCAAATTCTGTGCCCTTGAATCTAACTTCAACCCCTTCCCAGACCACCTTTCAGGCTGACAAGACTGTTTGAGCCTGAGCTGAGTTTCCTACCCCACATTGTTTCTATTTCAAGGACCACGTACGTACTCTTCTATAACATTGCCCTCCATCGCCCCTACCTCAGCCCACCTACCTTTGAAACCTTTATTCATGTCCAATCCTTTCCTTGCCTCTGTTCCATCCTCCATAAATTTCATCTCATCCAAAACTATTCTGCCCTGCAGAAAATTTTGCTCACACCTTCACCCCTGTCTTTGCTGATCTGTATTCTCCCAATGCATGAAATTTGAAATGATCATTGTGTTTAAATCCCTCCATAGCCTCACCCTCTCCCCATCTCTCTAAACTCCTCCAATGCTCCTCCCACCGAACTCTCCAGTCCTCTTGTTCATCCCCCTCGCTTTGCTCTACCATTGGTGATCATGCCTTTATTTATCTGGGTGCCACATTTTGCAATTCCCTCACTATAAACTTTTCTGTTTCTCCTCCTTTAAGACCCTCCTTAGAACTCAACTCTGCAACCAAGCTTTTGGTCACCACTCTAACTCTTCCCTTGCTTGGTGCAGAATTCATTTTTCTCATACCTCTTTGAGAGTATTAGGAGAAGCTTTCTGCATTAAAGGCATGATATAAATGCAAGATGTTGCTGGGATTTCAATGAAAATATGATTCCTGCCCTGGCCTTGGGGGGGAAAAAAGGCAACCCTTGTGTGAGAAGAAATATTTATATCAGGCTGATATGAGCAGGCCCGATGCATATGTCTTGCACAGGCTTAACATGGAAGCAGAGGAGGGCGAGTAGTAATTTCATTTTTAATTTAGTGAACTAACTTGGATCAGTACTGGCAATAAACTTGAGGGGAGGGGAATTTCTCTCACAGTTTGGATCATCCAAGCTGATTGGTATTATATGAAGAGCGTGTAGGAGTGTGTCACATATACTTTACCTATCCACAATCTGTGAGTTTTCTTTCTTTTTTTTCATGCTGGTCCTGTGAATGCAATTCTTTTAGTTCTCTGCTGTTCCCATGCACAATGTGCACCGTAGTCTTTTTCCTTATTGTTTTGAATATTTGCTTGTATTTATTTAAATATATCAGCGTTTGTAACGTAATATTCCACTGCTAAGCAATCCTCCTATGAGTTGAAACATTTGCAGAAAGTGCTGTTTCACTTCCTGTGATGCAGGTAACTGAACAACAATTTTGCTCTGTTTTTAACTTCATCTTCCTTGTTCTGGTTTTATGGGCCTAAAATGCTGACTATTTCTTTTGAAAAGGTCTGTGCCGTGTGATGCAGTGAATTAGTGTTAGCAGGCCAAGAGTGGCTGATTTGAATACCCTTCAGTGTTTTGTCTAAGCAAGTCAGCTTTATTTGCATTTGTTCCAGTCACAAAGGTTTATAGGTCAGAGGAGGCTGACTAAAAAAAAGTGCCAATGAACTTTTTATGTGGTTGTTAGGAGCCTAAACATGCAGGTTTTCTCACAGCAATGAATATATGACCGCAGTTGCTTTATTCATGTAGCTGAGTGCCAGCTGTGGCTAAGATGGAGGATGTAGCATCATGCCAGAATGATTTTTCACACTGTCGAGCCTTACAGTAGCTGTGTTACAGAGATTGGCTCGAAATAGCATTTGACTATCTGAGCAAGTGCCGTATCCAAGGACAACAGAGCACAAAGTTCTTTAAATGGAATCTCTGCTCACTGTAGTGGTATCACCTATGACTATTTAAGCGCAGTTTAATTTTGTGGTGTTTTATTTGTTTTTTTTAATTGTTTGATTTGTCAAAATTCTTTGTACAATTTTTTTTTGCTGATTCACAAACAGGGATTGTGATGAACGCCCAAGTGAAGGTTAAAAGATTGTAGTCATTTAAAAGACAGTTTGAGGTTGTGATGGATGACCTAAGATGGGCTTACCTGACCTGTACTTATGATTTTGTGGATAATTCTATAAATCTCGTGTTGATCCTCAAGTTTGTGGGTTTGATTGTGCTGCTTTTTAATTGTTTTTGAAGACTTGTTTTATTTTTCTGTAGTTAAATGGGGGCATTTTACAAGCATCAGAGTGGCACCAGTTGTCGGCACTCCTACGCATTGCTGTACACACTGTTCCACTCACTATTCCTGTTCAGATGAGTTTCTCGTCTCATTCATGTCTTTGTAGAAAAACATTGGGTAGAGGCCAGAGGGAAGAAAAATCAAATTGAGTCAATGTAGAATACTCTCGTGGATCTCATGACATTGGGATATGCACACTGTCCTCATGGCAAGGAAAGATTAAAAGGGTTGTGAGGATTTTTGTGGAAAGGCAGCTTCTGGAATGGAAACTCCAACGTGCTGGCTCTTGCAGGTAACCTCATTAATCTGGCTTTCACAGCATTGACCTTTTCCTGTTTTTCTTTGGAAAAAAATGTAACTAATTTTTTGGGGGGTTATTATACAGTACCTTCACTCAATGACTCTATGATCTCATTTCACATCCGATACCCTTGGGTGTAGTGTTGTCAGATCTCTTAAACATTCTTGCAAGGCAGTTTTGTCCAAATTAATGTTGTCATTTTGCAGTGCTAATTGGCTGCATTTTTAAACTGAATGCTGTCACTAAAATAAATAATGCTTGGCTATTTGGGCAGTGGTAGCTCAGACTTCTGTTACCTTATGGTGAACGTACAACCAATGAAAAATCAAACTCTGGCTATTTATAGTTATCTGGATTCATAGACCATTTAAAAAAATCCTCCTTCATTTTGAGGGTTAGAAATGTACTTACACTGTCTCTTCGAAACTTAAGTGCAATCTGCCCAACTTTTAAAGGAAGTTCTAGAAAATCTTGTTTAATAAAAGAAAGCATCGTCAGCATTCTATCCTTTAACCTGTTTGTGTGGCAGTTGTTGAATTAGTCAGTGAGTGTCTTAAGTTGCTGCTACTTGGAGAAGGTAAGGGAACAGCAGCTTTCACAACTGTTCTTAATCATGCAATGCTTGAGAATTTACGTTTGGAAATGGAAAGCCATCTGCAATTATTAATGAGCCTCTGGGCAGTCCTGTGGCATTTCAGAGGAGCTGCATCAGCCGGCACAAAGCAGTATGGCATCTTTCTTTGGTGATGAGTGTGAAATTATACACACAAAGGACACTCCATATCTAAATGTGCACAGAATGAGAAAGGGGGAGAGGGAGAAAAGCAAGCTTTGGTTGCAGGCTGCGCTCACATGGTTGTTTTGGCTTCTTACAGCTTTATAGATATCAAAATAATGTTTACAATCCAGTTTGGGAGGTTGATAGATCAAGGGTCCTCCCTGAACTAAGACAACCTTAGTCTGCAGGTCTATTTACTGTAAGACTAGTGCCTGATGATAGCATAAGATAGATATTTGTGACCTTGACTGACTGGCTTTGCGAGAGTGGGTTTGGAGAGCTGCCAGTTTCTCACTCGATAAGAACGAGAAGGAGGCTCGAGAAGGAGCAAACCTCCTAAGTCTTGCAGGCTTTTTTAACCAAGTGTCTGCTGCAGTAGGCAGAGGTTATAAAAACAGCATGATACTGGCAATTTAGAGTAACCTTGTGAAATAAGATGAGGATGATGATAAACAGGTTTTTAAATGAATATTTTTCAGGAGAAAGGTTGTTCGTTTAACATGTGGCATGCTGCCAGTTTGGCGCTGTTTTTAATGAGACAGAGATAGTAGGAGGGACCAGACAGGGCGTGGCGAATGACAGTTGGAGAAAGGTCTGTGAATTGCTGTCCTCAGCTGTCTGTTCCACAAGAAAAGAGAGAGGGGGAGGGAAAAAAACACACCACTTCCTCCTGAGAATACTCAAACTATCGCAGAATTCTGAGTGCTTTGGCTTTCATGCCAGCGATGTACTGGCAGCTGTGTCTAGCATGAAATAAAGTGTCACAATCCTCAGTGGTTCGCAGCAGATACACTGCACTAATGATTAATGTCTGTATAGTCTTCGCTGTAAGAAGCTTTCATTCCTTTGATAAGCACATTGTACTAGTTCTAGCATTATATAAAGTGCATTTAGGCAGACATATAAATCCCATATCAATTAAAAAATAATCTTTATAAGTTCTCTGCTCCAGACTACCTCTATAGGGCTCGGTGCTGCATGATGATGTTTAGCATTGTAAAAGGAATTTGCATTCCTTTCTTTTTTTAAAGTGCCAGGAAAAAGTCCAATAAGGCAGCGAAACATCGTTTGGATGCACAATGTGCCTGAAACACGGAGAACTGTAGTAGCAGTTTGGAGCACAGAGACTGGATGAAAATAGCTGTCAGATACACACTTAAAAATTGTGGCAGATGTGAGGTGAGATATTCTGTCTGCTAGATGATTGTAGGATTTATTTTTTAAATTGATATCTGCTTGCAGATGTTATGTTTTGAAATCTTTAGAACAAACTTTGGACTCTTGTTAACTGCGCGCATTGTTAGTTTTCACAGTTCTGGCAACCTGTACATTTCTCAGTTGTGCTGTTTAATGGATTTTTAACTCTTAGCTGTGATCCCTATTACTGGAGAGGGAAAATAAAATGAAAAAAATGTAGATCCTATTGCGATATGAATAATTTTGCTGATATGGAGTGCATCCCTCTTAGAATAAGCTCTTTAATACCCATCATTTCTTCTCAAGTTCATCCTAAACTCTTAAAGAAATGGAAAAAATATAAAGGGTAGCATTTACAAATCATTAAAGCTTTCTTACTCCATTGTGATCAATGGTCTTGAAAAGAAAACCACTTGGTGCTTGGAACTCATTTAAATGTTTGAATAAAAATCTCCAAATTTGGGTGTACGCTACTGGAGTTTAACAAACACCTGCTTATAGGCACTTCTGCATTTACAAACTGCTGCCGACAGCAAACGCACAGTTGTCTCACTGTCCACTGCAATTAATAATCATCAGGTGTGGGCCACTTCTGTCTTGACGTCTGATGGAGAATAGTGCCAAATAGAAATGTAAGCTGGGAGGATGAAGGCAGGAGGCGAGTGAAGTGCTGCTCTCCTGAAATTAGTGCTGCAGTGTAAAAACGGCTTAACATTAATCTCTCCGAATCAAACATCATGCCTTATTTCTGTATGTTTCTCTGATTTGACTGGGACTTGAGCTGCATCAAATTAAAACGACAGAATCTTACATACTTGAGATGTCGTATGCAGGAAAGTGCTTGTGGATTGCAAAGTGAGCCAGCTACTCAAAGGGAAAAGGGATCACTTGGAGGCAGGTTTGTTTTGTAGCTTTTCCTCTCTCTCCCCCCCACCCCCCCCCCGCCCCCTCCATGCACCAATTAAAATCTCCTCTTCAAGGCGAGCAATAGTAAGGTTTCCCGATAAAAGTCCTTAAGAGTATTCGAATGAGGTGAGATTTGTGGAATCCAACTGGAGCAAAAGATCTTTGAGGGACCAACGCAGTGTAACTTGACCTGAAATAAAAAGATCACAAATAATTTAAACATTAGTAAGATCATGATTCTGAGTATGCATCGTGACATTGTCATTTTAAAAAATATATATGTATTGCACTTATTAGTAGTGGAGAAATTTGTTTTATACACAAATAGTAATTTCTTTCAATTAATAATTCAAACACATACTCAAACAGAGATTAAAACTTTATAAATTTTCACCCCTCATCATATTCCTTCATTAAATTGTTGATGTTTTATTCTGTGGTTATTCAACTTTAAGCTTCTTTTGTGAGTTCTGCAGCATGTGACTGCAGCTCCTTCCATGCAGGGTGCAGGTCGAACTTCAGGCCTCTTGTTTAGTTCTTCTCATTTCTGGGAATGCATTGTAACATATCAGGGATGAACAGATTTTATTTTTATCCTATGCAAAACAGCAAATGGAAAAACAGGAGATGTTTGCGCTGTCTATTCTTAGGGAAAATCCCTCACTTTGCCTTTTGATTACGCAGAATAACTGGAAAACAGTTGCCAGTTCGAGTTCTGGAATTATTATTTCCAGAATGAAAGGGCTCCATTGAAAAGTTAATTAAAATTCATCATTGGTACAAAGGATTCTGCTACAAAATAGAAATAAAAACACCATTGTAAAGACAATGCAGCAAAATGGGAAGCTTTGTTTGTTTAAAGTGGAAATTTATAACATTTTACTAAAAAAAATGGAATAATTTCCCTCAAAGTGGAAATCTCCATCTTTTACATGGAGACTTAGGAAAGAATTACATTATATTTTCTGAATATTGTTTGTAATATTTATTAATGTTGAGAGATGTATCTTAACTGAATAATCTTGGGTTGCCACATGATTTCCTGAATTAAACATTATTTAAAATGTCAAAAGCTATTATGTTTATAGATTTAAAAACATGATTTGTGATAATTTATGTAAGGATAAAAAAATTCAAACAAAAAAAATTAAAAGGGCAACTTTGCAGCTATTGTTTCACTGTTTGCGTTAGTTAGCACTAAAATAGTAATATCCTCTCCCAAAGTGCTTCAGAATTGGGGGCAAATAGATTCCGTTAAAATATCAATTATTTTAAGTACAATTGCCCAAATTTAATATAGATCCAAAATTTTCCTCTACACTAATAATTTGTGCAATACATTTGTGTAATACATTTGTGTGATAATTTGTGTTGCTAAAGCAGCTTTAGCTAATATTTTACTAATATTGCATATTCTTCTTGAACGCATATCTTTAAATTACAAGGAAGTTGCTGATGAAATCTGCAGTGAAATTCATTGAGAATGGACAGATGATCATCAGTAGGGAAGGTTATTTGGGAGGAATTAAAACTGCATGGTATTGTTGAGAGAGTTTGAAGTTTTGTTTATTGCTAGATTTAAGTTCTTTACTGGGCTCTGCTGTTTATTCAGATTATTTTGTTTTACTGTGTCACCATGTTCTGCATTGTTTGAATTGTGGTTTGTGTTGGTATTTAGCTGATAACTCTGTCATACTATGCAGGGAGATCAAGCTGGATAACCCTTGGAACACCACAGGAGATTTCAGTTCCTAAATCAAAACAGTAGCAAGATTTTATTTTATTTTGTATGCAGGTTTATTTTACATGAAAGCTAAGAATTGAGTCCATGTTTGCTTCTGCATATTTCCGTAAATCTACTTTGAAACAGTTAAAAAGTTGTTTTTATAAATTTCCAAAGAGAGTATTCCGACTTGAGTTTAAGACAACTGACTACATGTTATAGCAAAGGAGTAACAACACATGGAAAACTTGCATCCTGCCACAATTTGCTTATAGGATTATAACTTCTACACTAATGGCTTTGACTCCTTTTGAAAGCTGTAAAAGGTTTTCAATGACTCAAATTTTAATTAATGACATGTTATTTGCCATACATATTAATCGATTTCCAGAAAAAATATATAAATATACTGCAGCTTTATTCAGGAAGGATTATGCTCAGACAGATGGAAAGCTGCCTTCATGAATTTGAAAGTCATCTTCACTGTCCATACAGTTTTTAAGTACAGTCTGTGCCAAAACATGTGGTCTAAGTATCACCCAAGACCTAACAAAGCTTTTGGGGTATTTATCCTTTGCACTTTCAATCTATTATAAATAACAACTTAAAATATGCACAGATCACCTGAACATACCAACACTTTGGCTGGATAACAACTGTATGGAGCCCTGTCAGGTGCAGTATTGTGGGGGACCAATGATATATGTCAATAAAATTGATATAATATTAAAGGGAAATACAGTAGCTAATTCGGTGATAGTCTGGTCATGAAATTGATAAAATTTAAGGATTTTTGGTTTGATTTTTTTGAGCAGGCCCAATTGGTCTGGAAATACAGTTAACTACATTTATACTGTTGGAGCTTCTTGTATTAAATTATGTCAGATACAAAACACAGTGACAATCACCCAAATCTTTACTGAGAAGCCATTTCTTTGTGATCTATGTATACAAAAATGGCTTGTTCAAAGTCTCTGCCAGATGCATATGCCCAGACTTACAGAAGGACTACTCCACGGCCTTTGTGGAAGAACACTCAATTTATTGATTGCTTGGCATTCCTTCTAGTTTCAGCTAATCAAAGGTATCGTCAGATGTATTCAGCAAAATAATATCAATCACTTAGTCAGATCAGAGTGCCATGCCAGGGGGTTGCCCAACCTGAGCAATTCGTGTTGACTTGAGGCTGTTGTAGAAGCGCATAGAACATTGTTGTTTTTACAGTAGTGGGATGTTTAACCAGTTAATTACTGTATATCAGAAAATGTTAGCACAAAGATATTTTATGCAACCTGAGGCTGCCAACATTTTCATACAAAATTAAATTTGCTGAGAAACATTTGAGGTAAATGCATTCATTTACATTTGTGACAAATTTAAATGCATGAATAAATTAAAAAAATATTTGGCAGCAAAGGTTTCCTAATTTACAATGCCTGCCAAGTCTCCAGAAATAAAACAATTTTTGTGTCAGTGACGCTGGTGTAGTGTGTGTATACTGGAAGAGCCCATCTCAACGGATTCACTTTGAGGATGATTTTTAGGTTGAATGTTAATATGGAGAAGTCAAAGTTACCTTTTCTATGTTTATTACATATTGCTTTTACTACTTGTTATGGCATCAGACTCTTGTATCCTGGTTAGCTTTGGTTGAATTGTCCATTTGGCTCAATGATACATGCTGCTGAGTTGCCAACACAAATGGTTGCATTTCTCAGGATTTGCTAAAACGGGTGCTGTATATTATTCCACGTATCTAAGATAGTTAAATATTGTTTTAGTGGCCAAAGAATCTTGTGGTAATCAACTACAATTAACTTAACATCATAAATTGGTAAATCCTTGATGTGAGCATCATCATGCAACACATTGAAAGCTACTAAAATAGAAATTCCAAACTGAAAACTTCCACATGAAATCAACTGATTTCATAACTCTAATTTTCTCTCATGGTCTGGTAATGATCATTAACACAAAAACTACACTGTTATTCTTTATGGTGTCATTCAAACCCCGCAATCAGATTACTATTGGACAAATTTTGTGACTCACTCCATTTGATTGCAGCCTGTAACTCACTCTGAGGTATCCATTATTCTATACGTAGACCATCCAAACACATTTTAGATTAATGCCTTGTAATCATTCCTATATTCATAAATTGCTTAAGTGTTCACATCTTGATTGCATTTCAAATATAAACAAACTAAGGTAGATTCTCAGATGCATCTACAATTATGATAATTATTCAGAAAACAAAGCTTTATCTAGTGTTGAACAAAAGTTGTATGATGATCCTAATGATTGACCATCCAAATGGTATCTTGTACCAGAGATGTGATGATGTGTATTAATATTTCAATGTGAATTCCTGTTAAGATAATGCATCATATTTTTGCTATTCAGATGTTGTAGAGATGGTTCATAACCAAACAGAAATCATCTCTACTGAAAGACAAACTACTTGACTATGTTATCCTTACAGTGTGCCAGAATACAAATAAATTATAGGTCAGGTAGTCTTCACTTTTTGGTAAACTGTTAGAATCCATAACACAGGAGGAAATTATTAAGCACTTGGAGACACATGAGTTAATCAAAGCCATTCAGCAAGGATTACGAAAAGACAGGTCATGCTTGACCAACATTGTAGAATTCTTTGAAGAAGTAATAGATGATGGAAATGCATTTTTAAACAGCATTTGACAAGGTATCACAGTACCATCATAACATTAGGAACAAGAGTGGGCCATTCAGCCCCTTGGGCCTGCACCAATATTCAATTAGATCATGGCTAATCTCGGAACATAGGAATTCAGAAACTGACCACTAGGCGGAACTATTAATGGATGAAACCATAGACAAATTGTTGGTGGTGTTTAAAGAAGTATTTGGTAGAATACCTGAACATATCCCTAAAGGGTAAGAACTCTACTTGTGCAATTAAACAGCCTTGGTTAACAAGGCCAGTAGAAACATGGCAAAGATAAATGCACATGAAATGAATGGGAATGTGGGCAGATGGATGAAGAAATGATTGGAGGGCTTTGTTCCACTGGAGTTGAGAAGGTTAAGAGGTGATTTGATTGAAGATTGTAAAGTGTTATGATCATTACCAAAAAAAGCATTAAAGGTGAGATTAGAAAAAAAGAGGGTAGTTAGAATTCTCTGCCACAAACTGTTTTTGTAGCAGAATCCATAAATTCTTTGAAAAATAGGAATAGTTAATGCTATGAGGAGTGAGTTGAAGTGGCATTATCATCATCATCATCATCATCATCATCATAGGCAATCCCTTGAAATCGAGGAAGACTTGCTTCCACTCTAAAAGTGAGTTCTCAGGTAACTATGCGGGAAGTTCCCAATGCGGGAATTACAGTCTCTCACAGGTGGGACAGGCAGTGGTTGAAGGAAAGGGGTGGGTGGGGAGTCTGGTTTGCTGCCATTCCTTCCGCTGTCTGCGCTTGTTTTCTGCATGCTTTCGGCGAATCTCTCAGTGGTATTATATTATGTGGCTCAAATACAGAAAAATACTAGCAGCGACTTGAAGGGCCAAATGACCTGTTTGTTTGTTGCAACAATTGATTCTATACTGAAAATATCTTTTAAAATCCCATTTGATACTATGACGTAGAAACTTTGAATTTGATTGTAATTACCAACAATCTCCTTTGCACCTGATTAAAGTCTAATTTTCCAGGAGAACAAGGGCTCTTCTTTTATCTCTTTCCACCCCTCCCACCCTTTTTTCGCTGTGCATTATTTTGCTGTGTACCAGCTCTTTTCACTTTCAACAAAAGCCTCATAGTTTGGTTCTACTTATTGGTACACATCTATCATCAGTGTGGATTTTTCAATGAGCATGTTATTAGAGTCAGAGATTATTGTATCAAAATTATCAGAATTTATCCAATTTATCAGCAGTATCTATAATAGGTCATTGTAGCTGGGATTCAGGAGATTGTGAACAAGATCCTTTCCTTTGTTGAAGAAAGAAAGACTTGCATTTATATAGCACCTTATCATGTCTCTCTGAAACATGTCACATGCAATGGCCTAGAAATCCCGGTCCTCTGCTTTCCGCGGGCGCTCGACAGAAAAAGGTAAAAAAAAGATGCGCACCTACCTTATCCTGCTGCGCCCACCAGAGATCCCAGTCCTGAGGCCTCCTCTCCCTGCGCATCAGAGCGTGTACACGACTGGACGGATGAGTGCTGGAGTTGGAGTCACATGGCACTGGGCAGCCAATCAAGGTACAGTATTTTCTCATTCTTACGGAGTTCCTATTATTATGTTTGAGAACCCCACCCCCCCAACACCCAAACACAAATTAAAAAAAATAGAAAAAATACATCACATATTTAAGATTAATTTAAATTAAAGTTAATGTCTTATATAAAAAATATATTTTTCTGATTTTTTTTTCAAGTTTTTATATTAGGGTTTAAAATACACTTACCTTAGTGGGCAGGGTTTTTAACATTAAAATGTGTTTTTTTAAATGTTATTTTATTATGCTTTTGTATGTTTTAACACTCTTATGCCTGTAAAAGTAGGCTATGTGCCTGCTTTTACTAGGTGCAAGAGTTTTCAGGACATCCACTGGACAAGATATGGGTAAATACCGCAGTCTTGCCCATTCGAATGTCCTAGCTGTGGTGATATGTACGATCTGTCAAGCCAGTGCTTGACAGTTTGGAAAAGCTATTTTTCAGCACATGCGCATTGTGATCTGAAAACCGGCTTTTGTGATGCCTTCCAGGCTCCGTACACACTCCGTACGGACCCGGGGAGGCTGGAATTTCTAGGCCAATGAGTTGCTTTGATGTGCAGCCATTGTTGTTATGCTGGCGAATGTGGCAGCCACTTTGCGCACAGCAATGTTCATTTTTAAAAAAACAGGCTAGCTCTGTGCTGTTCTTCAGATAGTGCCATGGGGTCTTCAACATCCATCTTAAATTGGCATGGACCTGTTGTCAAGTGTGTATACCTTGGTGTCAGTTATTGTGTGACTCAATAGAATGTAGACTAAAGGATGTATAAGTGTGGTGCAAATTCTGATCTGGGGAATCTTTCTTTTGTCTCCATTTAAAGAAAGATTCCCCAGATAAGGATTTGAACAAACTCATACTTCCTTCAGTCTCCATGCTACTGAGTGCACCTACATGGCCTTCCCCTGCTTCATCTGCTAAGTCTCGTCCGTGTATTTGGAAAGTCTGCTCCTCAAAAGTGGAGAGGATTCAGCCTTGCTAGGTCTCCTCCCGCTCTCATCCTCACCCTCGTTATGCACTTTCCTCCACAAAAGCAAAGGCACACATTGAGTAATTGACATTGGTGGCATCACATAAAGCAAAAATCCATGTGTCAGGATATCATGCAAGTGTTGTATGTGGAAGGTGTGTTGACAACAGGTTCTACCATTGAGGTTCCCACTGATGGAGGTGGTGCTGGGAAACAGAGGTGAAACGAAATGTACAGTGTAACCTAATAGGCCACCATAGGAAGCTGGACAATGCTGTAAAAGTGTATGGGTTGGGGGAACATTTCAGACCAGTAACAGTTGATGCACAGCACAGCTATGAAGTAACAGTGCAGCTCTTATTTTGCCTAGCCTGGTGAGGTCATTGAACATTTCTAGCCCTGAATCGAGATACTCTGCACAGTTTTGGTGGTATTGACATTATCAGCGAGTTCTCTGACGCACTCTTTGGTTAACTCAATGACTACGAGGGGGTTGGGGGAGAGAACATCTCTCCATTGCTGTGTTTGCTGTAACAGGATAATGACTTGCTCGCAAATATTTTCCAGGGCTTCTAGAAGCATATTAGTACCCAAATTTTCTTTAAGCTGCTGCAGGCCTTCATGTAAAATTGACACTACTAACGGGTGAGCATCGAATAGGAGATGTTCAGCACATATGGTGCTCACCCATGACATGCAAATTTGCTGAATTCGAAATACAGCTGGCTTCAGCAATGAGTAAACTCCCCACTGCCCAAATTAAGTTGGGGCAATGAACTGAGATCAAAATTGGCACCATTGTTTAAAAAAGTGAGATTTAATAAGAAGAATGTTGATTTCAGGAGAAAATGAGTTTTAGTTTATGATGCAAATTTATCTGATTTTAACCACAGCAATTTCTGGTTTTGTTTTATTGAGGTAAATTAGTCTCTATCTTTTACATTCATTAGAACAGTGAAGGCTCCTCTTCCCTGGGCATATTGAGCAAGCATTTAATAATGTGCAGATGACTTGTGACAGTCTGCAGTCACCAGTACTGTGATGCATGGGGAGTGGCAACCTGAGACGGATAATGCTTAATCCTCCTTAGTTAATGTATCAGCAAATCTTTACCTAGACAAAGCAAACAGTGCTGCTCCTGACAATGGAAAAGCTGCACTCCCAGTATAACACTATGACCTCTGGGCCATGGCCTTTGTTCCCAGTATAATGGGAAGTGCCCTCACAACGCTACCACAAAATGGAGCATCAATGTAGACACGTGCTGGCAGAGAATGTCCAGACTGTTGCGAGTTCCATTAGGAGACACAATTGTACCCAGTAATACTTTCACACATCATTCCATATCTCAGTGAAGCCTTATGGATACTGTAAATGGTATACATTGCTTTGTGCATCCTATAATACATCGGATAGCATCCGTTAAAAATTATCTCCTAGTTCTGTATTGAATTCATCCTTAAGCAGATATGACTATTTTATGCTGTAATTTTAATACATATATATCCACACTAAGTGCAGTCTACATTACATTAGGCATAATTGTACATAAAACTTATGAAATATATACTACACATTGTTTGAGGGTTGGTACTATAATATGAAATATGCATGTAGCTTACAATGTAATATTGTTATACAGTGTGTGTACTCCTTACAGTGGGATTGCTAAAATACAGATTGTAGTTACACGAGTTGTATGTGTCACATAGAGTATGTAAACTATAATATGAAATGTGTCTATTACAATATATAGACTATAATCTAAAATGTATGCCCCTTAGGATTTTATATTTATGTACTCTATGCCACACTTTCGACATTGAAAAATAGTTCCTTTTTTTGGCGCTATTTGCGAATAACGGACAATTTTTTATACTGAAATAGCGCCAAAAAAAGCCTCAGTTTCGCCAGAAGTTTTTTAAATTTTGGCGTAGCCTTAAAATACCACTGTTTTTAAGAACGGAGCTAAATTTTTTTGCCTTAAAAATAAAGCCCGTACTGCGCATACTCAGCACAGCATATACTTGAGGCTCTAAAGTTAAAATGCAGGCTCTGACCGAAAAATTTCTTATTCTTTGCTTTGATGCTAGTGAATGGATATTTAGGCATCTTTTAGTGAAACTTGTTCTACAAATTAACATGGCCTGACCACATAGAGTTTTGGGTTCAATTTCTCTCTGTCTCGTTTCATTCTCTCTCCTCCTCTCTCTCTCTTTCTCTCTCTCTCTCTCTCTCTCTCGCTCTCGTAATCACGGCCCCTAAACCCCTTTAACAAGTCTACCTCAGTTGAAAATGAGACTGAAATGTCCGTGTAGTTTCATGTCCTTGGGCTGCTGCTCTTTATTTCTCTGCCGCCGATGGTGGTGTTGCCTCTCAGGTCGGGTACTGAGGCCAGTTATGGCCAGTGTGCCTGCTTTGAGGAGGAGAGCAGGGAAATTGCTGCAGTGCCGTGTAGCTGACAGTGCAGGCTGAAGAATAAAACAAAATTACCAAAAAGTTTACATTTTTGAAATTGTTGCTTCGTAGTCAAAGTAGTCCTTTAACTTTTAAAACTTCAAATGCCCAACGCATTTTTAAGTAGTTTTTATATAAAATACAGGTTTTGTTTCCTCCCAAAGCTTTAACTTTTAGCTCCGTTCCCCAAGATGGTCCCGTTGACGTCGATTTCAATCAGACTTGACTAGGTAAGGCAAGCTTTCTCAAAGTGGTATTTAGCACCGTCCTTCAAAATATCCTTATTGGGGAAACTTGCAAAAACGGCGTTAAGAAGTGATGTCACAAGAACGGTTCTCAAACGGCGTTGCACCACTGGTAAAACTAGCAAAATGGCCCTAAATTTATTTAGGTCCAAAAAAAAACATTTAGCTCCAAAAAATAGAGTTAAATCAACGTTGGTGAATTTCTAGTCCTATATCCCTTAAAGTATATAGATTATAAAACACTTGTGTCCCTTACAGTACACAGATTATAGAATGTCCCTTGCAGAAAATGGATTATAAATGATGTCCCAGACAATACATGGTTATAATGTGAAATGTGTTCATCCTTACAGTGTATGGATTAAGATATAAAATGCCTATATTCTTTATAGTATATCGATTATATTGTAAAATGTGAGTGTTCCCTGCAGTATATATATTATGGATTATATTATAGAAATGTTTCCCATTCAGAATATGGATTATAATATAAAATGTGTCCCCCACAGAAGATAAATTTGAATTTTAATATTAAATGTGTTCCTGCCAGTATATAAAATGTATCCCATACAGAAGAAGGATGATTAAATAGAATATTTTCCATTCAGTACATGGATTACAATGTGTGTAATCTTTATACTAATAATATAAAATATCTCCATTCTTTGCAGTATATAGAGTATAAACATGAAATGTGAATGTTCATTAAAATATATAAATTAAGATTATAATATAAAATCCCTATTTCTTACCATATATAGATTATATTTATAATAAGTGTCCCTTGCAATATATAAATTATAATATAAAATGCTTCTGCCACTTGCAATATATAGATTATAATATAAAGTATGTTCTTTACAGAACATAAATTATAATTGTAATATAAAATGTGCTCCTGACAGTATATAGGCTATAATAAAAAAGGTGTCCCTTACAGAATATAGATTGGAATAAAAATTGTGGCCCTTACAGAAGATAGCTTATCCTATAAAATGTGTATCCCTTACGGTGCATAGATTATAACATAAAATTAGTCTCTTACAGCATAGATTATAAAATAAAATGAATCTCTTGCAGACCATAGATTATAATGCAAAATGTGCTGCTTACAGTATATAGATTATAAACTAAATTGTGAATGCTGCTTGCAGAAAATAGATGATATAAAAATATGTCTTCTGCAGTATTTAGATTATAATATAAAATCTCTTTGTTCCTTATAGTATTTAGATTATAATATCAAATACATCCCCCTTACAACATCAGGATTATAAATATAATATAAATTGTAATCCTTACAGTATATAGATTGAAATATAGAATATTTCTTCCATGCAGTACATACATTATAATATAGAATGTGTGTTCATTACAGTATATAGGTTGTTATAATATGGAACACGTGTCCCTTACAGTATATTTGATTATTATAATATAAAATGTATGTGATCCTTAGAGTATATAGATTATAACAGATTATATAGATAATATAAAATGTGTTCATATAGCACATGTGATTTTCCCTAAAGTATATAGAATCGGTAATAAGGCGGTCACTACTGTAGTGATGAAAGAATACTTAAAGTTAATCACAGAACTGTGAATGATGTGAGGCTGTAATTTACTCTTGAGGTTTGGCTGATGTTTGCTTTTAGATATTATTTTAACGCTGATCTTCCATGATTAACATGTAATCTTCTACTTTACTAATTACTTTTTGTAATATTTACTACTATCTCAATAAAATGAAGAGAATATTAATGAGTGACAGTTAAAAACAACTAAATTGACAATGAAATCTGCAACAGGTTACTGTAATGTACTGACTACTGATTAATAGTCTTGTGATTCACACAAGTGTATATTAAGGAAATTATTTATGACTTCTAAAGCAGAATTGTGTTGTAATTAAGAGACCAGTATATATCATAATACAGTGACAATGTTGCCACCAGATGTATTTGGATCTTGATATTAATGTGCTCCCTGTAAAATCTTACCTAAGCCACTCTGGTCTAATACTGTGTCAATATACTTTTTATGTGATAGAACAACTACAACAACAACTACAAATTGCATTGGTACTCTGAATTAATTACCTGAAATTACTCTCTCATTCCCCTCCCAATACCAATGTTGTACAGGTATAGCTCAAAATTCTCTCTCCAAACTCAACCCAAGTCTGAAAGGACAAATTCAATAACTACTGTTAGTTGTTTTTCACAGTTCAAGTGGACATTTTATGAAACTTTCACACGCCCACCATGAAGCTTTACTGAAATCCTAGCGACAGAACTGCTATGCAAAAATGAACAGATCTGACAGTTAATCCTTTCAGAGGTTTAAATTGAAAAATGTAACAAAACAAAAAGTACTTTGTCCCACTTTTAAAAATATAATCTGTAATTGTATTATTCACTGCCCCCACACCCACATATCTCCCCCTCCTAAAACAGATTATTTTCTGGGATCTTTAGTTACATCTTTCATCTGTTTTATGCCACTTTTTCTTCTTGATCTGCTCACTGGAACATTTGAAATCGACCTGTAATAGATGTAGGTAAGAGATGCACTGACTTTGGATCATCCAGTTTTAACAGTAGCAATGGTGTCAGGAATTAACATTACTGCACATTATAAGTGAATATCACAGCTTGTTCAGATTAGATTTCAGCAATACACATGTTTTGAAGTATGGTCCTAATTTTGATTTGTTGAGGTTGCGTGGATAATGAGTTGGTTTAGATGCAGGTGAAATGATTGCTATCCACCAGAGATACATTTTTACATCAGAGTGTTTGTTGTTGATCGTATAATAAAAAAAAGTAAATATGTTGGTATATGTAAATATGTTGATAAAAGGGCAATGTCTTAATGAGAAGATGTCTTGAAAAACTTTCATTGTTTGGAGGAGTAGAGCCACATTGTTATGTGTAATTTTTGTCACAATGTCACAAAGTAATGAAGTGACAGCTTGTTTCAATATGATTTATTTCACCATATTGAGTGTTTGTAAACAAACTGAAAAAAGCTCTCCTTCCAAAAAAGGGAAGATTAGTAACACTCCAAAGTATAAATGAAAAGGGAGTAAAATGGAAAGCCAGGATTTCATACCTTTTGCAGTAATGGCCCATTCCCTAATGAAATTTGTATACTTCTGCATTTTCTAAGATCAGAACATATACTATTTCTGTTTTCCTCAACCAACATCACCAAAAACAGATTAACTAATTGTTCATCTCATTGCTGTTTATGCAATTTTGCAATGTGCAAAATGTCTGCCCCAGTCACTGTAGTTCAAAGTAATTCATTAAATTTAAAGCATTTTGAGGCATTTGCTGAGAAATGTAACAAGGCACTGTATTATATACCTTTTTTCTTCTGACATCTCACCACACATCAGTTGTTTTGCATTGCACCTCAGTTGCTCATTTGGTAACTCACTCAGTATGATCCAGAGCTGGATTTATCTTTAATTATTTCCTCCTATAAATTTGCAGTAGGATTTCTGGACCAAAATTTTACTTGTACCAATCAGATTTGCTGTGTTTTTGATTCAGCAATACTCTGAATTAAAGGGGTATCATCTTCATTTTAATTTTATAAGTACATTTTGGCCTGTCTTTTGTTTTTTCTATTTACTTATACAGTACCTTCATAATCTTGTTGGAAAAGGTCATTGCTTCTCATGCTTGTGGCAGTATTGTGAGGAAAATGGCCTATGACTTTTCTCAAACAAAGCAAAAACAAGGATTGTTATGAAGGCAATGTCCCCTATATTTCTGTATTGTTGTATAACTTAGTTTATTGTTCATGATTGAAAAAATACCATAAGGGAAACAAATTAACTAAAAACACAGTTTTGCAGATTTGTAGGATAGATGAGAGAAAATGTGTTTTGAAAGCTGAAATGGTATTTCAGTATACAAAGGGTTAACAAACAACCAAATTATATATATGAAATCTGAATAAGAGACTATTTACAAAGAAATGTATTGGCTTTGAGATTGTATCTGCATTTGTCACTCGACTTTGCCACTTGAGCATATTAACTAGCCCAAAACTAACCGAGAACTGAAGGCACCTTTTGTAATGCCACACCGTTCAGGCCAAAAATTCTGAAGATTAGAAAGAAAGAGAAAAATGTTGAACCTAAATTTGGAAGAAATGGAACAGGTGTTTATTAATACAAGACTTAAGAGTTGTACAGCTAGATTTCATTTACAAAATGCTACAAGTTTGAAGCTGCTTGTAACATTTTGATATAATAAATAATATAATGTTTTAAAAATCAGGAAAAAATGAAAAGTTTTGTGTTTAGTTCGATATCAATCTGATTAAATGTATTTGGTGGTAAATTTTCTGCAGTCTTGCTGTTTGCAACAGCCTTTAGCATCTTACGACAAAGATACTTCTTATTGGAGAGTGGCAGTGGGCAAATGTTTTAAAAGAGCATTTTCATATATAAATGTTACCACAAACAGGCTAAACATGAGTAACATGAGTTACATTTTACAGCAACAAATGGTACTTTTTAGAATATTCAGAAGTAGCAATCTGCTGACAAACCCCACTCCAATCAAAATTTTTATTTCCGATCCTATTTAAATAATAAATATAGGAATAAACACGCAATACTTAAACTGTATCAGACAATACAGTTCTCCCTCTTGAAGTGTTGGATCTTGCTTTTGAAAAACTCGAGTGGAAAGTCAGCAGGGTGTAACCCCTGATCTGTACAGTTCATTTATGGCTCAGTGATTACCCTGCCCCACAAAAAGATTTACTCACTTGTAAGCGTGAAAAAGAAGCTGGAATTCAAGTTTGGATATTAGTTGAGCTGAGAGCATCGTTATCATGGACTTAGGAAAGACGACCTCATCTTATTGAGGCTTGAGCTACTTTACTATTGCACCGCACCTTCCTTCAGTACCTAAAGGTAATTTGTTGCAGTATGAACTGAGAATATTTGTGTGTGCACTTTGGCAAGTTTTTTCATAGATGAGAGTCTGGGACATATTTGCTGCTCTGAAACGATCTGGCAGCCAGAAAGCGTTTGGTGCACCCAACGTTGGTTATGTTGTGCTGAAACATCAATCAGTGCTAACTACAGCAGTCATTTACTCACAGTACAAAGGTGATGGTTTGAAATACAGGATTTAAATAGACTTTACCATTTCTGACAAAATAAAATTAAGAAAAATTATAATAATTGAAGGATTTTCAACTGAATACATTAATTTAATAAAAGTTAATATAAAGACAAAGGAGAACTTAAAAATATACTTGTTCTTACTGTTGTTGTAAACCTTTGGGATTCACTCTGTGGTCACACTGTTTACTGGGATAGCATGTACTTATGAGTAATTCGTTTGTATGAATCTGGTGACCTTCTTAAGATTCTATTCAAGTAATATTTTCACAAAAGATAAAACGGAAGTGTGTATAATTTTCTCTAGCAATATTGGTCCCAAGAAAACGCTTCTTACAGGTCAGCGCTTTGAGAAAAATCACGAGATTGGTTAACCCTCAGCACACTGAAATTGTCCTGGTAAACTTCAAGATCTCTTTGTACTTTCTAATATCTGAGAAAGGGAGATACTTCTGTGCTTGTTGAGTATTGTGAATAGGTTTTAAATGATCCCTAAAAGACAGAGAGCTTCTTTGAAGTGTTTGCAGCAACTTTCTGCCAAATCAAAAACTTGGCATTATTTATTTAAAGGGTTAAGTTACTTCCAGCTATTTTTTTTTAAGTGCTCCGTGTGGTTCTGTACATTATGCAAAATCACGTTTTATCAACTGTCAAGTAAAGGGGCTCCTATCAGTTTATGCTTTGGGTATAAATGTGGTGTAGAGAAATCCTAAAGAGATGGAAAAAATGTGTAATTTCCTCAAATTGTTCTTATTTGCTAATTGGTGCTGTGTTGGTTGTCATGACCAAATGGTTTCTCAATGTCAATATTTGGAGAGCAAAACTTGTATATACTTGCAGGTTTTGATCTGATACCTACAAACTTTTATTAAAGAAATACTTTTGAGGATCTCACCAGCCCCCTCTGAAAGAAAAGGAAATACTATACATGTTCTAATATATATTTTAAAGATTCCTTTAATATATTTAAAAGATTCTCTGCTATCAGTTAAATGAAAGGGTGAAAAGATTTTTACAATCTATTGGTCATTTTCCATGTGGCTGCTTTCTGCAATCTAACATTGAGCTTTTTAGAATCAATGTAATTTTTTTTCAGAATTATTATCGTTCATTTTGAGAAAGTGTTTTTAAGGGGTTTTATTTGAAGTACTGCTTTCTGTCAGAAGAGTCTATTATCCTTCTTTTCCTGTAATAATCTCAGTCGCTAGTCTGACAGTGTCCGAAGTAACACATTTCATGTGAGAGAATGAGAATTAAAACACTGTTTCCCAAAAGATGAACACTCAAAACATATTACAGTAAAATAATTAAAAAAGGGTCTCTTTCTAAAGGAACTGGGAAAGGACCTGTGCTTCAAAAAATAGAAAATATATTTATACAGTAAATATTAAAATGTCATTGTACTTCAAATATCAGGCACTTTAAATCAGAGTTAAGCAAAATCTATACATTGCTGTTTATTGTAAATATGGGCATATGTTCAAACAGATCAAGCTAAACTGATGATAGGGAAACAAAACAGGTGAATGTTTCAGATTGTAATTATTATAAAATTGATTCACTTACAATTCACCCAAAATAAACTGGAACAAAGAAAGGAGGAATTCTCAAACTGGATACCTAAAATGGTATTTATTGCAGAACATCTGTACATTTTTAGACAAACCACAGCCTGTTATTTACACTGTTGAATAGATTTCGAGTAGAATTCAGAAAAGTAAGCGAATGTCCGCCGCCTTGACATTGATATCCTGTTCCTAGGAATGAGGATATAAAGCTGAAGATGGTTATAGGGTAGAAAAAGCATAAAAACACTGGTTTCAGCAGAATAATAAATATGTAGTTTCAGGATATATGACATTTATTTTTAAACACAAAAATGGACACATTTCTTTCATGTCTGATTATTGTCAGTTTTCAAAACCGAAAATAGTTGCATAATTTTCTGTAAATTTTTAAGACATTTTCTAGTCAGTTCCAATGCACTTTTCAAAATGAATTTATGTGTATCTCATTTTTTTAAATTACGATTTATATATCAGTAGCCGTATATATTTTAATACATGCACACAAAATGATTTGTTATATTTTAAAAAATGTTTTGCAAATTTAGAAATGTAGAAATGTGTTATTTCAAAAATTTAAAAAATTCAACAGTAATTATATGAAAGGAAACTGAAAGTAATTAAAAGAAATTGCAACATATTTGGACTAATCCAAATTTATGCACAAGAGGGATGGTTACTACAAATGTCAAATAAAGTGTTGTTTAAAAAAAGAACATTTATATATAAACTGTAATTTAAAATCAGGACGAATGTGTGACTTTATATCATATGAAATTAAATATGCAAAGTTTTTTTGCTAAAAGCTGGGCAGCTGCATTATTTTAAAAATGTGTTTTTTGAATTAGTAATATTTTCTGGAAGCTTATTATCTAGCAAATAATAGCAGAGCTGAGACGCTGCTGTCTTCAATCTGTGGAAGAATGAACCATTTGATGTTTGAATTTCCAAGCACTTTGAGATTTGACGTGAATAATTCCAATCTTTGCATTTTTGGCATAGTCTGTTCGAAGGCTTTCAGACTATTTTGAAGCTCTGATCTGTGATTTCATTACTGTAAGCTAGCAGGCTAGAGCAGGAGAAGAATGTGTCCCTTTCAATACAGAGTTTGAACAAACATGCGTCCCTCTTCAGGTAGTGCTCCCAGAGCCAGTAAGCTGCTGAGTCTTTTTGCTGTTCACCCAGAAATTCCTTCCGTGAAACTAATTAAAAATTATGTTTTTGCAAAAGTTTCTTTTTGGTTAAAGTTCATAAAATTATTTTACTAATCACTATCAATTAGAGCGGGAGGGGCAAAATTATTTTTTTTTAATTTACATCAGGACGTTTTCTATTGGTCAGAAGAAATGGCGAGATGTGACGCAAAGGATACTTGGCCAAGTAGAAACGCTGATCTGTGCCAAAGCAGACGTATCAAGAAATGTTGTTGCTAAGAGAGCTTGTGGAGGCCTTTTTTGTGTTTTGTTTTGTTATTGGCATAGACTAGTGAGAAAACAGGCAATTTCCATTTTAGCAGTGGGGCTTTGATGGCCCATCTTCAATGGAACACGCAATGGTCAGAATAAAACGACAGGTTAGTCAAAAAAAGAAATTCAGCAAGAAGTGGCTGAGGTTCTTTTTTCTTTCTTTAGGAGGCCGTGAGCGAGTGCCACAGTCTCCTGTGCGGGTATGCGGGAGAGAAAGCCAGCAAACGTAACTGCGCTATCCGAGGTAGTGTTCAGAAATAAACCCCACCTTTTTTTAGATTCACAAGTCGACGAGTTGAACTTTTGACTTCCTTTGGTTGCAACATGCTCAACAATAGAGCTGTCCATGTAAACTGTTCTTCTTTTTCTAAATCAGTCAAAGCAGGGAGAGAGAGGAAAATGTTTTAAAAGTTCGCCTTAGTCTTTCAGCAGCAGCAGGGGAAGGGTGGTGGAGCGGGGGGGTGGGTGGGGGGAGGAATATGTACTGTGAACTTATGCTAGCAGCTTCTGGAACTTGAGCCAAAAGGGGCAGGAAGTTGTTTTACAATAGAGTTACAGTAATCTGCCATATGTTGATCATAAAAATATTATTTAAAAAGAAAAAAAAATACCACTTTCAGTTTATGGTGTCCAGCTAAAGAAATGATTTGAGTTTGCTTGCGAAGCTCGTCTCAATCCCTTGAACGCTCCCAACAAATGCACTTAAAGCTGCAACGTGACTTTTGGCATGATTCCTCAAGTTTGCTTGAGGTTACTGTTGGGGGGAGGGTATGGACGGGGAGGGAAGCACGCTGCACAAGCAAAGTTTCAAAGCATACAGAAAAAAAAGAAACTTTTGAAATCTTTCAAAAAATGGGTTTCAAAATGCACCGTTCAGTTGAGTCTAGGGGCATTTTGTGTGCGGTATTTAGAGCCAGGTTTGCTTTCTGTACGTTTTCAATCTAACAGCAATCATGGCAGCTGTTTTTCTTCCAGCACAGCAGTTGCTGTCTCGCCCAAATGCTTATCAGCCTTTGACTCCATGCCAAGATAGTTGTAAGGGTCGAACAGTTTTAACTTGGTTGAGCAGCTGGTTAAGAGCAGGGACATGAGAACAAAATTATTCAATTATGTGTGGATTTACTTTTCTATATTGATTCTCAAAGCTAAGTAACGATTTGATGTCCTTTGATATATAATCTTAGTAGACTTTCTTGTTCCAAATTGTGTTTTTTTTTTAAATAATACATTATCTCTTACCAGTGTTGAGGATAAAGCTGTAGAAGGTAAAAGGTTAATTAGCAAGGCTGCACTAAGAACAGTGTGTGTTTTAAACAGTGAGGAAATCAGTCTCATGCTGCATGTCTTAATTCATTACCTGGCTCAAAAGAGTATGTGTGTTTGGGGGAGGGGGGCTGCAAGGAAGCAGAGAGTGCGCTGGCGCAGTGCGGTCCAGCTCAGCCAGAGGATCGGTGGTGTCAGTCGCTGCACAATTCATGGCCGTGTGATGAAAGTAGCTAGCTCTCACACACGGGGCGGGAGGGGGTGCGAGGGGGTGGGGGGAAGAGCATGCCTCTATTTCATCATCAGCTCAGGCCTCTCGGTACTGCTCTGTCCTCCTTGATAGACAGTTGCAGTCACTCGTGAGAGGGCGACTGAGCTATGCTTATGCTGCTTCTGTTCCTGTTGCAAGGGCCTCCCCCTCAGACAGCCTTTGCCAGACCAGAAGATTTCTCCACACGACAAACTGGATTTTTGTTTTTTGTTTCTCTATTGTGACTGGTTGGCAGAAGATGAGGCTCACATTTTTTGTTTGAATGATTTTTTTTCCTTTTCGGCTTTCTCTGAAGTAATGTGATGGTTAGTGCAGTTGTGGTGTAATTTTTAAATGAATAAATTTTCCCTGATATGAGTACTGAATTTTTCTCGGTGTGCCTACCTAATCCTGCACGGGTTAGGGTGGTGCTTGTTTCAAAATACGAATGTTCTCTGCCACTCAAAAAAAAAACCCCAGCTCGGTCTTGTGATTGTACTGCGCATCTGCGTGTGAAAGGACGGTGTTAGATGTGGATGTGCCGAGGGCTGTGTGGAAGTAGCTGCACTTCTGGGTCCTCATTTTTTTCATATACTGATTGGGAGGGAACAGGGTGTGCAGCGGAGCGCTGTCTGGGACAGGTGCCAACTCCAGACAAAAGACATAAAATAGGCTGTGAAAGAAAATGTTCAGATCAGTACGAAAAGGATTATTGATGATATTGTGGAATGAAAGTAATAAATAATTCGAGTTAAGCCACGTTAGTTTCACTTTCAATTTTGAAGTAAGAAGAAAAAAACAGGGGAGAGCTGATTTTAAAAAATACTTTCTCCTCACTGCAGGCATTTGGGCTGCGAAGGGGGGTCGTTTCTTCCCGTTGAATAATTCATAGGCTTGGTTGTGAGGCTGGACCAGCAATGTTATTAGCATGCATCAGACATGCTGTTTGTCTGTTTGCTAACATTCTTCATTCAAAGACTTGTTAACTACCAGACGAGTTTAACACACTGATTTTCAGCTACCCTTCGGCCTCCCATTGTCACCAGCGTTGGCAACTGAAGGGGGGGCACGGATGGCAGGGAAAACCTGCAGATGAAAACTGGAAGTGGTTGCTAGGTAGGGACCGCCTTCCATTACTCAGGCCTGTGAGTACTTGTAAAAATGGAGCTGACTGTTTTCTTGTCTGCTTTACAGGACGACACGATACAAGGTGAATACTTTCCCATGTCTACCCCTGTCGACTTCTCACACTTTTTTGGGGGTAAGCATCTCTCTCTCTCTCTCTCTCTCTCTCTCTTTCTCTGCATCTCTCGTCCATTGCTCTTTGAATGACGTGCTGTAATGATGGACTGTATTTTCAGCTTCTTGGACTAATATGCTTACAGTCAACGAAGTTTTAATTTGCAAACCGTGTCTATGAAAATCGCTGCTGTCTCACTTTCTGAAGATGGCAGCGACTGCCGTAATTTCCATCTTTCTCTGTGTTTGGTTTTTGGTTTTCTGCTTATTACCAATATTTTCCAAGCATAGTTGACTTTCTTATTTTTTCCCCTTTTTGCTTAAAAAAAATATTGTTTAGTACTGTGAAGTTTCAGTTGATGAGCGAGGGTTTGTTTCCTGACTCTTTTATTTCAGAGTGCACATGTTCGAGGACTGGTGCCAGTCCTTCTTCCTGGGTTGTAATGCAGTGTCTCTGTTGGCTACCACCCTTTACTGGCGCAGGGATATGGGGCAGTTTAAAAGAGCTGAAAAAATAAGAGATTCAGTTTGTTTTTTGGGTTTGCTTTGGAGATTGTTTTCAACTTCCGATAAATAATATGGATTAAAACGTTTTTCTTTGGTACTGAGTGAGTTTTAAATATCAGGGGTTTAAAGAGGGAGGGAGATCAAAGTTCTTTCTTTATTTCCCTAAAAGTATTTTTCAGTAAGTCCTCTCGTGTGCTGTGATGTTTCCACAAATTTATCATCGCCATATGCCAGTAACCCGTGGTAGATCGCTGCCAATCACTCTCTATTTTACCTTTCCTTGCAATTTTTGGGGGTTTTGTTCAGGTGGTAAAGTTAGTCTATTTCTGTGCTTTGTTTGAATGGATTGTATTGAATTAGCTTTTAGAGAATGCCTGGTGTTGTATCGTCCGGTTTTGGCGTGGACACTGTATAAAGGAATTCTGCCGTTTGCAATTCTTTGGGAATTGGGGGAACCTGCAAGCAACTTATTAACTTTTTTATTTTGTCATTTTCCTTTTGCTTTTCTGCTGTTGAATGTATTTGGAAAACACCAACTTTTAGGAATAGTTATCTTGGAGAAAAGCATAAAATTACTGGAATATGCCGGAATAGTAAAACAACCTTGTGTTTGTTTGAATCGTTCGGGTTTTTTCCTCTTTTTATTAACCCTGTACTAGTCTAATCTCCTAATGGTAAAGCTTTCGGTACGGCTCCTGGATCTGCTGCTCCAAGGTGCTGTTTACATTTCACTTTTTTGCCGGTAGCTATTGGATAATGTTTTTTGAAAAAAAAAGAAAAATATATTTAAATATTGTAAAATTTCCTCAGTTATGTTTGTTTGTTTCAAACACGTCAGACTGAATTTGTTTTTAAAATGTGATTTCAATGCGCAGAAGGATGATTGAGATCATCTGAGACACATTATCAGTCTAACCCGTCCCATAGTGTGTGCCAGTTAGTTGATTACATAATATTTAATTTAAATCTTTAATGTCTTAAAATCTGTTGGTAGCGATTCTTTCTTACAAAGCAAAAATAACGATTTAAACCTTCATTGAGTTGGTCTGATCAGCCGTGCATTGCGGTTGGTTTCGCTCCCTCGTATTGACTTCCCCGCAGTCATCCATTGTTTCCATGCGTCGGGGCATTTCTTATAATGGTGCATGGCCTTGTTTATGGGTATTTCCAATCAACTTTATATGACTCAAAGATTGTTTCTGTGCTTTATTCCAATTGAAGATCTGAATGCTTCCAGCCAGAATAAAAGCTATTCTCAGTTAAGTCATTATTCCTGCATGGGGTTTGATCCTTAATATTTAGCATTTCAGAAAGAGAGAACGTTTAGGTATTGATGCTTATTTAACCATTGCCATGGTCTGTGCTCTAAACAGATGTTGTCTTTCTCAGATGTCAATATTCTGTAGAGTGCAGCGGTAAACGTGGCAGCTTCCACATTATAAATGTACCTTTGACACCAAGATCTCTCCTACTGAATGAAAGATAGCACAAGACAAGTAAAATCATTTAAAAAAATTGCTGTTAATATTTTAAGTGACTGTATAAAAGATTAGTGTTTGTGTGTTTCTTTTAAAGTTGAATGTAATTGCACCTATGTCAGCTAGGCTCAAAGAACGTTCTTTCTATGTGTGTCTGTGTCTGCCCGTCTGTCTCTCTCTGTCTATTGTACTTGTTTTGTTTTGCATTCATTTATTTAATTACACTACATTAAACCATTGTATATTTTTATTAAGAAATTACTTTGCATGCTGATGTCAGGTTTACTAAGAGCACATATTCATTATTGCTAATAGAAAACTCCTGATGGTCAGCAAATTAAACTAATCCACTCAAAATAGACTCTTATCACACAAATATGTGACCCTCCACAGAAAGCCATGTTATGCTGGTTCGGGAAACTTACTCTGATAAAGTATTTTATTTCCCAAATATATTTTGTCCTGCTTTAAAATTTTTAGAAAATAATTATTTAGTTAATAGTCATGGACATTATCTCATTTGAATATAAAAATGTTGATTTCTTTAACAGTCTACTTCCCTACCCGTTTAAATGCTGCATTTATCGCACCGTATTCTGCTTGTTCTCAAAATTCATGTTTTTAATTTCGCCTGATCCAATTTACTATTTTTTAATTATCTTTTTCTGCCACTTGTTTTCTGT
The DNA here is from genome assembly GCF_044704955.1 of Pristiophorus japonicus. Taxonomy (NCBI): domain Eukaryota; kingdom Metazoa; phylum Chordata; class Chondrichthyes; family Pristiophoridae; genus Pristiophorus; species Pristiophorus japonicus. The sequence continues at coordinate 64,248,314 of NC_091991.1, forward strand.
GGATCTGTACACATTTGCATTAATGCATTGGTATTAAAACTGCACACAGGGCACGAGCTGTTTACGCTACATTTTAGAAATGAAGCGACTGATCCGACACACCAGAATGTGGAGAAGTCTCACGATGAAACCTATGCCGCACGTTTCAGATAATTAGTTTCAAACAGCAATGGTCTGCTGTCACAGGGCGTCAGTGATCGTACCCAACCAAACCATTGACTCGAAAAAGAAAAGAAACAACAAAATTATTTGTATTTCTAGGAACAGTTGTTAAAGGATTAACATAAGGTGATTTTTTTTTCACAAAACCTGTTCGAGATTAGTGCGCTTAATGAGTTAAGACACTTCATTCTTATCAGGAGGAATAAGAATACCATGGTTCTTGTCGCTAAGCTATTCCAGTACAGTCAGATCTCCCATTTTCATCTATTGTCTTAAATTGGAATGGAAGGCAGAGAAAAAATGTTGCAGTAGCATGCTAGATGTCTTGCCATGGCAATGTAAGATATTTTTTCCTCGTCCCATAACTGGATAGCACCACCCTATTAATGCAAGAGAAATGTAAAATTCTAATAGAAGAGAATGACTTATTGAAAGTCGGAGCTGAGAAAATTTGAATTGAACTATCAGTGTCCATTTAAATAAATGTAACAAACACTTCAATTTCCTATTTTAATAGAGTGTTAATAACTATTGTGTTGCAACGCAGACCTCATCTTGTTCAACTGGTGGAGATCAATAGTGATGGTGTGTTATGGATTAATATTCAAAGAAAGCAGCAGGCTATCAGCAGGAGAATCTGTTTGGCGGAGTGGTTGTAGTTGGAAAGTTTTGTTTTAAGACTTTAATTTTAATTACTCCAGTGATGGTGAGGTGGAGGGTTGAATAATTTTGAATTGATGCCAGCATTCATTTTGTAAAATTAAGAAATGTAACATTTCAGTGAAGAGCAGGAGATAAACCAGCCATTACCAGATTGATGTTTTATTCAGCAAATGAAACAAAATGGAAATGAGATGATTATAACAAATTCAATAACCCTTTAAATGTTGATATTAAATTGAACTTGAAGTAAAAAAAAAATTCTAAATATTTTCTCGCATTTTTTCAATTAAAATATTTAATATCAGTCATGATTCTGATCCTTGGCCAAGGATCAACTATTGACAATTTGACAGCCTGTCATGATATGAACAGGCTGGACCATCCCATCGTACTGACCAAGAAGGATTGTGTAATGCACACGGTCAGAGACAGGATAGGGAAAGAGGACACAAACTGTGCAATCTGTCAGACAAACACGTGATATACAAGCTAGTCAAAGAGCCGCATTATGACCGAAATTTGGGATTGAATGCGCCACAAAGATGTCATTTGTTTTTGTGAAGGGGCGGGGGTGAGTGGCTAATTTGTTTTTGTAAAAGATGCAATTCATAGTTAGTTAGGTGCCCAAACCCTCGAAATAGGGGTTGAAATGTAACGGACAAATGCTTACGTTTTCCTTGTCAGTACCTGCTGTATAATTTCTGCTGTACTTGTGCAATAATAATTAATGTTAGTATGTTTATTTGTAAATCTATATGAAGGAAATTAAATCAGACATTCCAAAAGCCTATTTTCTCAGTTTTATTAATCCAGAAATAGCCGGAGTACCTTAAATTGAGCTGTGAGCCAATGTTTGGATCTAGAATCAGGATACATGGTAAGAATGTTAGAGAAATGGTGGATTTTGCTTCTGGGATACTTGGAAACCTTTGTGAAAGTGAGCTGGAAACAGAATTTTTTTATATGAATTACTTTTTTGTGTATAGATGTATATAGTTCCTGGATACATTGATTATTGTAACTTATTTTTTCAAAATATTTTTAAAATGTGCTATTTCAAATAAAGAAAGTCAATCATTGATGTAAAGGTGGAAGTTTACAACGAATAATTTTCTGGATTTGCCTATTTAGAGCAGTGGACTTAGAGACAAGTCATGTGTGTGTGCATGGATATGTATAGAAAAATAGAATTTGCATTCACACAGTACCTCATCACATCCTCAAAGTGTTGGACATCCAATTCATTTCATTTCAGGTGCAGTCATTTTTGTAATTTAGGTAACTGCAGCAGCCAATTTGCACACAGTTAAGGTCTCACAAACAGAAAATTGGATCAATTACTACTTAATATGTTTTTAGTGATGTTGGTTGAGGGAAAAATATTGTCCAGGACAGCAGTAGGACATCCTGTTGTTCTTTGAATTATGGCATGGATCTTTTAGCGTCCACCTGAACAGACAGGGCCTCAGTTTAATCTATCATCTGAAAGATGGAACTTTTGACAATGGAGCACTCCCTGATGACTGTATTGAGCTGTTAGCCTAGATTATGTGCTCAAGTCTTGGAGTGAACCCACAAAATGCTGACTCAGAATTGATGTTCTACCAACAGAGCCAAGCTGACAAATAAATATAAAGAAAAAGAGATAGCATTTATGAATATAATTTTTTTTCTATATAGCCACATTATTTTTCTCTCTCATATCTACATATATATCTTGTTATTTCAAAGTTGCTCTGTTCAAATTGTCAAATTTGAATCATGCTAACAAAAGGGTAGATTTTAACTTTCATCTTTGGGTGGAAAACCGGCGATAGTGGATTGGCCATCTGTTATGCACTCTGCCGGATTTTCCTTTCCATTGACTTCAATGAAAAGGCAAATTGGGCGGAGTACATAGCAGGTGGTCAATCCACTACCACCTGCTGATGAAAGTTAAAATTTACCCCTAATTGTCTGAAGTGTTTACCTTGGAGAGGCCAAATCAGCCACATGGCATATTTTCCAAGACATCATATTGAAGAAGTGTGATAATATCTTTGCAAAATGGTGACAGTGTTTTGGTTCATATTGCCGGAAGATGTCACAGTTTATTTGTCAACCATTTTCCAATAAAGATAGTGCACCTTCCATTACTTCAGGCAAATAAGGAGGTTGAGTGTACAAAAAATATATTTTTTTAGGGGGGGGAAGCTAGAATTGATTGGTGGTTAAAATCAAATTTTTTTTTTCAGACCAAACTGATATCATTTTGGTTCCCTGAAAATAAGTATTTTTTAAATCAACAAAAAATTATGGATTCAAAGTACCCAAAGGGAAATTTCAAGGGCTTTCCTTTGGAAGCTGTTAATTGTATTTACAGCTTTTGAAAATCTGCACAGTAGCCATTAGCTAGTTTGAGCACTCATTTTGCAATGTGTCTCTCAGCTAATCATGGGATATGTCTTGAAACCTTGCTGAGTGGATACTGCCTCAGTTAAAGAAGCAACTTAAACTCAATGTGTAAACATTATGGAGTAGAAATTCTGCAGATCTTCCACCATAACTTCGGTGGAAAACTCAGAAAAATGGCTCTTTCTCCAGGATTTCCACATCTGAAGTTAAAGTTATGGCAGGAGATCCCGCAGAAGTCCCGCAGAAATTCCAAATTTATAATTTTGTCATTTTAAAACCACACATGACAAGTCTCTGCATTTTCAGTTAATTTTGATATATATACATTTTTCCCCTTAGTAATTTGTTTGTTCCTGTGAGATGCAGCAGACAATAGTAATTTACATTTTCCTAAGTTTGGCAATTCTTAATGCAGACTCCTATATGTTGTGATTCAGATTCTAATAAAGTTTTAACCTTTTGGTTAATTTAATGTATAATTGAAATAATAATGTGGGGTAATTTTAATCTAACCTGTCTAACAGGATTGGATCAGCTGTCTCTTTACACTCCACCCGACTTTGCTTCCCATTGAAGTCAATAGAGAGCGATATCGAACGGGCTCTAAAACGTGTGACCGATCTGATCCCTTCAGTTTCACGCCAGTCGATTTAGGTTAAAATTACCCGCTGTGTGTATGTTTGGATTCCTTTTCCACCATCACTTTGACGTAGCTTTCAGTCTCCTTTCCTGGCATGGCATACATTTTCCTTGCGGCTATTTGTGAAATGCTCTGGGATGTTTGAATAAATGCAAATTAGTGTTGATGCTCAATCAATAAATTTTAAAATGCCATTTTTACTGTGGTGCTGCAACATGCCGTGTTGCATGGGGTTTTTATAGGAAACCACTGAGATTTTACTATTTTAAATTGACAGTAAATAAATCCGTATACATAAGCACTTTTTAAAAAGAAATATTTATTTCTATGAATGGAACATTACTTGTAAAATGTTCATATTTTTGCCCAAAATTAATGTTTTCTGTTGCACAAATAGCATTTAGTGCTTTGCACCATTCTTTCTCCATCATTTTATATTTAAATAAAACAGTTTTGCAGTCCTATAAGTTTCAGGAATTTCTCTATTGATGTGAAATACTAAACAACATTTTCTTTTTAAGAGAAAGAGTAATTTCAGATATTCTGATAAATTGCACGTGTTTTTTATTTAAATAAAATAGAAGAAAACAAATTCTGAAAGATTTTGCAGAATATTTTTCAGTTTGCTGTTGTAATTTTAACTCTTCTGGCCTCCTCCTGCATCCCCTATCCCAACCCTAGAAAAATACAAAAGGAATAAAGATACCTGAGAGGGAAATACAAAGCTTAACGCAACCTCGGGAAAATTTGGATGGTGAGTTTACAATGCTAACTTCACCCAAAATTGGTTCATAGTTTTGTGTTACACAGGCTATAGTGTATTTATATAATAGAACATTGATATTATAAAGTGCAAGTATTCTCTAATGCACTATGTTATACATTGTACACAGTACAGTCAACATTGTATAATAATAATGTTTATTTATATAGCGCCTTTAATGTAGTAAAACGTCCCAACGCGCTTCACAACAATGTTATAAGACAAAACAGATAAATTTGACACCAAGCCACAAAAGAAGAAATTGAGGCAAATGACCAAAAGCTTGGTTAAAGAGGTAGGTTTTAAGAAGCATCTTAAAGTAAGAAAGAGAGGTAGAGAGGCGGATTTATCCATAGTATATGGATTTCTAGCATTGAATATTGTAGTGTGAATTGCATTAACATTATACAGTGCATTTAGATTATAGTAGATGGTGTATTTACATAGTGTACTTATAGAGTGCACAATGTAAACTGCATATTATTAGTATTTTTCATTTTTCTTCCTCCTGTTAAGATAATTCTTACTGAGATATAGTTCCATAAACATTGGCTGTCCTTCTGTTCCCAACCATAAGAGGTACAGATTACCATTTCCGACATGTTATTTAGGTTTTCTAACCGGAGCTCATATTGTCCCTCATTGTTGTTAGTTTTTTGTGGTGCAGCTTTATTTCTTGTGAGAGGAAAGGTTTTTTCTTGTTTTGAATCAAGATTATATGATGCTAGGCCATGGCTACTATGATAATAACAGTCGAGAGGAGGGAGTGTTGCACTGAATAATAATATGTGATTTACAATTATAACACTACATTATACATAATGGTCAGGAATGTGCAGACAACCTCCAATAGAAACCTACCTAGTGACTTTTAGAAGCTCACGGTATTACCAGGATCCTTCAATTGTGTTACTAGCTGGTGCTGTATGCCTAACCATTTGTTGTTTCCCAGATTTGGGCCACCTGTTGTGCATTGCAATTTTAATATAAGATGGATGAGCCAGATTACTGTTTTGTTTGGTATGTTGTGGTTGAGTGCCATGCTGTTTTTGAGTTAATCCAGGCCTATCAGCACTCCCACCATCGGCATGAACCTTATCTGTGAGATCTAGATTTCCCACCGTAAGGCTCGTGATTTAACTCCTGCGTGTGCCTAAAATTCCAAGCACTTCTCTTGTTAAAGACATATAGTTTTAAGAGGGGGCTTTCACCATTGCTTTGGATGTTGTAATAGCACAATAGCGATACTCTTCTCATGCTTTGATTCTCCAGTGAGGGAAAGCAAGGTAAACACTTGCAATTCCATTCGCCAGAGGTGTGATGAAGAAAGAGATAGATACAGAAAAAGGGAGACCAAGAGGATGAGAGAAAAGAGAAATATACTGATATCATTTTGCTGTTCCCACGTGAGTGGTGTAGCTTGCCATTTTTAGCCATGTTTATACTTTTTCCATAAGGCAATAACTCAGGCTTGAAAACCTCACACCCAGAATTTGTAGAGTGGTGACACCCCTAGTTGAACAGTTAGTGCATAGCCTCAAAACTGTTCTTTTTAAGAACTAGTAGTCAGATCAACTTTTAAGTATCTATTTGGCAGCAAATGTATTTTTTAAATTTTAATTATTACTGTCTGAATATAAAATAAATTGCTTGCATTTTTCACAACTGCACTTCAAAAATAAAAGCTGTTATGAACATTCCTTTTGTCCTACTGTGGTGGGTCAGGCCAGCCTCTTTGAAGTATTCTATATTCACATGACGGGATGGAGGGCAGTGCAGAGTTGTTGATAGAAGGACTCGAAAGCCATCTATTGATTCCTGCAAGAATATAGTTTGAAATCATTTCCAAGACAACTAGTGTCCTCTGTTTTATACTGTAGCTCAATGGGTTACTCACTCACCAGGCAACATATATTATACTAAATTCAGCGCCAGAAAACTGATCATCTATGTTTAATTAAGCTGGAAAGAACAATGATATCTACTTTCTAGAGAACATAGTAAAATAAAAATCAAGAAATACGTGTTTTAAAGTTTTTCTTTATCAATAAAAAGAGATTGATGTAATTAGCTCGTACCATTCACACTATCCAATAGTCCGAAGAGACAGTAATGACTTTACAACAGTAAATTAACCTTATCACTTCTATAAAAGCCCTGACTGTTAATGGATGCAAAGAATAAGAACATAAGAAATAGGAGCAAGAGTAGGCCACTTAGCTCCTCGAGCCTGCTCCACCATTCAGTGAGAACATGGCTGATCTTCCACCTCAATTCCACTTGTCTGCATTATCCCCGTATCACTTGATTCCCTTAATATCCAAAAATCTATCGATCTCTGTCTTGAATATATCCAAAAACTGAGTTTCCACAGCCCTTTGGGGTCGAGAATTCCAAAGATTCACCACCCTTTGAGTGAAGAAATTTCTCCTCAGTTTGAAATGGCCGACCCCTTATTCTGAGACTGTGATACCCTGGTTCTAGACTCCCAGCCAGAGGACACATCCTCCCTGCATCTACCATGTCAAGCCCTGTAAGAATGTTGCATGTTTCAATGAGATCACCTCACATTCTTCTAAACTCTAGAGAATATAGGCTTAGTCTACTCAATCTCTCCTCATAGGACAATCCCCCCATCCCAGGAATCAGTCTAGTGAACCTTCGTTGCACTCCCTCTTTGGCAAGTATATCCTTCCTTAGGTAAGGAGACCAAAACTGTACATAATACTCCAGATGTGGTCTCACCAGGGCCCTGTATAATTGCTTTACTCTTATACTCAAATCCTTTTGTAATAAAGACAAACATACCATTTGCTTGGCTGTACCTGCATGTTAACTTTCAGTGATTCGTGTACAACGACACCCAGGTCTCTCTGTGAACACCAACATTTCCCAATCTCTCACCATTTTAAAAAAATACTCTGCTTTTCTATTTTTCCTACGAAAGTGGATAACTTCACATTTCTCGACATTATATTTCATTTGCCACGTTCTAGCCCACTCACTTTGCCTGTCTATAGCCCCTTGAAGCCTCTTTGCATCCTCCTCACAACTTACATTATCACCTAGCTTTGTATCATCAGCAAACTTAGATATATTACATTTGGTCCCCTCATCCAAATCATTGATATATATTGTGAATAGTTGAGGCCCAAGCACCGATCCTTGTGGTACCCCACTAGTTACAACCTGCTAACCTGAAAGTGACCCATTTATTCCTACTCTTTGTTTCCAATCCTCAATCCATGCTAGTATATTACCCCCAATCCCATGAGCCCTAATTTTGTTTAATAACCTCTTGTGTGGCACCTTATTGAATGCCTTCTGAAAATCCAAATACACCACATTCACATTAATTTCTACAGTACCATTTTTTAACTGATACTAATTTCTTTCAGTTCCTCAGAATACTGTGTTAACAGAACATTTTTGAATGAACTGAAAATGCCAAGTTGTACATTTGGTGGGAGTGAGCAGAGGAAGCACAAGACTGGTCTGCTTTGCATAGCTTTGCTCCCTGTTCTTAATACTTTAAGTATTTGGCTGGATGATAGCAGAGCAAACACACAGAGAGACATCCATAACTTGGGATTATTGCAAGCAAATTAATTTGCACATTCAATAATTGTGCTCAGCTTATTTCAAATCAACTTTTGCTCACCAAGAAAACTGAGCTCCCATTTAAGTAAATCTTTTTATTGTGTTTTTTTTCAATTAGCCTGAATATTTGTTCGATATCACTTCTGTGATTATAGAGTTTGTGTTCGATAGATCTGCCAGATTTCTATGTTGGGGAAGGGATAGAGTATCCACGGTCCATTGAGAGAGGTTTTATCATTTTTGGTCTTCGAAAAGGAGCACCTGGAAACAGAGCATTTGTATCCAGAAGTGCTGTATCATTGTTTGCTGCTTTACTCAATCTTTATCACAGCCTTAATTTATTGTCTTTAGTGAGTGCAGCAGGTAATTTCATTGGTAAAGTTGTTATGTAAAATAATACTTGAAACAGCACTGTTAGCAGCAGCAACAAGTGGTGAAGCAGAGTTTGTAAAAATGTGTTTCAGGCTGTCTGGAAGTTGTGGTCAGGCAAAACAGGACAACATTTAAAAAGATGCTAACAGGCTTGAAATTGAAGATGAGCACAAAATATTAAAAAATTTTGAATGAATATTTATTCAGCAAGAGAAGATGTGAGCAACATGCCCTCCTCATAGGTATCCCAAATACAATCAATGGACAAAACGTTCAACTTTGGTAGGGACATATAACTGGCATTAGCAAATCAGCTGCCTGTTCTTCATCCCGCCCGATCTTCCTTTCCAGTTATATCGACAGAAAGGAAAATTGGGTGGGGTATATAACGAATAGTCGATCTGCAATGGACACTGGAAGGCAGTATTAATAGAATGGAAACAGGTTAATGTGATGCCCATATTCATAAAGGATGACAAAACAGACAGAGGAAAATACACTCCCGCTGAAGTTGAAGATTTTGACCAATTAGTTCATTATATACGAGGCAGAAGTCCGAGATGGGTGCTTAAAATAAAAAGTCCCCGGGCTGGATGGTATTTATCAGAGTGCTGAGAGAAACTAGAAAGGAGACCTGTGAGGCACTGACAATAAGGGATGCAAACTTGAGAATTAGCTCTACAACAATAACCTAGCTGATAAAAGTTACTGTAGAATCAACAGGGGATGGTCCTGCCAGATCAACCTTCTCAACAACTTTGAGGAAGAGACAACCTCAGTGGACTGTGGAGAGGCCTAAGACATGGTGCACCTTGTCTTCCAAAAGGCTATTGATAATGCTTCACTTGAAAGGCTATTGATTAAACTCAAAGCTGTGGGAATTTCGGGTAAATGTTGGGGATGGATAAGAAACTGGCTGAAGTGAAAAAAACAGCAACTACTCATTAGAGAAGTGATGTCAAAGTGTGGTGGGTTGGGGGGGGGGGGTGGCCTGCTGTTGGGGTGGGGAGTACAGAGTGGTATATCACAGAACTCGGTGTTGTGACCACCACATTTATAATTTATAATTAAAATTTATAATTTGTAATTAAAAACAGTATAAAGTTGTCAGATTTGCCGATGATACCAAACTAGGAGAGGCAGTAGAACTGGAGGAGGCAGCTCAGAAGTTACAGAATGAGCTTAACAAGATCTGAAAGTGGGCATAACAATAGCTGATTAAATTTAATGTAGTCAAATGTCGAGTGCTACAGATGTGAAGAAAAAGGATTATGCAAGTACTTCCTAGTATTGTTGACATAGCTAAGGATGAAGCAGAAAGGGACTTAGGAGTCTCAGAGTCGACTCTAAATATGTCCAAGCAATGGAGGGCAGTACTCAACAAAATCAATAGGATGTTGAACTACAAAGCCAAAACAGTAGAATCCAAGTCAGAGGAGTTAATGATCAAATGTTTTAGGGCTCTAGTCAGATCCCACCTTGAATACTGCATTCGGTTGTGGCTGTGAAGAAACGAGAGAGAAATTAAACTATATGGCTTTCACCAAATGAACAGACTGCTACCAGTTACTTGTTTGATGATATCTTCTATAGGTTAGTACATTGGTGAGATTTCAACATTTTGTGTTTTTTTTTAAGGTCAAAGAAAAATGAGTATTCAAAGTACAGAAGATCTCAAGTATTAAAAGATCATTGAACGATGAGTCTGGACACCTATTGAAGGACAGCTGCCACTTCAGGTAATGAGTTATACTTGCCATCTCGACGCACTATACTTTAGAGAGACCTTATTTAGGGATGCACACTGCCAAAGATGTTTTTACCATGGACCTCTCAATGGCTTTAAACAGAAATTAAACTGATCAAATTTACTGATAAATATTTTCAATGTTTTACATCAACAACATAAAAATTTGAATTCAGTCTATTGAAATGGTCAAATAAACATTTCTTAAATTAAAAAAAAATGATAAAATGAAAGAGTGTAGACCGGTTCAAATTGTCTGGTGTTTGATGATTGGTGCAAAATGTTAAGACAGTTTATTGCTGCTGCTGTGTATCAAGATTATAACTCTGTTTCCTCCCTTTCTGATTTAATGCTTTGCTCTCATTTGCTAGACTAATGAGAAATGTAGAGATCGTGTGAATGCAATTATTTTTTGTTTAACTAACACTGGGGCTGTAGCAATTTGAGTAAATGATTAATGGCAAGAACTGCTCAATGATTGGTCAGTAGACTTGCCGTCAAGATAGCCAGAGTGACAAGAGTTTACACACTTGTGACTTGATGTTCAGACCCTGTTCTGCCCAATGAGTTCAGTGATATTATTGTGATGACAAAGCATGAACTGTTCTGTATTTTGAACTGGCTTTTATTTTAGCAGCAGGAAATTTTCCATATTGTTTGGGATGAGAAAATCTGTTCTGTAGTCAATTACTAGTTTGCACCATAGTTTTGTTCAATGGTTTGATGCACACAGATTCTGTAATGGAGATTACAAAGCTAACCACAGTCCATTGTACCTGGAAAAGTCACAGCAAGTCAGTCTGCTTAAAAAAAAATCAATAATATAATTTAGAAATTGGAAAATGTTATGGAAGGAATATTATCTTTGGAAATTGTGAGACTAACAAAAATAAATTTGAAATAAATGTACTTTTATTTTAACCTTTTGAATGTATACTGAGACGGGGGCCAGTATTAGGGTATTTAATTTTTTTTAATCTTTTCAATTTTAGGATCTGCTCTATCACACTAGGGGATTCACTGCCCTTTATTAAGATAGCAGCAGTGATTTTACCAGAAGCTCCTAGCTCTTTATAAAAATAATATATGTATATTTAGGATCCCTATGGTTTAATGACCCTGAACATTCAGTTCATTTAATCATTGATAGGGCAAATGCTTTGTTATCATGCAAATCTGTTCGGAAAGCAATGCTTTTGATGACTCCAGGACTTTTTAAGCAAAATTGTGCTACTGAGGCAGGAAACTACTACATGTGGTAAGTGCAGAAATTTGTGGGATTTGTCACAGCATGTTACCTTGAGCCATATTGTTTGGCCATATCATTTGATAGATAGAGCTGTGGCTATCCTGTGGTAATCAAGCCACCGATCAGTTTTACAAAATCTGAATAGTTTGTCCCTTTGAGGTTCTAGCTAGGATGCCAGATCAGTCGGAGGGGCTGATACAAGCCAACAGTGAAATTGAGGGGTTTGAGATCTATACAAGGCTCAAGTCATGCACAAACACTATCTAACTCTCTCAATTACATTACAGGGTACAGTCTTTAAATTATTTTCATGCCTGTTGTTTATAAAATAAACTGGAGTTTTTAAAATGTTGTCCAGTTTGGCAGTACAACTGTTTCTGGGTGTGGTCATGTGCCTTGAGCATGTGAGGTAAGGAAGTTGTGGATGTTGATCATGTTGGCAATCACCAACCTTTCACTTAACAAAGGTGTTAGTTTTGGCTCATTGATAGCACCCTTGCTTCTCACTCAAGATTGTGGGTTCAAGCCCCACGCCTGGCTTCAGCATATAATCTCGGCTGACATTCCAGTGCAGTATTGAGGGAATGCTGAATTGTTTGAAGTGGCATATTTTGGATGAGACGTTAAACCCAGATCACCTCTGGCCCTCTCAGGTGGATGTAAAATATCGCATGGAACTGTTTGAAGAAGAACTTGAGAATTCATCTGGTATCCTGGTCAACATTTATCCCTCAACCAACATCACTGAGACAGTTTAAATTTGTTATTTATCTCATGGTTGGTTGTGGGACCTTGCTGTGTGCAAATTGGCTGTGTTTTCCCTACATTACAATAGTGACTACATGTCAAAAGTACTTCATGAGGTTGTGAAAGATGCTATAAAAATGCAAGTCCTTTTATTTTGTTCAGGTCCTTACATCAGTGGATAAAAATACCTGGCTCATTACCAGTGATGTTGAAGAAAAAGTCATTTTGAGACACAATTTTTAGTTCCCCTGATGGGTCACTTAATAAATGCATTGTCCGTGTGGCACTGAACTATACAGATTTGCTGATCCTTGCTTAGTGGGAGAAGGGCTGCTGCAATTTGCCTCAATTCTCCAGAGCTAATGAGAGAAAAATCAGCCAGAATTCCTGTTCCCAATTGCTGTGTAGTCACTTTAAGTGAGGACTATAATACCCCCACAATTGAATAGTCAGTCAATACTCATTGTCTAGCTTACACCAATGTTCCCATTAAGCTTCGTGGCCACGCAGGCGGGCAACTGTCTAGAGATCCTGCGCAGGCCGCTTGCTGGCTTTACAATAGGAAAGACTGCATATGCAGGGATTTGAATGAGCTGCACAGCCAATTAAAGTGGCTGTGCATCCCCAAAAATTGGAAGGGAACATTGGTTCAAGCATGTAGAATAAGCAGTTTTGATGGATAGTGGAGGGTGACTGACAGCTATGGAATGATACTCCAAAACGAGTCAATTCCTTCAGAAGAAGGGAAGACAAAATGGAAAGGAAAGGCACTGAGGAGAGCAAACAGCTGTGTGCTGCTTTCATCATGACAAAATCACTTCTCAGAAATGCAGTTTAAAATTTTCTGCCAGTCATGAAATACATTGGCCACCTTGTAATGATCTTCAGATGACAAAAAAAGGATGTTCAAACATTTTCTTTTAACATCATTGCCTCTTTAACAAATATTTCTGGTGATTTTTGAATTGCTAGCTTTTGCCTCTTTTTGCCCTTTTGTGTGTTACCATATTAAGATTTGAGCTGAGCAGAGCACAATGTGATGTTCACAGAAATATGTCTAGGAGCTTCACAACAGCAGGTATACAGGGAGATCATCTGTAGTTAATTATCAGGAAATCATATGTCTATTATACATAATGTAGAAAGCAATGGATACTTATGATGGATTACAGAGCAGTACTTAAATCAAGGGGTACAGATAATGTCATAAACCGCTCAAATCAGATTATTATTGGGGACAGAACCTTGAGATCACAGTCTTAAACATATATAATATAAATACAGTTAATTTGTAAAGTGTGTTTTATTTCTATCTCTCCAATTTTTATTGTACATAACTAAGGATCAAAAGGTTATATCAGTAAGGGCAGTGAATGGTAATACATTCCATGTGGGTGATATATGATGACATTTACATTATAAGGATCAATGATTGTGATCTTATTACTGTGAATTTATTAGGAAATAAGTCGCAGTTGAGTGCCATCATGGTGCTAAACATGTTAGCAGTGGTTGCTATTGGGGTTCAACATTTACAGGCTTTTTATTACCAATACCTCACCAGCAAAATTGAATTCTGATGTCTTAGCTGATTGTTGAAAAGGCCATTAAACAAACAATGATCATATTTCTGTAGTATAGATTTGGTTCTTGAGCTTTGAGGGGGAAGATCAGCCAGAATTCAAGGACTTCTGCTGCAAAGTGGCCATGTCAATGTTGGGTGAGGTCAGAGTTAGGTTTAGCTGTGATGACCTCTATGGTTTATTACACTGCTGCATTCTTCCAATTCAGGCCTCTTGCACATCCCTGGTTTCCTTCTCCTTTCTATTTGTGGCTGTATATTCAGCTATCTAGGCCCTAAGCTCTGGCATTCCCTCCTCAAACTTCTCTGCCTCTCTACGTCTCTCTCCTCCTTTAAGATGCTCCTCAAAACCTACCTCTTTGACCAAGCTTTTGGTCACCTGTCCTAATATCCCTTTATGTGGCTCGGTGTGAAAATGAGACATTTTGTTATGTTAAAGGCACTATGTAAATGCAAGTGTTGTTGTCTTCACACAGGAAAAATGTTTCCAAAACCATTTTAAAATGTATTTACAAATTGTAATGACATATATCACATTAGGGATCAACATGTGGTGACACATGTCTCTTTCCCTGCCAAAACCAAGTTTGCCATACTGCAGTATACGGTATAAAATTATACCACATAGGTGAATAGAATTCATTATAAAGATCCAATAGAAAAGGATTTGTATTAAATGCTGCTTTGTGGTGTTGAATCTATTAACATCTGTCCTGAACAGAGGAAGATAGCAGTCACATGTGATATGGCTTCTCAAGACAAAATTCAATTCAACTTCTATTTCAGGTTAGACATCTTAAATAAAATTGTTTCTTTAAAAAGAAATGTATCAACTATTTAACTTTATGAAATCAAATCGCTTGAATGATCCACTGCCACCATCTTTAGGCGAAGTTATCACCAGTCTGATGACTTCCCCTCCTCCTTTTGCATTCTTTCATTCCATTATCACACTTTTCTGTGAAAACAAAGCAAAACATTCATTTAGTAACTGCGCTATTCCTTCATTTTCTTTTTCATATCTAATTGACCCTAACCTTTCTTTTGTATTATTAGATAAGGTGCAGAGTGTGAAACTGGCTTGTATTTCCTCTTTCATTCTCACCAGTTTTAATTAGTTAAAACTAGACTCAGTTTTTTTTTTTGCTGAGGTGTTTTGGTTCTTACACCCCGTGGCATAGCTGCTCCCCAGCTGAGAAAACAGACACTCAGCCCTCTATCAATGCCAATCTGTAACTGGTCTCCAAGAGCAAACAGGGGAAATTCCTTATGTTTCACTCTTCTTGCTCCCATACGGCACCTTCTAACAATAGCGCAACTGAATTAGCATGTGAAGGCGCTACACACTGTGGTACCAGTTTTACACTGCATGTTGTATAATGTTGTAAGATAAATATTTCTGCTGAAAATGTTCATGTGTAATCTGTGGAACTGCATGAGTGTTTTTTCTCTAGTTTTGCTAACTCCAATATAATCTATTCACTTAAAATCTAGACCAAAAAAGAAAACCTAGGGAAAAGCATTTAATATGCAGGTAATCAGGAAGGCGAATGGAATCTTGGCCTTCATTGCGAGAGGGATGGAGTACAAAAGCAGGGAGGTCCTTCTGCAACTGTATAGGGTATTGGTGAGGCCGCACCTGGAGTACTGCGTGCAGTTTTGGTCACCTTAAGGAAGGATATACTAGCTTTGGAGGGGGTACAGAGACGATTCACTAGGCTGATTCCGGAGATGAGGGGGTTACCTTATGATGATAGATTGAGTAGACTGGGTCTTTACTCGTTGGAGTTCAGAAGGATGAGGGGTGATCTTATAGAAACATTTAAAATAATGAAAAGGATAGACAAGATAGACGCAGAGAGGTTGTTTCCACTGGTCGGGGAGACTAGAACTAGGGTGCACAGCCTCAAAATACGGGGGAGCCAATTTAAAAATGAGTTGAGAAGGAATTTCTTCTCCCAGAGGGTTGTGAATCTGTGGAATTCTCTGCCCAAGGAGGCAGTTGAGGCTAGCTTATTGAATGTATTCAAGTCACAGATAGATTTTTAACCAATAAGGGAATTAAGGGTTGTGGGGAACGGGTGGGTAAGTGGAGCTGAGTCCACGGCCAGATCAGCCATGATCTTGTTGAATGGCGGAGCAGGCTCGAGGGGCTAGATGGCCTACTCCTGTTCCTAATTCTTATGTTCTTATGATAGCTCAGGGCAGTGATGGAGTAGAATTATTAACCACAAATAACCCATATCGTTTCCAAATTCACAGAATGGTCTTTAAAATGCCCCAGTGAAACTGATTTGTAACATTTCAATATGTCGGGTGTAATCCTTCATTGTTTACAGGGTGTCTTTGCATAATTTCACTTTTATAACTTCTCCTAATTTTATTATTTTTCCATATGTGCCAGCTGTGGCTCAGTGGGTAGCACACCCACCTCTGAGTCAGAAGGTTGTGGGTTCAAGTCCAACTTCAGGGACCAGAGCGCAAAAATCTAGGCTGATACTCCAGTGTTGTACTGAGGGAGTGCTGTACTGTCGGAGGTGCCATCTTTCGGATGAGACGTCAAACCGAGGCCCCGTCTTCTCTCAGGTGGTCATAAAAGATCCCATTCTACTATTTTGAAGAAGAGCAGGGGAGTTATCCCCAGTGTCCTGGCCAATATTTATCAACAAAAACAGATTATCTTGTCATTATCACATTGCTCTTTGTGGGAGTTTGCTGTGCGCATATTGGCTGCCACGTTTCCCACATTACACTCCAAAAGTACTTCATCAGCTGTAAAGCGCTTTCAGACGTCCAGTGGTCGTAAAAGGTGCTATATAAATCTAAGTCTTTTTAAAAATTTCATATTATTAATTGTGTGAAATTTTTCAGTGTCAATGCCAGTTACTAATTTCAGAAAGAGATCTGTCTGACATAATGTGCCCCAATATGATAAAAAAATAGGCCAGTGAAGGCGATCTGAGGCAAATGGAAAAATGAGTATTTGAAGAGTATGCAACTGTCTGTTTAAAATCATTGGAACTGGAGTCCAAAATACAGAGATACTGCCGACGTATACAAATAATAAGGACAAAAATAGCAACACATCACACTTCATTTTTTCTTTTGTTAGCAAATGAAATGAGAACAGGTTGTTGATGTCAATAATAAGAGGAGATAGATAAAAAAAATGAAGTTGGCTCTAAAGTCAACCTTTAATTGTTCAAAACAGGCTACAAATTCTTAGATGAACTGGTGCTGCAGGGCAAAAAGTGGGTCAGGAAAATAACAATTTTGTGCATTTAAATATTTACCATAGAAAAAGATAGTTGGTTGGGAGTGAAGATCAAAATCAAAACAATAAACTGGTGAATGAAATTTGAGCCAAATTCAATTTTTCCAGGCTCATTGTTCTTCCTGTTTTTGCTGGGATTCTGGCTATGCTGATGTTCGGGTCTGAGACCTTTCACATATGCAGGTGCCAGTGCTACTGGGAGGTTATTATAATATATTATAGTGAGGATAACAGCGTTGGAGTGCCCAAAACCTGTGCTTGAACCCCAGTGCACCAAGGGTAACTTAGAATGAATGAAAAGAGGAGTACCTGTTGCTAGCATCAGCTGATACTGATGGAAGTGCTTTACTTTGGAGCCCAAATCCCGGGGAAACTTGAACTGCAGTAGGGATTTTGAATTGTTTCTTTTTAGTTGCACCTGGTCAGAGCTGCACCCACCTATATTAAAAGATTCTGATGAACAGTTCTGAGTTTCTCTTGTTTTCTATTTTAACGGAGGAGGATGAGGCACAGTACAGATGGGAGGAAAGGAGAGTAAAGCTCAATTTGGGGAGGATGCACTTTACAAGATATTACTCCCCCCGCCCCCCCCCCCCCACCCTGAAAAAAAAGTTTACTGGCCACACAGATCTTAGGAAGAGTGTGTTTCGCCAAAGAGGCTGAAGGATAGCTATGCCAGGCTCTGCTTAAAGATCTGCAGCCAATATCATCTGCACACAGGTCTGCCTGTGGCTGCAAAAGCTATCCCCACACAATTTCTGTACCACTGGCTAATTTCAAACAGCCACAGGGGTCCTGTGTAATATTGTCCAGAATGCTGTCTCCCTTTGTCACCATTGCCATTACTCCACTTCCTCTGCTTCAAAGAAATTATAATTCCTTCAATACATTACACATCCCTGAACTTTTTATTTATTGCAATGCAGGGATGCCATAGCGATTATCTAGATGTCCACTCAATAACATGCTACCTGCACTGTGACACCTCTCGTTATCTCCTACGGCATGAGCAGGGTGCCTTCCCAACAGCTCCAAGGCCTACTTCTCATAGAAGGTTAGCTCTCCAGTATTCCCTTTTCGGTCCTCTGCCTTTCTTGGGCATTATAAGCAAGTTTCTCCCGTAATAATATTGAGGGAATAAGGTGAAGGCTAGCACTTGAGGACTGCATCCCAGGTGGTATCATATAGCAGCTGTAAAAGATTTGTTAGTATCACCCTGTTAAAATGAAAGAAGGCGTTTTAAGATTCTGAATGCAACTAATTCATGTTGGGGAGTATATGATGCAGGGTTAGATACCCTGAACCACAGAACATGGAGAAGGTTGACTTGTGCATCTATTAATTTTAGAGAGTGAACAGAGCCCATGGTATCCAGAATGCATTTCACCAATTTTCTGGCACTGATCTGCAGTTCTGGGGTTGCCATTGCCACCTCCCTCCACATAGCACCCAAAGCACTTTTTCAGATTTCCTTCCATGGACACCCAAACAGTTTTTCTTTCCTTTGCTGCATTTCATCCAGAAGTGTTTATAGGTCGCTTTCGTTAAAATTTGGGCTTCTCTCTGCCTCCCTCCAATGCGTTGTTCTTTTCTACCTACATTTGAAGATATTCTTTTAAAAAGCCACTAGGTTTCACATGAACCATCTATTACAGCTACCTCCCAGTCAAAGTCATGCAAAAGGTTCATTACTTACCTGCTGCTGCAATTTTCAGCCAATCCTGACTATTTAAAGACTGCATCTGAAAGTTCCACTCTCCTCCCCTCCCAGCATAGTGCTCCTGCGTCATACGGTAATTGTGCTCAGCCAACACCAATGAGGATATAAATGAACTGAGCCCATATACTACAGCAAATAGTCCCATGGAATTTTGGGATCTTTATGTCTATTTTTAAAATATATGTTTATTTTATATAACGTATATGCATAATAAATATTTATAGAAATATGTAATGCTATGATGTGAAGTGATTTTTCGGATTAGTTTGAATCATATTCTTATCAAGGTAGGGTGTATTAATTCTGAGGGATGGAACATTTTTCAATTAAATTACAGCACCTTCAGATTGTGGTAATGCATACCTGTGCTTGTTTTCTACACTACCTGTAATAGTTCTGTGGTACTTGCGTTGCTCAACACCACACACAACAGCCTGGACAATGACTAAACCTTTCCAGGGAGAGAGTTATTTGGACAAAAGTAACTGATCAGCAGCAATCACTATACCAGATTATGTGATATTAGTTTACTACACATGCAGGACTGGATCTCTGTGTAGGATGAAATAATGACTAAGAGATCAGTGCTGTTGACCATTCTCCACATGCAGTGAGCCTCTCTTTACTCTGTTCCAACCCCAGCCTCAGAAAATTAGCTCTAATGCACCAGTATGACTTTGCCAATTCCCACAACAGCCTTCCTCGAGGCCCCTGACTTCCAATTTAATTCCAATTTGTGTCTAATCATGAGTAGTTTTGTGCTGTAGGCCCATGTACACTACCAACTAAGTTTTGATTGCTCTCTTCATTTTGGACTTTTACCACCAGCAGAGAGAAACAAGTGAGTCTGGGGTGGATCGAAGCTCAGGCACGAGCGGTGAAGGGAAAGTATTCCAGAAACACTGTTCTGAAGCATTTTTGCGATATGAAAATGTATCCCTTTATTCCTTGCTTAAATACTGCACATACATGCTAGATATTGTTTAGGTTTATAAATAAGTGATGATAAAGGTTTAGGTTTAAAATCAGGTATACCAATACAGTGTAAGTTACACCTCTGCTTTGCACTGTGTTTAAAGCCCACATTAATTATGGACACGCGTCGTATTGCGCCTGATTGCTGCAAGTAGATTTAACTGTGATGAAATTACAGTGAATAACCTGGAACTTAATTGTTAGTGTAGACCTTCTCTTTGTTAACTTGTTAAATTTTTTTGTACACATCCACATTTGTTTTTCTATTGTAACCTTTAGTTTCTTCAAATAGCATATCAATGCTCCATTGAACTCTGTTTGTATTTTTTAAAACAAACTGTGACTGGTTGCGTGGACATTCTCTGCATTTTGTGTTTTTCAAAATTGTCACAATGCTGAATGGAGGTTCAGCATTGTGACAATGAGAGGGGGAAAAAAGCAGGATATCTCCTTTTGCTCTTTTGGAAAAAGTGCCAAAGGATTTTTTACTTGCACCTGAACAGGATACTCAGTGCCTCAATTTAACATCTCATCCAAAAGACTGCACCTCTGATAATGTAGCAGTCCCTCATTTCTGCACTATAATGAAAGCCTAGATTATGTGCTCAAGTCCTGGACTGGTGTTTGAACCTACAACCACAAAAATTGTTGTCAGGTGAACTTTTTTAGGTCTCAATATTTTTTTTGAAAATTTGCTGTAAAAGGCCTTTGGAAAATTAACATTTGTAGGTTATTCCTTCAGTGTGGTGGGTTGTGTAGAGTAGATTAAATATTGAGCACTCAATTGGTGCAATGGTCTCACAAATTAAGAACTTAGAAATAAGCGTAGGTATGGGCATTATGGCCCCTCGAGCCTGTTCTCCCATTCAATAAAATCATGGTTGATCTTCGACCTCAATTCCACTTTATTGCCCGATCCCTGTATCCCTTGATTCCCTTAGAGTCCAAAAATCTATCAGTCTCAGTCTTGAATGTACGGTTGAGCCTCCACAGCTCTCTGGGGTAGAGAATTCTAAAGATTCACAACCGTCTGACTGAAGAAATTTCTCACCATCTCAGTCCCAAATGGCCGACCCCTTATCCTGAGACTATGTCCACTAGTTCTAGACTCTCCAGCCAGGGGAAACAACCTCTCAGCATTTACCCTGACAATCCCTCTGAGTCTTAAATGTTTCAATGAGATCACCTCTCATTCTTCTAAATTCCAGAGAGTATAGGCCCAATCTACTCAATCTCTCCTCTAATCCCAAGGATCAATCTAGCGAACCTTCATTGCACCGCCTCTAAGTATATTCTTCCTTAGATATGGAGACCAAAACTGTACACAGTACTCCAGGTCAATGTTCCCTTTAATTTTTTTTCTGGGTGCGCAGCCCCTTTATGGGCCCATTCAAAATTCCAAGTATGTGCGTTTTTCCCATTTAAAAGCCGGTGAGCTGGCTGCGTGGGAGTCCCGGCTGCGCAGCTTAAAGGCAACATTGCTCCAGGTGTGGTCTCACCAAAGCCGTGCACAATTGCAGCAAGACTTCTTTATTTTTGTGAATCAATTATAGGCAGTCTCTCGGAATCGAGGAAGACTTGCTTCCACTTAAAATGAGTCCTTAGGTGGCTGAACAGTCCAATATGAGAGCCACAGTCCCTGTCACAGGTGGGACAGATAGTTATTGAGGGTAAGGGAGGGTGGGACAGATTTGCTGCATGCTCTCCGCTGCCTGCGTTTGATTTCTGCATGCTCTCGGTATATGTACTTCAACTCCCTTGCATGTGCTCCAATTCCCTTGTAATAAAGGCCAACATAGTATTTGCTTTCCTAATTGCTTGCTGTATGTGCTTGTTAACTTTCTGTGTTTCACATACAAGGACACCCAAATCTCTCTGAACACCAAGATTTGTCACTATTTAAAAAATAACCTGTTTTTCTTTTTTCCTACCAAAGTGAATAACCTCACATTTCCCCACATTATACTCCATCTGCCATCTTCTTGCCCATTCATTTAACCTGTCTATATCCCTTTGCAGACTCTTTGTGTCCTCCTCACAGCTTACTTTCCCATCTAGCTTTGTATCATCAGCAAACTTGGATACATTACACTCAGTACCTTAATCTAATTAAAGCCATTAATATAGACTGTAAATAGCTGAGGCCCCAGCACTGATCCTTGCAGCACCCCACTAGTAACACCCTGCCAACCGAAAAATAACCTGTTTATTCCTACCCTGTAAGCTGTACAGTCGCGCAGCAATCTATGAAGGTGCCACGCAGGCCACTCACAAGCTGTCCCATTGAAGTTATTGCACCTGCGTGGCTGCTGCAAATTTAAAGGTACTGGGCATTTAAATAAACAGGCCTTGCACATACGATAATATTTAGAGGAAACATTGCCCCCAACCTCATAAGCCCTTATCTTGTGTGACAAATTAGTCTGAGTGCTGAACTGTCCTGATCTGCAAATTGTATTTCATAAAACTTCAATTACAGGAACTTCAGACTGGGGTAATGCATGCCTGTGCTTGTTTTCTACCCTACTTGTAATGGCTCTGTAGTGCTTGTTTACTCAATATCACACAAATTATCCTGGGTGATGATTAAGACCCCTTTAGAGAGAATTATTTGGACAACAGCAATCGCCCAACGAGATTATGATAATGATGATGATCATCATCAGACAGGTAGGATTGAACTTCTGTGTAGAATGAAGGCATGATAAAGAGTCCAGTGCTGTCTGCCATTTTGCACACACCATTCCACTTTCCTTTCTTCATTCTTTGCTATTCATTTCTAAATGAGAGCAATTTTGAGAATTATTCAAATGCAAATATCCAGTGATATGAAAAAACATGTTCATTATCATGCCTATTTAGAAATGTTCACACTACCAAACAGCAGCTTATGTGGCGAGAGGGTGTCAGTAGTTACGCTTAGAACTGCTAGAACAATTATGTAGATAACTGGAAGTATGTAAGTCACTTGATGAGCCAGCTCTGGAAGTGGTGTTAGCATCTGATGAAATCTTTTACAATTTAGCATAGACTGGTTCATGAAAATTTGGACGGGTCTTGGCTCAGACACCGATTGGAGCCCATGGTGGCCTGAAAAGTCTGAGTTGATATAGCCAAGTATCTTTTCTCTGCCTTTGATAAGGTGTGGAGATGCATGATCATTTGTTGATTGATTCTACTGATTCTACTGACCCTAGTGGTTTGGTTAAACAACCTGACGGTTGTATTGAGCCAGCACATGGACGTGATGTTCTCTGCCAATTCTTTAGTTATCTGTTCCAGTCAGTTGACTGGCACCTGTTCCATCAGACCCCAAAGATTGATTACACCTTAGTATAAGAGAATGGATTCTGCCAGAGTGGGGAGGGGATGAATTCTCTGGATTCTAGGAGATTGATGAGTAAAGTGATGCACCCTTTTCTTATCCCATTTGATGGGATTCTTTCTCTTGGAATGCCAATTCCAGTAGCTTGTCCCCTCGTGGCTGGGTTAGTGATTTTCTTCAATGCCTCATCTGAGGTAATTCCTGCGGGTCATTCCAGTCATAATCCTGCCAGTTGTGGTCATAGTACAGGTTCTAGCTCCCAAATCCGGAGTTCCATACTTCGGAATGTGGTCCGAAATCCGGACATCGCGCTGATCCGTGGAGGGGTTGTCTGAAATCCGAAAAATGTTCCGAAATCCAGACATTTTTTTAAATGGCAATAGCGGTAGTTTTTTGGAATTTTGCACCAAAAATACTGCTAATCACTCAGCTCTTTTTTTAAAGGCCCAGCGGTAGAATCAGCGGAAACCGCGATCGGTCCTCGTCAACTTTACTCCGAGGCCAATTACCGCTGCAAGTTGGGCCTTGGGAGGGGGGAAAACACAAAACAAATTACAAAAAATAAAAAATCACAAAACATTCACGATATCTAATCGCTGCAAAAGAATTTAAAAAATAAAAACTTTTAAAACTTTGACTTACCTTTTTTGCAGGTCTTCATACTTGCCGCTGTCCCAATGGCTGCAACGCAGGTTTTTCCCGGGCTGTTTCTTTCACCCAGAATACGACCGGCCGAAGGGTTCCAAAACCCGGAAATACCCGAAACCCAGCCTGGGCATTTCTGGATTCGGGACTTCGGAAATTCGGAAAGACGTTCCGAAATCTGGAAATACCTGAAAACCGGAATGGCCTCAGTCCTGAGGTTTCTGGATTTCGGAGGTCGAACCTGTTTCCCTATGATAACCTCAGAGAGCCATCATCAGAAAAGTTAATTTTCAGGCTGTCCCTTCATTCACTCCAGTTTCTTTCTTGCCAATTTGCTTAAAACCTTCACGTGTACTGCAGCCCAAACCTTTAAGCATGCATGCACAGTGCAATTTCTACTGATTACTAAATTCAGTCTTTTCAGCAAAAGCTAATTTAATCATGGGGCAATACTGACAATCTCATTTCTTGTGCAAGCCTTCTGCATGATGGTGCTGCAGAAGAGACAATTGATTCAACGTCATCGCATGAGGAACCTCAGAGCACGTAGGGTGATGGGCAGGTGGCCTTACCCACGTTGGGTATATCGAGACAGGCGTTCGTACTTGCACCTGAGTGATGCAGACTGTGTGAGAAGGCTGCATTTTACAAAGAGGTTGTAAGTGATCTGTAAGTTAGTAAAAGCAGACTTGCAACCTAGAAGCGTCAGGAGGACTGCTATCTCAGTTGAAATGAAGATTACAGCTGCACTTTCATTTTATGCATCTGGATCATTCCAGGCCACAACTGGGGATGTGTGTGCCATTTCTCAACATGCAACACATACATGCATTCGGCAGGTGACTACTGCACTTTATGCCTGGCGGAATGATTACATAAATTTCCCCATGACCACCCAGGCAATGCATGAAAGGGCTGTGGGCTTCTACAGGATTGCTGGCTTCCTAAAGGTACAGGACTGCATTGATTGTACCCATATCACCTTGGGAGCACATTTGGAGGATTCCGAGGTGTACAGGAACAGAAAAGCCTTCCACTTCGTTAATGTGCAGCTCGTGTGTGACAACATACATCGCATCATATCAGTTGATGCAAGATACCCTCGAGCATTCATGATGCGTTCATCCTAAATGAGTGCGTTATATCTGCCATGTTTCAGCAGCAGCCAGAAGGGCAGAGCTAACTACTGGGAGACAAAGAGTGCGGCCTCGCTACCTGGCTCATGACATCCCTACGTGTAACCCAGACAGAAGCTGACTAGGAATACAACATAGAAACTTAGAAACATAGAAAATAGGTGCAGGAACAGGCCATTCGGCCTTCGAGCCTGCACCACTATTCAGTATGATCATGGCTGATCATGCAACCTCAGTACCCCATTCCTGCCTTATCTCCATACCCCCTGATCCCTTTAGCCATAAGGGCCACATCCATCTCCCTTTTGAATATATCCAACGAACTGGACTCAACTACTTTCTGTGGAAGAGAATTCCATACGTTCACAATTCTCTGGGTGAAAAAGTTTCTCCTCATCTCGGTCCGAAATGGCTTACCCTTTATCCTTAGACTGTGACCCCTGGTTCTGGACTTTCCCAACATCGGGAACATTCTTCCTGCATCTAACCTGTCCAATCCTGTCAGAATTTTATATGCTTCTGTGAGATCCCCTCTCATTCTTCTAAATTCCAGTGAATATAAGCCTAGTCGATCCAGTCTTTCTTCATATGTCAGTCCTGCCATCCCGGGAATCAGTCTGGTGAACCTTCGCTGCACTCCCTCAATAGCAAGAATGTCCTTCCTCAGATTACGAGACCAAAACTGCACACAATGCTCAAGGTGTGGTCTCACCAAGGCCCTGTACAACTGCAGTAAGACCTCCCTGCTCCTGTACTCAAATCCTCTCGCTACGAAGGCCAACATGCCATTTGCTTTCTTTACTGCATGCTGTACCTGCATGCCTATTTTCAATGACTGATGTACCATGACACCCAGGTCTCGTAGCATCTGCCCTTTTACTAATCTGTCACCATTCAGATAATAATCTGCCTTCCTATTTTTGCCACCAAATCTCACAATTATCCACATTATACCGCATCTGCCATGCATTTGCCCACTCACCTAACCTTTCCAAGTCACCCTGCAGCCTCTTAGTATCCTCCTCACAGCTCACACTGCCATGCAGCTTAATGTAATCTGCAAACCTGGAGATATTACATTCAATTCCTTCGTCTAAATCATTAATATATATTGTAAATAGCTGGGGTCCCAGCACTGAACCTTGTGGTACCCCACTAGTCACTGCCTGCCATTCTGAAAAGGACCCGTTTATTCCCACTCTTTGCTTCCTGTCTGCCAACCAGTTCTCTATCCACATCAATACATTACCCCCAATCCCATGTGCCTTAAATTTGCACACTAATCTTTTGTGTGGGACCTTGTCAAAAGCCTTTTGAAAGTCCAAATACACCACATCCACTGGTTCTCCCTTGTCCACTCCACTAGTTGCATCCTCAAAAAATTCTAGATTTGTCAAGCATGATTTCCCTTTCATAAATCAATGCTGACCTGGACCGATCTTGTCCTTGCTTTCTAAATGCGCTGCTATTACATCCTTAATAATTGATTCCAGCATTTTACCCACTACCGATATCAGGCTAACCAGTCTATAATTCCCTGTTTTCTCTCTCCCACCTTTTAAAAAAAGTGGTGTTACATTAGCTACCCTCCAATCCATAGGAACTGATCCAGAGTCTATGGAATGTTGAAAAATGACCACTAATGCATCTACTATTTCTAGGACCACTTCCTTAGTCTGCATCCCAGAGTACTTATCAGGCCCTGGGGCTTTATCGGCCTTCAATCCCATCAATTTCCCTAAAACCATTTCCTGGCTAATAAGGAGTTCCCTCAGTTCCTCCTTCTCGCCAGACCCTCGGTCCCCTAGTATTTTCGGGAGGTTATTTGTATCATCCTTAGTAAAGAAAGAACCAAAGTATTTGTTCAATTGGTCTGCCATTTCCTTGTTCCCCATTATGAATTCACCTGATTCTGACTGCAAGGGACCTACATTAGTCTTCACTAATCTTTTTCTCTTCACATATCTATAGAAGCTTTTGCAGTCAGTTTTTATGTTCCCTGCAAGCTTATTCTCATACTCTATTCTTCCCCTCCTAATTAAACCTGTCGCACATTGCGACACGCAGCATAATAGAGAGGACCAGTGACATCTTGAAACAGCGTTTCCGTTGCCTGGACCATTCTGGAGGCTACTTGCAATACTCCCTTGAGATTGTCGGTCAATTCACTGTTGTGTGCTGCATGCTGCCATTTGGAGCGTGGGCAGGAACATCGGCGGGGCCCAGTTACAGCGGAGGAGCAGGAAGGTGGGGGCGGATGAGCGGTGAGAGATCGTGGCGGAGGTGCGGCGAATGTTTCTATGGCGGAGGAGCTGCGAGAGATCGTGGTGGAGGAACGGTGAGAAATTGTTGCGGAGGTGCGGTGAGAGTTCGTGACGAAGGAGCGGTGAGAAATTGTGGCGGAGGTGCGGCAAATGAGGGTAGGGGGCCCAGAAGAGTCGAGGGCCCAGGTGCAGCACGGGCCAACCCACACTGTGATATGTGTGCGCACTGGGTCCGTGCAGCAGAGCTGGTCTCCAGTCGTCCTGATTAACCTATGCCACTGGATAAAGGGCTAGATCTGTCAAGCCCATGTGGTGGCTGATGTGCAACAGTCACCACACGTTAAAAAAAAACTCACGCACAGGCATCTTCCACCCCTGGAGTTCAGTACTGGAATATCGGGTCCTTCATTGAAATATCTGTGAACCCATGTGGAAGCAAGTCATCCTCGCTCGAGGGACCGCTTATGATGATGATAACAGTTGCAGCAGTTTCTAAAACATAACTCACATTTGCAGATAATTTGTGGAAAATTATTAATTTTTCTTGTGATTCAGAGATGCCTCCTAAATGACTTTAATGTGGAGGCAAGTGGTATGTCACCTTCGAAGTAGAATCTACTTGGGTTCTTGATGGCCTCAAAATGTTGCATTTCTTTAAAGCTTTTTCCTGTCTGTGTTCCCATCCATGCTGATCTGTGATTGATCTACATAAGGTGTAATTGTAAAGATTCAGTTTTGCATGTCAGGATTTTCACTTGAAGTTGCTAGATGTAGTATTCAATTAAATGCTGCTTCATGGCAGCCATCAGCTGCCAGACCTTATTTATGGCCATGGTAGGCCACTGACCATGTGCCACCAGAGTAGCCCCTGCTCCTAGATATTACATCTGTTTACAAGGATGAGGTCAGTTTGGGCAGATGGGATTGCATGATGTCATTAACAAATCTCTGAATAATGCAACATTTTTAGGATGCTATTACAATGCTCTTAAGTATTCAGACTAGCTTCTGGAGCATGTCAGGTAACTGAAACTAAAGGTGTATTTTATTCGTGGTTCAATTCACTAATGGTTAACTGTTGAGGTCAAATATTTAGTTCATGTACGACCAGTTTATGAATGAAGATTGCCTCCAATCCAAAGAAGGCATCTTAATCAATACACTTAATTACTAAATGCATTTCTATGTAGGGGACTAAGTGGTGCATTGGGTTAGCACATGTGTTTTCACCTTCTGGACCTCAGTTCACCAACCCAGACTGATGAGTTGAAATCCATTTTATGTGGAATAAATTTGTCATATAGGCATGGGTACACAAACAATAATAAATGTACATATCTATATATATATATATATATAATCAAAAATTGTCAAACTTGCTCAGAGAGGACATAAGCATTGCTGGTGTGGGAAGTGAGGATACTTGGGTAGTTAGGGGGTACTATTCTAAAAGTGGTGATATAGCATATTGTTGGGCTAGAATAAAAAATGGTGTGGTTTCTGTCAGCATTTACATGTAACCTCTGAACTGAGGTTCCAGTTCCTTTTATTTGCATTGAGAAAGCTGTTTGGACTGGAAATTTATCAGATATAAACAGGTGGCCACTCATACCAGTGACTGTTTGTTTACACAAGTCTCACTCTCAGTGTGTAAATATAGCCACAGAAAAACAACTGGTGTGGATAGTGTTACAAAGGTACTTAAAGTGTACACGGTGTTCTCAAACTAACATGCTATCACTTTCACACGCCTTTGTTAATTGACTTCCAATAGTAACAGCCATGCTTAATGTGGTTACCACCAGTGATTGTTGCTGCTGGTACTATTCTGTTCTGTTCTTTACAGGTGTCCTAATAGTCAACCTATGTCACAAAATCAAAAGAGATAAACTAATGCGACCAGGTTGAACTGGTCTGTTCTCAACTCAGTGAACTTCTGTGCGTTATTGGACTATGCCTCATCTGTTCCACTCAGTTGTTGCACCATTTCTGACATAGAATCATAGAATGGTTACAACACAGAAGGAGGCCATTTGGCCCATTGAGCCCATGCCAGCTCTCTGCAAGAGCACTTCAGTTAATCCTACTCCCCCACCCTTTCCCTGTAGCCCTGCAAATCTTTTTCCTTCAGGTGCTTATCCAATTACATTTTGAAAGCCACAATTGAGTCTGCCTCCACCACCCTTTTGGGCAGTGCATTGCAGATACGAATCAAACGAGATGAACTAATGCGACCAGGTTGAACTGGTCTGTTCTCAACTCATGTCGCCTTTGGTACTTTTGCCAATCACCTTAAGTCTGTGTCCTCTGGTTCTCGACCCTTCTACCAATGGGAAGTTTCTCTCTATCTACTCTGTCTAGACCTCTCATGATTTTGAATACCTCGATCAAATATCCTCTCAACCTTCTCTGCTCTAAGGAGGAAATAAGGGAGTGTATCAAACTGAAAGCAAAGGAATACAATGTGGCCAAGACTAGTGGGAGGCCAGAGGATTTGGAAATTTTTAAAAGCCAGCAGAGAACGACAAAAAAAATGGAGAGGGAAGATAGATTATGAAAGTAAACTCACGTGAAATATAAAAACAGTTAGTAAGAGTTTCTACAGGTACATAAAAAGGAAAAGAGTGGCTAAAGTAAATGTTGGTCCCCTGGAGGATGAGACTGGTGAATTAATAATGGAGAACAGGGAAATGGCAGAGACGTTGAACAAATATTTTGTATCCGTCTTCACGGTAGAAGACACTAAGAACATCCCAATAGTGGATAATCAAGGGGCTATAGGTAGGGAGGAACTTAATCCAATCACTATCACTAATAAAGTAGTACTAGGTAAAATAATGGGACTAAAGGTGGACAAGGTCCCCTGGACCTGATGACTTACATCCTAGGATCTTGAGAAGTGGCTGCAGAGATAGTGGATGCATTGGTTGTAATCTACCAAAATTCCTTGGATTCTGGGGCGGTCCCAGCAGATTGGAAAACCGCAAATGTAACGTCCCTATTTTTAAAAAAAAAGGAGGCAGACAAAAAGCAGAAAACTATAGACCAGATGGCCTAACATCTGTCATTGGGAAAATGCTGGAGTCCAATATTAAGGAAGCAGTAGTGGGACATTTGGAAAAGCATAATTCAATCAAGCAGAGTCAGCATGATTTTATGAAAGGGAAATCATGTTTGACAAATTTTCTGGAGTACTTTGAGGATGTAATGAGCAGGGTGGATAAGGGGGAACCAGTGGCTGTGGTGTATTTGGATTTCCAGAAGGCATTCGATAAGGTGCCACATAAGAGGTTACTGCACAAGATAAAAGCTCACAGGGTTGGGGGTAATATATTAGCATGGATGGAGGATTGGTTAACTAACAGAAAACAGAGAGACGGGATAAATGGGTCGTTTTCTAGTTGGCAAACAGTGACTAGTGGGGTACTGCAGGGATCGGTGCTGGGTCCTCAACTATTTACAATCTATATTAATGACTTGGATGAAGAGACCGAGTGTAATGTAGCCAAGTTTACTGATGATACAAAGATGCATGGGAAAGCCGATTATGAGGAGGACACAAAAAATCTGCAAAGGAATATAGACAGGCTAAGTGAGTGGGCAAAAATTTGGCAGATGGAGTATAATGTGGGAAAATATGAGGTTATCCACTTTGGCAGAAATAATAGAAAAGCATATTATAATTTAAATGGAGAAAAACTGCAAAGTGCTGCAGTACAGAGATACTTGGGGGTCCTTGTGCATGAAACACAAAAAGTGAGTATGCAGATACAGCAAGTAATCAGGAAGGCAAATGGAATGTTAGCCTTTATTGCAAGGGGGATAGAGTATAAAAACAGAGAAGTCCTGCTACAAGTGTACAGGGTATTGGTGAGGCCACACCTGATTTACTGCATGCAGTTTTGGTCTCTGTATTGAAGGAAGGATATACTTGCATTGGAGGCTGTTCAGAGAAGGTTCACAAGGTTCACAAGGTTGATTCCGGAGATGACTTATGAGGCTAGGTTGAGTCTATACACATTGAAGTTCAGAAGAATGAGAGGTGATCTTATTGAAACTTATAAGATAATGAGGGAGCTCGACAAGGTGGATGCAGAGAGGATACTTCCACTCATAGGGGAAACTAAAACTAGGGGACATAGTCTTAGAATAGGGCCCCCCCCCCCATTTAAAACTGAGATGAGGAGAAATGTCTTCTCCGAGGGTTGTAAATCTATGGAATTCTCTGCCCCAGAGAGCTGTGGAGGTTGGGTCATCGAATATATTTAAGGCGGAGAGAGACAGATTTTTGAGCGATAAGGGAGTAAAAGATTATCGGGAGCAGGCAGGGAAGTGAGTCCATGATCAGATCAGCCATGATCTTATTGAATGACAGAGCAGGCTTGAGGGGCCAAATGGCCTACTCCTGCTACTATTTCTTATATTCTTATGTTAACAACCCCAGCTTCTCTAGTCTATCCACGTAACTGAAGTCCCTTAACCCTGGAATAATTCTCGTAACTCTTTTCTGCACCCACTCTAAGGCCTTCACATCCTTCCTAAAGTGCGGTGCCCAGAATTGGACACAATACTCCAGTTGAGGCCAAGCCAGTGTTTTATAAAGGTCATCATAACTTCTTTGCATTTGTACTCTATGCCTCTTTTTAATCACTTTCTCAACCTGCCCTGACACCTTCATTGATTTGTGCACATATATCCCCAAGTCACTGTTCATGCATCCCCTTTAGGATTATTGTGCCCATTAGTTTATAGTGCCTCTCCTCGTTCTTCCCACCAAAATGTATCACTTCCCACTTTTCTGCATTAAATTTCATCTGCCACATGTCTGCCCACTTCACCAACCTGTCTATGTCTTCTTGAAGTCTATAACTATCCTCCTCACTGTTCATGTTGCATATCCCTCGAGAATGTGAACTTAGTATTGTCTAGCATTTGTTTCATTCTATCACTAATTTTGCAGTAAAACTCCTGATGTACTTTTAATTGCAATGAAAAGATATATATTCGAAAATATGTTAGTTTTCCTCTTGAGCACTGCAGTGCGGTCTTTTACAGCCGAAATTGAAACTATAACCCAGGGACCCAAGAGTTTTATTTATTCTGAAGACATTTTGAATTGAGAATTGTTCCATAGTCTTCAATTTTGGTGCCTAATTGATCTTGTAAATTGTCACGTATTTTTGGCCATATTTCTAACTTCAGAAGACTCACTGCACTGAGCAACTGTTAGAAACTATACTCTCAACTGCAAAGCCACAGCTTCTATTGCAATTCTTGTCATATACAAGAACATTTCAAATATGGGATAAACTAGTACTGATTTCTAGGGAAGCTATGAATTTGCACATTCTAATGTTTAAATAGTGTTAGGACCATGGAAAATATTTCTAGATCATTATTTATTCCTTTTTATAACTTTGTGTTTTCACCTCTGCACATTGAAAGCACATCTCGCAATTTCTTCCTGTGATCCAGAACTGCTTAGTACATACCTGGATGTTCCAGAGCAAGGGTGTTTGAGCTTTTGTCCCCGTGAGCCACATAAATGTGTTATGTGGTGGCTTGCAATAGAGGGGCCTCATGTAAAATTTAACTCCATGTTCTCACTGATTTGCATATACTTCACTTGCCAACCTATCGCATCTTGGCATTCTGATTTAGGATTTGTACACCAATGAGACTACCACATTAAGAGCTGTCCTTTCCAAAATCCAGAAAATTCAAACAGGATGAACCAGCAACATAAAATGTATAAGCGCAAGTAGGACTGAGTTACTTGGATGTTGAGGGTCATATTGTTAGGGCTCAGGGACTGCATATTGGACATCCGTGTTTTCAAGCTTGGAAGTAAATCAAAAGAAGACACTTTCAGTGCTGGGGAGCTAAGTGCCCTCTGTTCCTTTGTGAAATTGGACAGGAAATTTGTAGCAAACTGGATTTTTCAGGTCAATAAATTATGCATCTTTTCAAAGTTGAACCCAAATGCCATTCGACGCTTAGAAAGTTCACTTGGTCATGTGTATTGGTGGAGAGTAAGAAAACGACCTGCACTGGCAGAAATTCACAACAAGTTGATCATGTTAGTATGAACACAAATTCAAGGAAAAATTATATCAGTATAAAAACCAGAACATCAAATGGTTAATATCTGGCACACACAAGATCTTGATAAACAAACTTTAATTGCATCCCCATCCTTAGTTTTTCAAGAAAAGCAAATCCACAGTTTTCTTCCCCAGCCCCCAGGCATAATTTCCGAGATGAGGAACTCCCTGTGTGCACATTTACAGCTCGTATCACTTTGCTGCATAGCACATTGGGGGATCAGGGTAATGCATTATCTAACACAGCTGATTTGCAAACACTCTCATACATTACTTTTCTTTGGAAATGATGACATCAAATCCACAACAGTCACATAGCCATGAATTATCATCAGAAGGTTGATTGTGAGGACACAAAAAATCTGCAAAGCGATATAGACAGGCTAAGCAGGCAAAAATCTGGCAGATGGAGTATAACGTGGGAAAATGTGAGGTTATCCATTTTGGCAGAAATAATAGAAAAGCAAATTATAATTTAAATGGAGAAAAATTGCAAAGTGCTGCAGTACAGAGGGACCTGGGGGTCCTTGTGCATGAAACACAAAAAGTTAGTATGCAGGTACAGCAAGTGATCAGGAAGGCGAATGGAATGTTGGCCTTTATTGCAAGGGGGATAGAGTATAAAAGCAGAGAAGTCCTGCTACAACTGTACAGGGTATTGGTGAGGCCACACCTGGAGTACTGCGGACAGTTTTGGTCTCCGTATTTAAGGAAGGATATACTTGCATTGGAGGCTATTCAGAGAAGGTTCACTAGGTTGATTCCGGAGAAGAGGGGGTTGACTTATGAGGATAGGTTGAGTAGGTTGGGCCTATACACGCAAGATAATGAGGGGGCTCGACAAGGTGGATCCACTTATAGGGGAAACTAAAACTAGGGGACATAGTCTCAGAATAAGGGGCCACCCATTTAAAACTGAGATGAGGAGAAATTTCTTCTCTCAAAGGGTTGTAAATCTATGGAATTCTCTGCCCCAGAGACCTGTGGAGGCTTCGTCATTGAATATATTTAAGGTGGAGATAGACAGATTTTTGAGCGATAAGGAAGTAAAGGATTATGGGAGCAGGCAGGGAAGTGGAGCTGAGTCCATGATCAGATCAGCCATGATCTTATTGAATGGCAGAGCAGGCTCGAGGGGCCATATGGCCTACTCCTGCTCCTATTTCATATGTTCTTATGTGATTATAAAGAGGTATACACAGGAGATATGGATATTGTATAGCACAAAATCTAAATATTGTCAAAAGAAAACATGATGTAAATAATATTTAGTATATATTATTTTGTAACTGGAATCTCTCTTGTATTCATCCTTTCACGGGCTGTAAAAGGCAAAAAACACACCATTTTCCAAGTCTTTTCTACAAATCATTTTGTGGGCTATGGAGGCCATGACAAAAGAAAGTGTTGGGTGTGGGTGAAGGGAGATGATAGTAGAGCTTAGAGAAGATGCTAGGGGATTACACAGAGGCTCTGGAGGAGTCAAGGAACTATTTTTGTAGCATCTGCTCTTCAAAAGGAAAACTGGCCCTGGGAAGATAAAGTCATGGCGAGGTCATAAATTCCTGAGATCCATGAGCTCTGTGACAAACTTATAACGATGAAGTCATAGCCACACATGAGAGGGCCTTATATTATGTTACTGTAACCCCTGGAGTGCTGGAATCCAAAAATACACACTTCATCCTTCTGATACCTTAGGAAGAAAAACAAGTAATTGTTTTTGGAAGAGTAGATATTATAAAGTAAAGGTTGAATGATGTATAGAAGCAAAAACTTGAAAATATAATCTTTGATTTTTGAAGGAGCGTTAATTATAAGTTAAATTTGCCGACTTTGCAATAGATAAAAGACCATGTTAACAAATCTCTCGCTACCCTGGAAGTATATCGCCATTCACTTAATTTGGGTACAGTGTCTGCTTTTTTTCCTCTAGTAGCAAGGCTACTAATATCATTTCTAGGCATGTATTATTGTTTGGAGAAGGTTAAAACAGTTAATCATCACTTGTTAAACCAGGTTACTGGAGCAGAAACTCTGTTGCCTGTTGTCTCTCCAGTACAATCTTGATCAGCTTTTTTTTCCTGCCAATTGTCTCCCCTCCTGGGTACAGTTCCACTGGTGCTGGGAACCATCCAAACATTTGCCAACCACCACCTTGTAGTAAGCAGTGTTTTTTTCCCCATGTCTTCTTTCCTACTTCCTCCATCTCCCCCTCTAATTCCTCTCTTGTTCTACTCTTCTCTCTCATAACACCTCCAGTCCAGGCTAGCTTATGGCTTCTCCTCTACCATAGAAACCAACAGCATGCTCAAGTCCTGCACCTGTGACATTGGTGACACTCTTTCTCTTGTCCTTCTGCCAGCTCCAGGCCTGTCCACCACTTAAATATGCACAGCAGACTCTACAAGCCTAATGGTAGTGCATCAGGGCCAAATTGCAATGTAAAAACACATTGTTTAGCTGATCCAGAACGGAAGGAATGCTTTCTGCCCTGGTGTCATTCTGTATCTCACATATTTACAGAATCTGTGGGCATCCTAGCAATGTAAGAATCCCATACAGGTCATGAGACATTGGCTGGCCATCCTCAACAAAAAGTAATGTATCTCGCTGATGCCTCAAAATTCCCATTTTTTTTTTAAATGAGAGAAATGTATTTTTTTGGTTGAAATTTTGAAACATTAACTATATCAGCATAATGTGTGATTTCTGAGAAACTGGTTTTGCTAGCGGTAATGAAAAAAATCAGTACCAATCACAATCCACAATAATGATCATTTGACACTTCTTAAACAGCTAAAGAGACATTTAACTAGTAAATATATCAAAGTTTGTTCATCCAACTGTAGACTATACAATTCTGTAGAAAATAGTAGAATGACAGCAGAATCAAAAATTCAATTTACCCTAAGGTACTATAAGTGTACTGTGGCAGTCCTGACTTTCCTGCTTAAGAATGGTTTGAAGTATGTTCATTTTTGACATTGGTAGCAATTTCTATATTGTAGTCTGTGAAACTGTTTTGATGCACCATATATTTTTTTAATTTAATTTTCCAAGTTGCATAATTTATTTTGTAATATAATATTAAACCTCTACATGCATTTTATATAATTAGTGATGGATACTAACGCCCAGCTCAAATTAATGGAAAAATATTTAAAGCTCCCAAAGTTTGATACAGTATCCTTTAAAAAATTTACATTTGGTGTTAAATTGCCTGCTAAATAGATGCTCTTTTCTGGTGGCTTTACCACCTCTGTGATAAACTTCTACCAATTGTCCCCATGCCATAATGTGGATATCAAACTTCAAAATATTGACCATTTTCAAACTGTGATTAAAGTAATTTATGTGGAAGGGTTGTTGCTCAGATTGGATACTACATCCATTGTATGTACAGGTTCACTAATATAACAACTGTTGAACTGAGTACAGAATCAATTGTGGACAATCCCATTTTGCAGTACAGCACAGAAACAGGCCATTCGACCCAACTGGTCTGTGCTGGTGTTTATGCTGCACACGAGCCACCTCCCACCCTACTTCATCTAACCCTATTTGCAGATCCTTCGATTCCTTTTACCCTCATGTACTTAGCTAGCTTCCCTTTAAAGGCATCTAAACTATTTCCCTCAACTACTCCTTGTGGTAGCAAGTTCGACATTCTAACTACTCTCTGGGTAAAGAATTTTCTCCTGAATTCTTTATAGAATTTATTAGTGACTATCTTATATTTATGGCCCCTAGTTTTAGACTCCTGCACAAGTGGAAACATCTTCTCTATGTCTACCCCTTCATAATTCTAAAGACTTCTAGAGAAAAGAGCCCGAGTCTATTCAGTATTTCCTGACAGTTATAACCTTTCAGTTCCGGTATCATCCATGTAAATCTTTTTTGCACTTTCTCCAGAGGCTTTATATCCTTTCTGTAATATGATGACCAGAACTGTACACAATACTCTTAAGTGTGGCCTAATCAAGGTCTATACAAGTTTTAACATAACTTCCCTGCTTTGAAATTCTATTCCTCTAGAAATGAACCCTAGTTTGTTTGCATTTTTATGGCCTTGTTAACAAGAGTTGCTACTTTTAATGATTTATGATTGTGTACTCCAAGATCCCTTTGCTCCTCTATTGCATTTAGACTGTTATTTTCTAAGGAGTATGTGATCATTATATTCCCCCTGAAAAAATGCATCTCCTTGCACTTATTTATATTAAAATTAATTTGCAATTTACATGCCCATTCTCCAAGTTTCTTTACATCATCTTGTATTCTGTCACAGTCTTCCTGAGTATTAACTATACCCCCTAATTTGGTGTTATCTGCAAATTTTGAAATTGTACCAATCGTTTATGTAAACGGTGAACATAAGTGGTCCCAGCACCGATCCCTGTGGAACACTACTTCCTACCCTCTGCCTGTCTTAGTAACTACCTTTAACTCCTACTCTCTGTTTTCTGTTTTGCAGCGAGCTAGCTATCCATTCTGCTACTTGTCTTGACCTTAGTCATGAGTCTACTATGTGATACCTTCTCGAAAGCCTTTTGAAAATCCAAATATATTACATCTAATACATTACCGTTGTCTACTCTTTCTGTTACTTCTTCAAAATTCAATAAGTTGGTCAAGCATGACTTTCTCTTTTGAAATCCATGTTGACTATTCTTTCTTGTTGAATATCCTGGAATGGTCCCTCATTGTGATCAGTTTTTAGTTATATATTCTATATATTTTGCAATGGCAATGTAATTTTTGAAAGTCAGGTACAACTCGGATAGTAGATACGCAGAAGAATGAAATCTCACTTCACAAATACTACTGATTTCTTTTCTTTAAATTGTGACATGAAATTATCACCTGTAATTGACATCTTATATTGAATCACCACATTTAGGGCCTAAGTTTCCACCGACCCTCAGAACGGCGCACCTCTGTGAGGTCCGCCGATTTTCCGAACAAATACAAACAGTATTGTCCACGCTCATCAGGCCTCCTTGGAATTCAGCGCAGCACAGCAGAACCAGCGGGGAGCAGAGCTTCAGCCCTGCACCGAAAAGAGTGCACATGTGCACAGTAGCTCCTGGCCTTCCCAGCGCGTCCTGGCTCCGGGCGACCCTATCCCTGGCAGAGAGGCCTGCCGCAGAGGCTGGCCGCTGCCTTCCTGCGCTCACATCAGTTCATTGTTGTAGCTTCTTGCACCCTCATTGCCTGCATCCTCTGCTGCCAGTGCTGCCCCTCCCGTTCAGTTGGCGGAG
Organism: Pristiophorus japonicus; assembly: GCF_044704955.1. Classification (NCBI taxonomy): domain Eukaryota; kingdom Metazoa; phylum Chordata; class Chondrichthyes; family Pristiophoridae; genus Pristiophorus; species Pristiophorus japonicus. The sequence goes on from NC_091991.1 coordinate 64,286,940, forward strand.
TGTGTGCATGGTGTGTACCAAGGGAAGCTTGCCGGGGAGTCCAGGAGCTGGAGGAGGTGGGGGGGGCTGGCACGGCTCGAGTCCGTGCCACCAGATCAGCAGCAGGAGTCATACATCACGTTTGCGGCGGAATTCTTCGAGACACAATACTGGGGGGATGAAACTACTGGTTTGTGTCACTGATCACATCTATGTCAAGAAATTTCAAAGCATTAATGCCTAAAGACAATATCCCTTTTGGACTTTATAAATTGAGTTCAAGACTCAATCCACTCTGAGGGCTACAAGAAACAGGTTGGTGCGGGGAGACTTTTGATCGGGGCGGGGGGGGGAAAGGAGGAGAGTTTCTTTAAATGATTTAGAAAAAGAACAAGCTGCTTGAATTCGAAAAGTTGCCCCTAGACTGTCTGCTGATAAGAACAGTAAAAAAGGCAGTCATCGCCATCAAAATTCAACTTCTGATCTAAATGATATTAAAAAGTGCATATTTTATGAAGCTTTGTATAGTGGAATGTGTAAATTATGCAAAAGTTACAGTACAAGATCTGTATTAGTCGTTGTGAAGGTGTTTAGTGCTTTGCAAGGTCCTCTAACTTCCTTCCCATCCCCCCCCCCCCATCTCTGGCTACCTGCATCTGATTTCTAAAGTGTCCGCAAGGTTTTTCTGAGCGGACACATATGCTGGCCTAAGTTAGTTTGGGGTAACTTTTTGATGTCTAAACTTACGCCAAAACAGGCGTAAGTGGCTGGTAATGCTCCTTTTTGGAAAAAAAAACTGAACTAAAAAGAAACTGAACTAACTCACTGAAACTGGAGCAAACTAAATGTGGAGAATTGCGATTTTTAAGATCCTCCAAAAAAAATGAGTTGCTCCAAAAAAATAGGAGCAACTCCTGTTGAAACTTGGGCCCTAGTGTTAAAACATTACCAACACTACAGCTTCTACCACTTGCCTTTGACTTCCTGTACTGTATTAGAATGAAGAGAAGCAATTTTTGGTTTTTATCAGGGCAGATAGTTCAATGAGTGATAGTTCAGGAATTATTTTAACTCTTTTGTGAAAATAGTGACTTGACTGCAATGGAATTCATTTGTGAGAACACGTCAGAACTGATGAGGCAAGCAAAAATGCTATTGGTGCTGAATTTGTCACTTTTTCTCTATATAGTTGATTATGTATGTAGGTGGCACAGTGTATTCTTAATATTTAAATAAGAATGTCATCATCCTCAAACAAACATCAGAAAATATGATCAGGAAAAATTCAACAACTGAAGGTGAAAGTGAGTGGTGCTTTAATTTCTGGTGTCATTGCACTTATAACTGGTACAATTAATGTTTTTGTGCATATACCTACCATATAAAACAAAACGAGTTTTTGAATTTAAATGTAACATGCTCTCAGACTCTCAAATCGAATAAGTTGCATTCATCTTTCGAATTTAAAGACTTAAGAAAGAGATTTGAAACCTGGGACTCACCAAAGCAAATTAAAACAATAGAGCAAGTGGCACAGAAGAAATAAGTTAGAAGCTGATGGATTCATTTAATATGCCATGGATATTTATTTTTTGGTCATCTAACTGTCTGACACATGGAGAACCTCATCATGTTTAATAATTTCCAATTCTTCACATACTTATAGGATTTCAGTTTGCCCAATATGAAGTGCACACCCTCTCCCATAGAGACAAATCCCACTTACCTAAGTCCACAGAATTGAAGGTGAAGACTGGCATATTCAATGCTTAGGGACCCCCACATTTACTTGGGGATATTGATGAAATTTACCAACCAAACTCTGCAGCTTATTTGAGCAGGTCACTGGTAAACATCTCCCTGTTTGTCCAATTTATCCATTAGAGCTTTGACCTGCAGGGTCAATGGAAAGAATCCCAACCCACAGTGACATGTCTACCCCTTCAGCTTCCATTCGAGCGCCAGGCTGGCTGGCTCGCTGATTATTAACAGTACCCTGGAGTTCTCTGGATATGTCTCGCTCAGTTAATGCATTCCCAAGTCTGCAATGGAGGGTTAACTTGGTTCCAGATTTCCATCAGGAGGCATGTCACCTTGGAGCCACCTCAACCCCAAACGGACAAGGCCAGCGCATGCCCTAGATTCAACTTGCAACATAAATCTTTTTGTCTTTAGTACTTGCACCCCCAATCAGAAATGTCTAAACCCCATACTGTTAGCCAGTTGCTTCTGATGTGAAGAGCCATCAATTTGTTAATTAATCAACTTTTTTTTAAAAATCCTTTGTCTTACTTTTATCCCTCCTCCCTCAGAATATATACTTTGATAATGTTTTGGCCAATAAGATTGGCCTTTGCCTGCAGTAATGCTGCTGAACCTTTCCCTTTGTTAATCTCGTTAGATCTGACCTAGTATTAATGAGTTTTCTGTCTTTCCTGCTCTCACCACAGAGCTTTTTACACCAGGAGCACACATCGAGAATCTGAGTGCTGCCTCCATGAATTACCGCCCATAATTGACGGGAAATTGTGGGATGCACTCCTGAGTTCCTGATACATGCTCCTGTCATGGAAAGCTCTGTGAAAATGCACCATCTGGAGTATAGTTCTCAACTTTTCAATAGCTATGCAGCTGTGGGATTCTGCACAAATTCCTCACTAATGACTGAAATATGGCCGCACACGCACAAGTATTTTTCTTACTGACTTTCTGCTAATAATTGATCTTCCTACACCTAAAAATTTAGTGCATCACTAAACATGAAAGATTAATCCATTACTGCTTTCTACCTACATTCAGCCACTTTTTACTCACATCTGATCGATATCTTGTAAACCTCCTGCATGTATTAAATACACTCAAAATAGGTTTGAGTTTCCTTTCCCCATTAGTATGTATTGAGGTCATATTTATTTGTTGTACCTTGCATAATATCACTATTACTATGCTATTTCTGCAGCAAGACTAGCACTAAGCTTGTGTTGCCTGTTCTTGTTGCTATTATGATAGTTGTCATGTGTGTTGGTGTGTATTTTTTTGTCTCTTCACTTTGTATTTTGTTGTGAAATCATTGAATAATTATTCAAAAATGAAGAAGTGAAGAGCACTTAGTGGAGATAATGTTGAAATTATGTCTTTCTCCTTAAATACCTTTGTTGTTTTGGGTTCTGGTCTGCAACCAAGACACTTTCAAAGCAAGAGTTTTCACAAAATGGCTGTTTTGTCTGCACAGCCATTTTGTGGCTCAGTTGAGGCTGCCAGGTAATGCTAACAGAGACAGCAGCAAGGCACAAACAGGCAGCTTACAGTCCCTGGATAGAACCCAGATCCTGTACTCGAGGAGCTGACCTTGGGCGGAGGCCATCAACTGTTCTTTTGCAGCAGCACAAATGCGTTGGCAGGTGCGTTGGTTCCATAGTCTCTAACAATTAATAATCTGAACACGCTTTGCAGAAGGTCATAGAACCAAGTCCTTGGCATCATGCTTGCAAATTATTTTCACATTTACTATTTTTAAAACTCTTTTAGTAGCCTCCTGCAGATTTTTCTTAAAAATTGAATAAACGTTTCATGGGTACAATCTTTTCTTGCACTGCAGTTGCTCCCATGAGAAAGATCCAGCCAAATGAAAATATTACTTAGCATCAGTGGCTGCCAGCCAGCAGGAATGGGGCAGAAGGGTTGCACCATCTGACAGTCACAGTGACGATATATAGTGTTCCAGTAGATTCTTGTTTATGCAACAGAAACCATTTTCGTGAATCTGAAAAATGTAATTACATTTGCCATTTTAATCAGACATTTTAAAGGAGAGATGCCTTCAGAAGGAAGTATTTGGCAGCCCAAATCATTCTTTATTTAAGAAGGGCGAAGATGGCATTATTTTTGCACTGTGATGTCACCTGCAGAGAGGTAATGAGGCAACACCATGTGACTTGCATCAGTGTGCCAGATGAATAAACCAAAAGGTTTTAGAACACTTCTTCATGAAGCTGGTGTGCCTTTAACACACCTGAACACTGTCATACAAATGGGCGCATTCAGTATAAAAAAAGCAATGTCAAATTTTCTAAAATAGATAATTTTTGATCACAAACTCCAGAAAATACTTTGTTTTCTATGTTTCCATGATAGATAAACATTAGTATCAGAACTGAAATGGCATGGATGTTCTGTGCATGAATCTATATAAAATCTTAGTAATAACACAGTTTGGAGTACTTTGTCCAATTTTGGGCTCCATGCTATAGAAAGGATGTTGAGGCCAAAGAAAGGGTACAGCATAGATTCACTAGAATGCTGCCTGCTATGAGGAAATACAAATAAGAAATAGAGCATCTGCCTCCTAGGCCATTTTGTGCAATACTGCCTTGCTGTCTCCACATCACCTGTGGGTTCTGCCAGCACCTGAAAATGGTTGGACAGTTCCAGTTTGAAATTGTATTTTACTGATGGTGATTTGAACTTCTCTATCAAACTGTTTGATGGCCGTGCCTGCGGGAAGATCAGAATTTTTCTTCAATTTCAGAGCTTCATAGAAGAAAGTGATCCAAGTTGCCATACTCAGTGCTTCTGAGGACCCAAACATTAGTAACTACATGCTGAGTGTTTTTAATAATGTAGTCTCTTTTATTTTTGGTAGTTCCATTATTGCTGCACCATGCGTGTCTGTGGATGTCTTTCCCATGGGCTGCAAACATATCAACAGGTCACTCACCAGTGCCATTTCATAGTCCATGGCCATATGCTCCAATGATCTTAGCCAAGTTTGATCTGTTGGCTCCTACTTCAGCATTAAAATCGGTCAATAGGAAGAGGAGGTCCCACTAGGGTACTAATATGATGGATGCCTGGAGACATCTATAGAATCTGACACATTTGTCAGGGCATATGGTACTATTACTGATAAATACCCATATTGATGAATACAATGAGCTGTAAGAAGCCATTAATTTATTGGTTTCCAACTGACAAGCACTTTGGTTCTCTGGTAATCCATGGCAAGAAATACATCTTGGACAACAGTCCATCATGCTTGTCTGAGTGAGCATATGCACAGCCACCCACTTCTGTGGAGCCCTGCCCAGTCCACCTAACTTCCAAGTCTTGCTATCCTGACTTTGGGATGTGTCAATTTCCATGACAGAAGGATCACTGAACTTGTATCGAAGAGCGTCTGAATATTCCATATGCCTATCTGTATCTGGCTCGTGTATTGTACATCTAGTCCATGGGGTCGTGCATCTGTAGTACAGGGTTGAACCTCTCTTATCCGGAACCCTCGGGACCTGGCCTGTTCTGGATAAGGAATTTTTCCGGACCGGGGTGATCATGTTAAATTGGATGGTACAGGTACTGAGCAAGGGGATATCGGGGCTGGCCGGCTTGGGTCTGGGAGTGTGGCAGAGAGATCATTTGGGGAGGGGGGTGAGGCGGTGGATCGCGGGTTCAGGCCAGCGATTGCGGGAGTTGGCAGCGAGGAAGGACTTCAATTTGTTCATGTCAGAGCTCTGCGCATGTGCCACCCGGTGGCTGGGAATGGTTCTGGATGAGGGGTGGTTCCGGATAAGGGAGTTCTGGATAAGGGAGGTTCAACCTGTAATACAAAGTTAAAAGTCATATTGTAATATAAAAATGCAAAAAGTGTATCATAATAATTGGATCTCATCTACAAATGCAAAGCTGTATTGTGACATCTCGCATATAAATATAAAAGCCATTGTCTAATAGTTTAACATTTCATGTAAAATACAAAAAGCAAGGTTAAGATATATTGTCTTGTATAAGAATACAAAAGCTGTGTTGTAAAAGACATTAGGGGATTCCTTTGGGCAAAAAAACCTTTACCTCTTTAGGAAATTATGACTTGGTTCTTGATGGCCATGAACTGTGAACCACATGACATGCTGAACAACGGAAAATGTGCCTTTCAACGTCATATCAGCTGGCTCCAGCTACAAGAAATCACAACTGTGCTTAAATCAAACTGAGTCACAGACTTTTTTTGAAAACCGTTTAGCACATAAATTGCCTGGGAGGATCTAAGCGCTTTTCGTAGTCTTTTTAATTTTCTGTCACTTATTACGGCTTCATAGTGGCTGTCAGTTTCTCAGTGTTCTTATATTTGGATAAAACAGCTGTACTGTCAGTTCAATTACAAGTCAGATGTTGAGTGATTTACCCACAGGACTGACTTGCACTTTATCTTACTGATGAGGTGCATTGCATTTCAATGTATAAGTTGCATCAGTGCATGTTTTCACGTTCTCTTGTTTCGGTCAGGTTTGGGGAGACTGGCGGCTATGAGCGCTCAGCATTTAACTACTAAATCTGGCTCGGTTGGCCTTAGAAGCAGGCTTGTATAATTATGAAAAATCAGGTCTAAGGTTCTGCTGCTGAAATGAGGGAGCAATGGGAGCAGTTTTGCAGACACTGGTCTCCCAGAACCTGATCCAGACAAGCAATTGTCCCCTACCCAATCATCATCATCAAATAGAAAAGTGACATCCACAGTAATTACATGAGCTTTTTGACGTTGTATCTGTAAACTGGAGTACTGAACTAAAATGGCATTCCATCACAGTGATCTGTGGTGAGTGCAGCACACATAACTGTGTGAAATCTTTATTATGTGTCTTAATTCACACCTTACAAGTTGTACGGTCAACCAAGCTTTTAAGAAACAATATTAAGGCTTAGTGATTTTTAACCACAAAGCAGTCTTCCATGAATATAATTTTCTTTTTGTAAAAGTCATAGTGTGAGCCTGACCATAAACTTCTTGACATCCTCGGTACAGGATCAAGTTCTTTTCAGGCTTTTTTTTAAAACCGCTTTTATTTATCATGGAAGCTTTAAAAAATTTGTAACTCATTTTTGAGCCATAAAAATGCATTCAAAGATACAAAAAATACAGTGCAAGTCTCAGTGAGGAGAAATAAATGAAATCAAAAAAAATCACAATAAAACACCAGAAATATGATTTGGGGTAATGCTGTGCCTAAAATCTTCGGCATAAATTTACAGCCTAATCAGAACTGCTATAGGTACAGGAAACTTTGTTATCTGGTATTTTAGTATGTTAATGACAGCAGAGGGTTTTGGTGGAGGTTTCACAGAATCAGCATAAAAGATCATGGAAACTTGTAAGTCACTTACACGCAAATTTCCTTGATTTTTTTGTGCTGAAAATTAGCATTATGCCATAATTATTCCATTATTTTGGTGCATTTCAAGGCAATTTCAGGCTGTAATGTCTGGGTGGGGTAGGGGAGTACTGAGTGACGTGCTCCAGAGCTCAGTATTGGGACTACTATTGTTTCTATTTGGCATCAATGACTTGGATTCAGAAACTCAATGTAAATTGATCAAATTTGCAGATGATATTAAACTAGGAGGTGCATTTGAAGGAGGCGGGCCCAAAATTACAAAATGCGACAAAATCCTGAAAGACAGGATAAATCTGCATTTGGATAGGCAAGGATTAATTAGGGACAGTCAGCACAGATTTGTTAAGGGAAGATCGTGTTTGACTAACCTGATTGAATTTTTTGAGGAGGTAACCAAGAGGATCGATGAGGTGTGTACGATGTAGTATATATGGACTTTAGCAAGGCTTTTGATAAGGTCCCGCATGGTAGACTGGTCATGAAGGTTAAAGCCCATGGGATCCAGAGCAAAGTGGCAAGTTGGATCCAAAATTGACTCGGAGGTAGGAAGCAAAGGGTAAGGATTGATGGATGTTTTTGTGACTGGAAGGATGTTTCCAGTGGGGTTCTGCAGGGCTCAGTATTGGGTCCCTTGCTTTTTGTGGTATATATCAATGATTTAGATGTGAATATAGGGAGTAGGATTAAGAAGTTTGCAGCCAACGCTAAAATTGGCTGTGTGGTTGATAATGAAGAGGAAAGTCATGGGCTGCAGGAGGATATCAACAAGGGCAGAGCAGTGGCAAATGGAATTTAATTCAGAGAAGTGTGAGGTGATGCACTTTGGGAGGGCTAATAAGGAAAGGATATACACATTAAGCGGTAGGCCACTTAATAGTGTAGATGAACAAAGGGACCTTGGAGTGCTTGTCCACAGATCCCTGAAAATAGCAGGCCAGGTGGATAAGGTGGTTAAGAAGGCATACGGAATGCTTGCCTTTATTGGCCGAGGCATAGAATATAAGAGCAGGGAGGTTATGCTTAAATTGTATAATACTTTGGTTAGGCCACAGCTGGAGTACTGCGTGCAATTCTAGGAAGGACGTGATTGCACTAGAGAGGGTGCCTGGAATGGAGAATCTTAGTTATGAGGACAGATTGGATAGACTGGGTTTGTTGTCATTGGAACAGAGGAGGTTGAGAGGAGACCTCATTGAGGTGTAGAAAATATTGAGGGGCCTGGACATAGTGGATAGTAAGGGTCTATTTCCATTGGTGGAGGGATCTATTATGAGGGGGCATAGTTTTAAGGTGGTTGCTGGACGGTTTAGAGGGGATTTGAGTGGGGGGCTTCTTTACGCAGAGGGTTGTGGGGATCTGGAACTCGCTGCCTGGAAGAGTGGTGGATGCAGAAACCCTCACCACTTTTAAGAGATGGTTAGATGCCTAGAGCTGGTAATTGGGATTAGACTGGATGACCTTTTGTTGGACGGTGCAGATATAATGGTAAGTACTGCAGGGAATAGAATACGGCCAGGGTGATCTCCTGGACTAGTTTCGATCGCCTGGATGGGCCGAAGAGGAATTTTCCCAGATTTTTTCACTCCCAAAATTGGCCTGGATTTTTATCTGGTTTTTGCCTCTCCCAGGAGATCACATGGCTCCGGTTGGGGTGGTGTGTAATGTTTTCAGTATAAGGGGTGTTGCAGTTGTGTGAGGAGGACTGGTTGGGCTGGATGTTCTTTGCCTTTCTGTCATTGTTCATAGGTTTATATGTAACCTTTAGGGCTGCTGATCAAGGGCCGTGTGGCTCTTTGTCGGCCGACACAGACACAATGGGCTGAAATTGCCGCCTCCTGCGCTGTAGATTTCTATGTTTCTATGAGTTAAACAAAATATGACTGGGCCAAACAAATTTCAGAGATTTAATGCAGACAAGTTTAAAGTATCGCTCATAGATAGGAAATATGGGATACGTACATAATCCACAAATAGTGTTGAAGTAACTTAGGATGAAGTTGAAAGAGACCTCGGAATCTTAGACTCAACATTCAATACATCAACTCAATATAGAGCAGAAATCAACAAAGTCAATAGAATGTTTAACAAAGGAGACATTCAAGCGCTGGAAGCAGTACAAAGACAATCCATGAGGTTGATTCCTCGAGGTCTGAGTTATGAAGAAATACTAGAGAGCCTTGGCCTTTTCAGCCTGGAAAGGAAGTGTCTGAGAGGTAATCTTATGTAAGGTAGTAAATGGTATGGAAAGAATTAATAAAGAATATTACTGTTAAATTAAACTGGGAGTAGGATGAAGGGATACACTGCAAATTAGTTTTTGTAACTTTAGGACTGATATTTAGAGGTTCATCTTCTGCAGAGTGATCAGCACTTGGAATAGATTTTTGGGCAGTGGTGAAAGAAAAACCCTAGAATCATTTAACAAGCAACTAGGTGCAGCAAAGGGCAAGTAGGGTTGTGGATGGCTGAATTAAGATGGTCTGAATAGTTTTCCTTATCTGTTAGTATCTTGTGTAAGACTAAGTTTTGATTTGGGAATTAAGCCCCATAGTCACGTTTATTCATTCTTGGTAAATCCATCCAGTAGTGCCAAGTGATGGTTAATAGTTTTGGTTCATTTCTTTATTCTTGTTTATCTGTACAATATTTAATGTGCATTGATGTAGGAAATTTCTGGCTTGCAAGCCATACATTTCCTGTTCAACTCCGCCCTTTAAGGCGTTAAAAAAAAATCATTCTATATTTTTTGTACACATCCCGATGGAGAATGTTGCCACCAGGGAATGGCATACTTTCCCATTTCCAGCAGCCAGTGTTGGTGTCAAGCACTCGGAGGTCAGGTACATTACAGCCAGATGCAAAATAATACTTTCTCTCTACTCTGCACGACAGCATGCTTTAACCCTCATCTCCAAAGAACACCTTTGCACAGGTGTGGCTTTTCCCATTTCCCACATCAGTGATCCTACTCCCCACTTAACAAGGTGTATGGTCGACCACATGATCAAGTTATAGTGGTTTGTGATCACAGAAACAATTTTCTGTGAACAGAATTTGTTTTTAAATTACTATTTTTATAAAAACATTTATGGCTATCTTTACAGTGAGATTGTTACTAGGTGCTGTGGGCCTCTATCCATTAGTAGCTGCTAAAGTGCAAAATTTGTGATACTTGCATTTCTGATAATCCTAACAATAAAGCTTTTTATTCTTTTTCATCTTCATTTCATGATTCATTTTCTGCTTCTCTTAAACTTGTGCCAGTGCTGCTTAAAGCAGTTGCTTGGGGCCACGAGAGCAGTGTGGCTTGACCTATCGTCCCACTTCCTTCTCGCTAGAAAGATGCCTGCACCTCATTAGGGTTACAGTTGGGTGTCATTTCCTATTTGGGTAGTTTCTCAGTTTCTGGCAAAGCTTTCTTCTGATTGCATAATTGCATCATTACACATTCCTTGATTAATTTCTTAACCATCTTCCAAATCAATTTACCAGATGGCAATGGCCCACAGAACAACAGGGAAGAACTCCAGTAAGTAAGGCAGAATCATGAATTCTGGTCTAAGTAGAAGCTCACACTTTTTTGGGGTGTATTATTTATCGTATACCCCCTTGGGTTCACAACATTCAGTGGTAACACCATGACACACAACATCTGGGAATATCTTGTATATAATCCAATCAATTAGCACTTTTGTTTTTTATTCAATGTGTGACTTATTTTCTGCTTTTATAAAGTCTACCTCATAGCACCACAGACGTTTATAGCACAGAAGTAGACCATTTGGTGCATTGTGTCTCTGCTCACTCTAGACCAGAGCAATCCAAAACTAATCCCACTGTACAATTACCTTCCTCTGCTTCAAATAATTATCCAGTTTTCCTTTAAAAGATGCAATGGTCTTAACCATTCCCTGTGGCAAACCACTGCATTCTGCAACAACCCTCTGTTTGAAGACTATTTCTTCTGTTTGAAAAGTCAGTGATGAGTTCTCCTAACATCTCTCTTCACTCATGGTAATTTTAAATTGATGACCTCTCATCACTGATTTTCCAAACAGAAGAAATAGTCATTCCCTATTCACTCTATCAAGATCTTCATAATTGTAAAACCTCAATTAAATTCCCTCAGCCTTCAATGGAAATAGTCCCAATATTTCCTCATTACTAGTATTCCCATCCCTGGCACCATCCTTATTAATCTAGGTTGTGTGCTGCGAATGGCTTTAACACCCTTTCGATGATAGGGCACCCAGTTACACACAATCATAATTCAACATTTGTATACATTTATCATCATTTCTTTAGTTTTGTACTCTATACCCCTATTTATAAAACCCAAAATTCTATTGACCTTTTATGGCTTTATCTACCTGCAATCACACTTTTGGGGAATGATGTATTTAAGCTTTTAATTTTCTTTCTTTATTCACACCTATCAGTACCTTTTCATTAACTGTATACTCACATTTCTTATTTTTTTCTCCCATAATTTATTCCTACATAATTACCTAAGTTAAATAGTATTTGCCACCTGTCTGCTCATTCCACAAGGTTGTCTTTTTTTGAAGTCTTTTACAGTTCTCCCCATTTACTAAACCTGTTATCTGTGTATATATTTTAAACAGATTTGGGTAGGCTCTTATCTCGCTCACACACCTGCAAGTTAAAACTTTTCATCTGAAAGGCAATTCTTCTCTCACTTCTAATCTCAATCCTCGGTCCCTCTCTGTTGAATTATTGTTTCTCTGAACTCTCTCTTTCCTCCTAAACTCATCCTTCTCAACAAAATATATGAATTAATAGTGCAGATAGAAATAAATAGGTTTGATCTAATAGGCATTACGGAGACATGGTTGCAAAGCAGCCAAGGTTGGAAACTTCCAGGATACTTAATTTTTAGAAGAGGTAGATAAAATGGAAAAGGAGTTGGGGTAGCCCTGATAATAAAGGATGGGATAAAGAAAGTAGAGAGAAAGGATTTTAGTTTCAAAAATCAAGAAGTAGAATCAGTTTGGATGGAGCTAAGAAACAGCAAGGGGCAGAAAACATTGGTGGGAGTTGTTTATAGGCCCCCAAACAGTAGTTGTAAAGTAGGGCAGAGTGTAAATCAGGAAATTAGAGGCACATGTAACAAAGGTAATACAGTAATCGTGGGGGACGTTAATTTACATATAGACTGGAGAAACCAAATTTGCAGTAATAGTGTAGAGGCCAAATTCATGGAATGTATACAAGGTAGTTTTCTAGATCAGTATGTTGAGGAACCAACTAGGGAAGAGGCTATTTTAGATCTAGTATTGTGCAATAAGAAAAGGTTAATTAATAAGCTTGTAGTAAAGGGGCTTTTTGAAAAAAGAGTGACCATAATATGATAGAATTTTATATTGAGTTTGAAAATGATTTAATTGAATCCGAAACTAGGGTCTTAAATCTAAACAAAGCAAACTACGTAGGTATGAGGGGCAAGTTGGCTAAAGTAGATTGGGAAACTACATTAAAATGTATGACGGTAGACAAACAATGGTTAGCATTTAAATAATTAATATATAAATTACAACAAATATACATTTCTTTAATGTACAAAAACCCCACAGGAAAAGTGGTCCATCCGTGGCTAACGAAGTTAAAAATAGTATTAGATCAAAGGAAGTGACTTATAATGTTGCCAAAAAGAGTAGTAAGCCTGAGGATTGGGGGGATTTTAGAATTTAGCAAAGGAGGACCAAGAAATTAATGAAGAAAGGGAAAATAGAATCTGAGAATAATCTACTGAGAGACATAAAAACAGACTGTAAAAGCTTCTATAGGTATAAGAACATAAGAACATGAGAAATAGGAACAGGAGTAGGCCATATGGCCTCTCGAGCCTGCACCGCCATTCAATAAGATCATGGCTGATCTGATCATGGACTCCGCTCCACTTCCCCGGCCGTTCCCCATTACCCCTTATCATTCAAGAAACTGTCTATTTCTGCCTTAAATTTATTCAATGTCCTAGCTTCCACAGTTCTCTGAGGCAGCAAATTCAACAGATTTACAACCCTATGAGAGAAGAAATTCCTCCTCATCTGTGTTTTAAATGGGCGGCTCCTTATTCTAAGATCATGTCCTCTAGTTCTAATCTCCCCCATCAGTGGAAACATCGTCTCTGCATCCACCTTGTCAAGCCCCCTCATAATCTTATACGTTTTGATAAGATCACCTCTCATTTTTCTGAAATCCAATGAATAGAGGCCCAACCTACTCAACCTTTCCTCATAAGTCAACCCCCTCATCCCCGGAATCAACATAGTGAACCTTCTCTGAACTGCCTCCAAAGCAAGTATACCCTTTCGTAAATATGGAAACCCCCAAAACTGCACGCAATATTCCAGGTGTGGCCTCACCAATACCTTGTATAGCTGTAGCAAGACTTCCCTGCTTTTATACTCCATCCCCTTTGCAATAAAGGCCAAGATACCATTGGCCTTCCTGATCACTTGCTATATGTAATAAAGAAAAGATTAGCGAAAATAAATTGGGTCCCTTACAGGCTGAGACAGGAGAAATTATAATGGGGAATAAGAAAATGGCAGAGAAATTAAACAAATACTTTGTGTCTGTCTTCATGGAAGAAGATGCAAAAAACTTGCCGAAAATAGTGGAGAACCAAGGGTCTAGCGAAAATGAGGAACTGAAAGAAATTAGTATTAGTAAAAAAATGGTACTGGAGAAATTAATATGACTGAAAGCTGATAAATCCCCTGGACCTGATGGCCTACATAATAGGGTTTTGAAGGAGTTAGCTATAGGAACAGTGGATGCATTGGTTGTCATCTTCCAAAATGCCATAGATTCTAGAACGGTTCCCGCGGATTGGAAAGTAGCAAATGTAACCGCACTATTTAAGAAAGGAGGGAGAGGAGAAAATGGGGAACTACAGACCAGTTAGCCTGACATCAGTAATAGCAGAAATGCTAGAATCTATTATTAAGGGTGTGGTAACAGGGCATTTAGAAAATAATAATAGGATTGGACAGCGTCGACATGGATTTATGAAAGGGAAATCATGTTTGTCACATCTGTTAGTTTTTTGAGGTTGTAACTAGCAGAATAGATAAGGGGAAACCAGTGGATGTGATGTAATTGAATTTTCAGAAGGCATTCAAAGGTGCCACACAAGAGGTTATTGAACAAAACTAGGGCTCATGGGATTGGGGGTAATATACTAGCATGAATTGAGGATTGGTTAATGGATAGAAAACAGAGAGTAGGAATAAACGGGCCATTTTTGGATTGGCAGGCTGTAACTAATGGGGTACCACAAGCATCGGTGCTTGGGCCTCAGCTATTCACAATATATATCAATGATTTGAATGAGGACCAAATGTAATATATCCAAATTTGCTGCTGATACAAAGGTAGATGGGAATGTAAGTTGTGAGGAGGATGCAAAGAGGCTTCAAGGGGATATATTCAGGCTAAGTGAGTGGGCTAGAACATGGCAAATGGAAGATAATTGGAGAAATTTGAAGTTATCCACTTTGTAAGGAAAAATAGAAAACAGAGTATTTTTTAAATGGTAAGAGATTGGGAAATGTTGGTGTTCAAAGGGACCTGGGTTTCCTTGTACACGAATCACGAAGTTAACATGCAGGTATAGCAAGCAATTAAGGAAGCAAAAGGTATGTTGGCCTTTGTTACAAAAGGATTTGAGTATGAGTAAAGTCATCTTACTGTAATATATATAGCCCTGGTGAAATCACACTTGGAGTATTGTGTACTGTTTTGGTCTCCTTGCCTAAGGAAGGATATACTTACCATAGAGGGAGTGCAACGAAGGTTCACCAGACTGATTCCTGGGATGGGGGGATTGTTCTAAGAGGAGAGATTGACTGGACTAGGCCTATATTCTCTAGAGTTTAGAAGAATGAGAGATGATCTAATTGAAACATACAAAATTCTTACAGGGTAGATGTAGGGAGGGTGTTTCCCCTCGCTGGGGAGTCTAGAACCATGGGTCACAGTCTCAGAATAAGGGGTCGGCCATTTAGGACTGAGACGAGGAGAAATGTCTTCACTCAGAGGGTGGTGAATCTTTGGAATTCTCTACCCTAGAGAGCTGTGGAAGCTCAGTCGTTGAGTATATTAAAGACCGAGATCGATAGATTTTTGGATATTAAGGGAATCGAGGGATTTGGGGTTAGTGCAGGAAGTGGAGTTGGGTAGAAGATCAGCCATGATCTCATTGAATGGCGGAGCCGGCTTGAGGGGTCAAATGGCCTACTCCTGCTCCTTTTTCTTACGCTCTTATGTTCTACAAGACTTTCTGTAAAAGCCCCTATTCTAAACTAGCTTTATAAGTACCTCAAATCTATGGTACTCCTTGCTTCTCCCAATCTTTCTCAGCCACTACAATCGTCAGGTTTTTAAAACCCAGACTTGAAGTCACCTAATCTCTCTTTCCTGATTGACCTAATTTCTGCCATACATTTTTAAGCCTTGTGGTCGTCCTGCACTACAGCCCTTGTTCCTGGACCTGGGTATCTTAAAAGCTTCATTCACATAACTTTGTTTAATGTTGATGATTACCATATTCTTTAGGGTAATGCTTTCTATCTCTCAGCCAATGTTTGTTCATTAAATTAATGGGAAACATTGGCCCCAAGTTTCCACATGATTTGCTCCTGGTTTTTAGGAGCAACTGGTGTAGAACGGAGTATCTTAGAAATCGGAATTCTCGTCATTTAGTTTGCTCCAGTTCTAGTCAGTTAGAACAGTTTCACTTTGGAACAGAATTTTTTTTTCAAAAGGGGGTGTGTCCGGCCACTTACGCCTGTTTTCAAAGTTTCGTCAGTGAAAACTTACACCAAACTAACTTAAAATGGAGTAAGTAAAGATTTTTGTACACTCGAAAAAACCTTGTCTACACTTTAGAAAATCAGGCGTAGGGAATGGGGGGGGGCGGTTTAAAGGGAAGTTTACAAACATTAAACACTTCAGTTTTACAAATAAAGAGCCATCATCAATAATAAATGATAAATACATCAATAAATCAACCAATAAATCAATCAAAAAAAATTAATAAGAAATAATTTTTTTTTAAAATCAATAAATAAAACATTTTCTACTTACCGACTGCAGCACCGGGAGCCCTCCAACAGTGTGCTGGGATGCCCGCCCCCCCCCCCCCCCCCAGTGTATCTCTGTCAGTGTATCCCTCTGTCTGTCTGTGTGTGTCTCTCATTCTCTGTCTGTCAGTGTCTGTGTTTCTGACAGCGAGGGGAGTGGGGGGGAGAAGGGGGAGGGGGGGAGAAGGGGATAAAGGGGAGAAGGGGGGAAAGGAGATGGGGGGGTGGGGGGAAGGAGATGGGGGGAAGGAGAAGGGGAAGGGAGGCTGAACAGGCCGGGCCCGTGACTTCGGGCAGGGCCCGTCCCCAGCACCAGATTTACAGGTAGGTGGCGTTGGGTCGAGTCGGGGGGACCACGGGTCGGGGGGGTTGGTGGGAGGGAGGTCAGTTCGGTTCGGGTCGGGGGGAGGGAGGTCAGGTCGGAGGGGGAAGCGGGAGTCGGGTCCGGTCCGGTGGGGGGAAGCGGGAGTCGGTTCGGGTCCGGAAGCGGGGGGGGGGGAAGCGGGAGTCGGGTCGGGGCGGTGGGGGGGGAGTCGGGGGCGGGAGCCGGAGGCGGGGGGGGGGGGGGGGGGCGGGAGTCGGGTCGGGTCCGGTCCCGGGGGGGGGGGGGGAGCGGGAGTCGGGTCGGGTCTGGAGGCGGGGGTGGGAAGCGGGAGTCGAGTCGGGTCGGGAGGAAGCAGGAGCTGGCCGTGGGAGGAGCCTTATTCACGCAGCCCCAGTGAGGCCATTCGGCCAGGGCTAGGGGCTGCGTGCTTCGGGCCCCTCCCACACAGTTTCGGGCGCCTGGAGCTACTGCACTTGCGCGCCAACTGTAGCGCGCATGTGCAGAGGTCCCGGCACTGTTTTCAGCGCAGGGACCTGGCTCCGCCCCCTACAGCTCGTGCTGCGCTGCGCCGAGGGCCAGAGGACCTGCAGGGAGTTGGAGAATCTGGAGGGTTTTTTTAGGCGCACTTTGTGGCGCGAAAAACGGGCGTCCAGGTCAGGACTGCGCGGCTCGAAACTTGGGCCCATGAGTCAAGTAGTTAAAAGCATGCGGCTGAATTCTGTTGATTGGGAACCACATCTGTCATATTTGGAGATTCAAGCCAATCTCTATCCCTAATTACATATCATTGTAAATAGATTATTTACATTTCTTTTATCTGTAATGTAAAAATGTTATGTATGCACTCACTTCTTGTCATTCATACTTCAGATGTGACACACTGATGCAAATTTCCTCACCAAATAATTCAATTCTGATTGATCAGAGGCTATATTTATTTAACAATTAGATGTTGAGGCCCTAAAGGCGCATAGATCCACCTTGGCAGCAGAATAATATATTGGAATAGATTGTAACTTTCAGAACTGGATGGCAAACTGGCAATAGTAGATCAGTCACCTGTAAAACACTCTGCAAGATCTTCCTTTCCATGCAGGTATCCAGAATCATCACTATTTTCCCAGCAGACTGAATCTAGGAGACTACAGCTCACAGCAAACTGAATCTAGAGACTATGGGGCCGAAATTGCCCCCCACTTTAAGGCCCATTACCACCTCTCAGAGACGGTAATGGGGTGGTAAAGCCTTTCCAACCCAGGTGGATGTTCCGACTCATCCAAAATTGCCTCCAAGCCAGGGGCGGCGAAAATGGGCATGCACCGATCCCTTACTGCCCGGCGGCGACCCCTTTCCACCCCGCAAGAGAAATTGCACCGCTGGTCTGTGCCCCCGACAGCTTTTCCCGCCGGAAAGCTGCCAGTGACTGGGCGGTGCGTCCGCCATTTTATTTTAATTGTCAGCCAACTGTGCAGTCCGCCCGACAATGGTGGCCATGAGTTCGGCTGGGCCACCAAAGGCATCCCGGCACTCCCTCTTGGGTACCGGGCCGCTGGCCCGGCCGAAGCCCTCCCTAGTAGCCCAGTGGGCACCACTAAAGTGGCTGCAGAGCTCACAGTGGCCCTCCCCTTTAAGTAAAGGGGAGGAATGTTGCTACGCGTCAGCGCAACGTGGCACTGACGACACCGTCCGCCTTCCACCCTGCTCCCGACACATTTCAGCCCCTCAGCCACCCCAAACACCGCCCCGAAAGAGGACAATTGCGACCAATTCTCTGCCCCATTGATTCAGATGGAGAATCATCACTTAATTCAAATGATCCACCCCAAACTGGGTGGAGGGCAATTTCGGACCCTACAGCTCCCACCAGACTGATCTAAGAGACTACAGCTCCTAGCGTGTAGCTGAGCATACAACTTTCAGAAATGTTTATGATTGACAGTGAGACTGGTCATTCAAAGAATATGCCAGTGCTTGTTGTAAGCCCTATCCCGTCCGATGGAAAATTAATGAAAACTACTTTTAGGATAGTGAAAATAATTGGAATTTGTTTTATGTATAAAATCCCCCAAAACAAGATAAAGCATGAATTTTCCTGCAAAATAATTTGGGTTACTAGTTTCATTCATGTATGTCACTTGAAGTGTACTTGTGTTTTATTGAAGTCTCTGGATGTGAAGTGTTTTGGTATAGAAGCAGGAATCACAGTGAAGGGTTAAAGTAGTTCTAGTATTTGTCCAACAAGAGCTTCATCAGAGACATGTCCAATAGGCTAGAAATAGAAAGTTTTGTTTATTCCCTTAAGTTATTGTAAAAACTGTTAGTGTTTGAATAATTACTCGAATCCCATTTGTTTTAATTACTGAGGTAAAATGTTCACTTTGCCAAGTTAAAAAGGTTCAGTGGATCAGTTTTTGGTGATGTTGGTTTTATTACAGCAGAAGCTAGTATGTTGCAGTTTCACTCTGCATTGTAATCATTGATATCACTTTGGACTGTAATTACTGGTGCTGTGTGATATAGCTGCTAATGTAACTGTGCTCCACCCATCAACGTGTGTTGTGGCTCTTGACTTATGGTATCAGAATTTCAGATGTTAAACATTTGGCTCTGAAAGAGTTAAGAAATGTGCATACATTTCATTACTACATAGAAAATTACAAATGACCAACTAAAATCCATGACAATTTATGGGCAGAATCCTTAAACTGAGATAAAATGGATCGAGCCGTAACAGTTGAAAATTGCTGAAACGTCAGATTTTTTATGATTTCTTCATCTACAAACCTCATGAATATTTTAATGTGTGCACTTAAATGTGGTGACCATTCGCCATCTGGTGGGTGATTACTGTATAGACCAGTTCTAGGAAACTCAGCAAGTTTTACAGTAGTGTCGTAAAATTGCTGCAAGTAGCACACATGAATTGCTGCCTTTTTTGACAGATTGGCCATTGCACTTTAAGTTGTAGGAAAACCTGAAATTGGTTGTGTGACTGTACCTGTATCCAACTGCTTCTTCACAACAATGTCATTATGAGTTTCTGAAATAATTAAAAGTCTATGACAAAAGAAGCTGTAATGGGACACCTCAGATAACCATTTTTTCCTGTATTAATGCACTAATTTTACTTTCCCATCAAATTGTTGAACATAGTCAGTTGTACTTTGACAGGTTCAGGGTATTAAATGACTGTTACTATTTATTCCATTCTACTTTAGGTTACTCCAGTCTAGTTACCATTTCTCATTGTAAGGGAAGAGAAGGAGGGATTGGTGACCCTTGCCTTTGTTGCCTACCCCTGGGTGGTGCAGGAGTGATGTGCTCTCTCATTTTCATCCCTTCCTGTGGAATGGTACCTTATTTCTGTTTGCAGCATGGGCAAAATCTAGAAACACCTAACCCTCTATGGAATAGGAGCTTCCGACTCTATTCACAGCATATTTTGTACAGAATTATCCTTTTTTCTAATACTTGCACTATTGAGCATGGCTGTTTAGTTCAATGCTGCAATTGTAGTTCTTCAAAAATAATTGTGAAAACATTTTTAAAACAGAGTAATTAAAATCCCAGAAATTTATTATGAGTGCTGGAATAAAATTTTCAGTCAGTTATAATTGGCTGCATGCTATGCATTCAACAAACAATTCTTTCCAAGCTTTACATGGCCATACTGCAGCAGCACCCACTTAATTGCTGCCACTTAAGCAGTGGTTGTGGCTGAGGAGGAGCAGGAACCTTCTGGCAAAGGTCCAGTTTGCATTCTTTCTCCACTGCAGAGGACAGTCCGTGCCCACGTGCAACAAGACCGGGACAACATTCAGCCTTGGGCTGTTAAGTGGCAAGTACTATTTGCGCCACACAAATGCCAGGCAATGAGCATCTCCAATAAGAGAAAGTCGAACAACACCCCCTCCCTATGACGTTCAATGGCATTACTGTTGTCCCCCACCATCAACATCCTTGGGGGGGTTACCATTTAACTGGACCAGCCACAAATACTGTGGCTACAAGAGCAAGTCAGAGGTTGGGTAATCTGCAGCTCCTGACTCAGCTCCTGACTCTCCAAAGCCTTTCCACTATATAAGGCACAAGTCAGGAGTGTGATGGAATACTCTCCACTTGCCTGGATGAGTGCAGCTCCAACAACACTCAAGAATCTCAACACCATTTAAGAGAAAGCAGCCCAATTGATTGGGACCCCATTCACCATCTTAAGATCCCTCCACCACTGGTGAACTGTGTCTGCAGTATGTACCATTTACAAGATGCACTGCAACAAGTTGCCAAGACTTCTTCAACAGCACCTTCCAAACCTGCAACCTCTACCAACTAGAAGGACAAGGATAGCAGGCGCATGGGAATACCATCACCTCCAAGTACCCTCCAAGTCACACACCATCCTGACTTGGAAATATAGCGTTCCTTCATCGGCGCTGGGCCAAAATCAGGCACTCCCTCCCTAACAGCACTTTGGGAGTACCTTCACCACACGAACTGCAGCAGTTCAAGAAGATGGCTCACCAGCACCTTCTCAAGCAATTAGAGAATAAATGCAATAAATGCTGCCTTGTCAGTGATGCCCACATCCCTTGAATGAATAATAACAAAAAAATACATGACCACTGAGGTCCAGCATGGAGCATGTGGCAACTTCAGGGCCATCTGCAATGAAGCCCCCACAAGACCCAGGCCCAGTCAGAATATCTCTTATGAATGTCCAGAGCGCTGTTAGAGAGGACTTGGACTCCAGTCTTGTCTGGCTTCAAATAATAAATGGAGAAACCAATTATACAGAGCTTCACTGTCTTCATAACTGCCAAGAGATCTGGCCTCTCACTTACCAGTGGAGATGCCGAGGGATCACACTATCACATGGCTGGAGTATCTACAGATGAGGGCAAAGCCATATAGACAGTCCCTCAAATGACAGAAGATGTGGCAGAAAGTGGGCAGGACCAATCAATCACTGTAGCATCAGACCTGGCAGCACTGGTTGTAGGACAGTTCCTTGATCCATGACAAGGAGGTACAGGACCATCTCATTCCCAAAAGCCTCCTATTTGACACTCACATGCCAGATACCTCACTGACTCCTGACACTGGGGAAGCACCTAATAGGAGCACAATACATGCACACCAAAGGGAAAAACACAGAGAAAATACTGTACATACGTTCATAACTTGCAGAGAATTACATTTGGCTGCAATTTCTGTCAGCTGTGTCCCTTTCTGCTGAGTGTGTAGAATAAGGTATTAGACAGATGAAGAATTGGCAGCTGGTAATTGTGTTAGTGTAGAGACTAATGTTGAAGGTGATTTGAGCCATTACATTTTGCAGATGTGGAGAGAGCTGTTATTTTGTTGGACAGATGTGACATTTTAGCTGAAGAAGTCCTCTATGAGAGCCTGCCTTCGATTGATTTCACTAAGCAAAGTGGCCTTTAACATTTAACCACCAGCGTCACCCCATTTTGGCTCATTGTTTGAAAAGCACAAATGACCTCACGCATTCCTATTATGTCTCTGATCTGATGGAATTCTTTGGGGAGGTAACAAAATTAACACTTAAGGGCTATCTTATAAATATAATATTCTTGGCTTTTCAGAAGGCATTTGATAAAGTTTCACGCATCGAGCTTTTAAAAAAAATGAAAGCTGATGGAATAAATGGTAAATGATCCAGCTTGACCGAACATGAGCTAGGCAATAGAAAGCAGAGGTGATGAGAAATTGAAAAGGCTTTGTCTGTATAGACATTG
Organism: Pristiophorus japonicus; assembly: GCF_044704955.1. NCBI lineage: Eukaryota > Metazoa > Chordata > Chondrichthyes > Pristiophoridae > Pristiophorus > Pristiophorus japonicus. Next base: position 64,309,282 of record NC_091991.1, read on the forward strand.
ATTCGTGGAGTTCTGTAGAGGTCTGTTCTGGTTTTTTGCTGTTACACTCTTTATAAACATTGGGCCAGATTTTGCTGTCAAAATATCAATGAATTTAATGGCGCTGGCTGTTAGTACGTGTAAATAGTACAGCAACTGCAGACTAGGGGCAGATGCATGGTGAAATGCCAATAACCAGAAGTTGCTATCCAAGCTGTGCCCCTCTGCCATTAGCTTTAAGGAAATGGCATTTCGGTGTCTGCTTCACCATTGACATGCATTGAATGGCATAAGATTGCTGTATTTGCACGGTAGATATGAACTAAACCGGTTCAGATATTTAGGGCTGGTAATTATAAGTATAAGTACCCATTTCATGAAGTGATAAGTGTTGGCTGTGGCTCAGTGGGTAGCACACTCGCCTCTGAGTCAGAAGTTTGTGGGTTCAAGTCCCACTCCAGGGACTTGAGCACATGAACCTAGGCTGACACTCCGTCATCATCATCATTGGCAGCCCCTTGGAATCGAGGAAGACTTGCTTCCACTCTTATCATGAGTTCTAAGGTGGCTGTACAGTCCAATATGAGAACCACAGTCTCTGACACAGGTGGGATAGACAGTGGTTGAGGGGAAGGGTGGGTGGAGAGCCTGGTTTGCCGCACGCTCCTTCCGCTGCCTGCACTTGATTTCTGCATGCTCTCGACGACGATACTCGAAGAGCTCAGCGCCCTCCCGGATGCACTTCCTCCACTTAGGGCGGTCTTTGGCCAGGGACTCCCAGATGTCAGTGAGGCTGTCGCACTTTATCAGGGAGGCTTTGAGGGTGTCCTTGTAACATTTCTTCTGCCCACCTTTGGCTCGTTCGCCGTGGACGAGTTCCGAGTAGAGCGCTTGCTTTGGGAGTCTCGTGAACTATGTGGCCTGCCCAGCGGAGCTGATCAAGTGTGGTCAGTGCTTCAATGCTGGGGATGTTGGCCTGGACGAGTCTGTCCTCCCAGGGGATTTGTAGGATCTTGTGGAGACATCGCTGGTGGTGTATTTCTCCAGCGACTTGAGGTGTCTACTGTACATGGTCCATGTCTCTGAGCCATACAGGGGGGCAGGTATTGCTATGGCCCTGTAGACCATGAGCTTGGTGACAGTTTTGAGGGCCTGGTCTTCAAACACTCTTTTCTTCAGGCGGCCGAAGGTTGCACTGGCGCACTGGAGGCAGTGTTAGATCTCGTCGTCAATGCCTGCTCTTGTTGATAGGAGGCTCACGAGATAAGATAAGTGGTCCACATTGTCCAGGGCCACGCCATGGATCTTTATGTCTGGGGGGCAGTGCTGTGCGGCGAGGACAGGCTGGTGGAGGACCTTTGTCTTACTGATGTTCAGCGTAAGGCCCATGCTTTCATTCGCCTCGGTAAATACGTCGACTATGTCCTGTGTGTGCACAGACGCAGGCGTCGTCAGCATACTGTAGCTCGACGACAGAGGTTGGAGTGGTCTTGGACCTGGCCTGGAGACAGCAAAGATTGAACAGCTTCCCACTGGTTCTGTAGTTTAGTTCCCCCCCAATGGGGAGCTTGTCAACTGTGAGGTGGAGCATGGCAGCGAGGAAGATTGAGAAGAGGGTTGGGGCAATGACGCAGCCCTGCTTGACCCCGGTCTGGACGTGGATTGGGTCTGTGATGGATCCGTTGGTAAGGATCACGGCCTGCATGTCATCGTGGAGCAGGCGGAGGATGGTGACGTACTTTTGGGGGCATCCGAAATGGAGGAGGACGCTACATAGACCCTCGCGGTTAACAGTGTCAAAGGCCTTTGTAAGGTTGAAGAAGGTCATGTATAAGGGCTGGCGCTGTTCCCTGCATTTTTCCTGCAGCAGTCGCGCTGCAAAAATCATGTCTATTGTGTCCAGGAGGGGACGAAATCCACACTGCAACTCTGGGAGGAGCTCCTCAGCCCCGGGGAAAAGACGGTTGAGGAGGACTCTAGCGACGACTTTTCCAGTAACTGATAGGGAGATTCCTCTATAGTTGGACTTATCCCCTTTTTTAAAGATGGTCACGATCACTGCATCTCTAAGATCTCCCGGCATGCTCTCCTCCCTCCAGATGAGAGAGACGAGGTCGTGTATTTGCGCTAGCAGTGCCTCTCCGCCATACTTCAGTGCCTCAGCAGGGATTCCATCCGCTCCCGTAGCCTTGTTTTTTAGCTGTCTTTTGGCTTTTTCTACCTCGTGCAGTGTTGGGATCTCACTGAGATGGTAGCGGGTAGCATGCTGCAGAATGGAGTCGAGAACACTCGAGTCAAAGGCAGAGTCTCAACTGAGGAGATCTTCAAAGTGCTCCTTCCAGTGGGCCCTGACTGCCTCGGTGTCCTTGATGAGTGTTTCCCTGTTCTTGGACAGCAGCGGGGTGGAGCCTTGTGTGTTTGGACCGTATGTGGCCTTGACTGCGATGAAGAATCCTCACACATCATGGCTGTCAGCCAGCTGCTGTATCTCCTGCGCTTTCTCCATCCACCACCTGTTCTTTTGGTCCTGGGATTTTTGTCGGACCTTAGCCTTTAGCCATCTGTAATGCTGCTTTGCTGCTCCTGAGTTGGGTTGCTGTTTAAGGCTCAGAAATGCCCTGCGCTTGCAATCTATTAGCTCATGAATCTCCTGATCATTCTGATCAAATCAGTCCTGGTGTTTCCTGGTTGAGTGACTGAGCGTCTCTTTGCAGGCACTGGTTATGGAGGCCTGGAGGGCAGACCAAGCGCTGTGGGCATTCAGCGTCTCGGGGTCATCAAGGCATGCCAGGTTAGCTGTGAGGCGCTGACTATAAAGGTCTCTCTCAGCTGGGTCCTTAAGTGCCCCAGCATTGACTTTTTTGCGACACTCCAGGGCACTGCTGAGGGAGTGCTGCACTGTCGAAGGTGCTGTCTTTCAGATGAGACGTTAAACAGAGGCACTCCATCTGCCCTCTCAAGTGGACGTAAAATATCCCACGGCACTATTTCAAAGAAGAGCAGGGGAGTTATCTTATTGGCCAATGCTTATCCCTCAAACAACATAACAAAAAACGATTATCTGGTCATTATCACAAATCACTGTTTGTGGGAGCTTGCTGTGCGCAAATTGGCTGCCGCATTTCTCACATTACAACACTGACTACACTCCAAAAGTACTTAATTGGCTGTAAAGCGCTTTGAGATGTCTGGTGGTCGTGAAAGGCGCTATATAAATGTAAGTCTTTCTTAATGATTGACAATCAACCTTTCTGGAATAAAAATTAACTATTATAAGTATGAAGTCTCATTCCTTCAGGTTATGAATTGTTCTAGGAGATTTTAAAATGTCATTTTATTTTTTGTATTTTCCTGTCTCTTTTCTTTCCCTCTCTTTAATTCTCTTTCTGTACTTGATTTGACTTTGAATTCATGCCCTTTTCTCAGTGCATCCACTGTTTATTTCCAAATCCATTAATCACGTTGGTTGTTTGCCCTGTTCACTCAGATCCCAGAAACCCTGTTTCCCTTGCTACGCCTTTATCAGCTTGCACTTTCAGCAACGTTGTGGACAAAACATTTTTGAGCTGAAGATTGCAGCGGACACTGTTACATGCCTTGCTACAGTAAAATCTGGCCCAATATATTTGGAGGGCAGTACTGATACTAACATTTACTGATTAAACTAAAAGGTTTATTTTTAGCACATTGGTTAACTCATTTACTATAAATTCCTGTCTGCACAATATTAATACCATCATTAAAATGGTAAGTTAAAGCTGCAAGTGATGTAGCAGGTGACTAATGTAAGATTGACAGAATTTGTATCAATCTCTACAATTTAAGAATTGGCTGATGGATGTTAATGTTGATAAATGAAATGAATAGTGTGGATATATGCATACCATTTAGCATAGATTGTGATTGCAAAAGTAGAAGAGTACAAAATTAACAAGCCTCATTTGAGACAGGACACCAGGTGAATCACCCAACAAATGATATACACAGATACATGAAATAAACTAGCAAAAATAATGTTGATTAGCTCCTGCAAAAAAGAACTGTACACAATTGTCTAACCATTTAAAATGAATGGGAGGTGCATGCCCACGTTTCCAATCAATTGCCAGCAGGCATAGTTCTCCACCATTAACACAAAATTAGGAAATTACCCTCTATCGTGTCAATAGAATATATACTGGGGACAGGAGCTTTACTGAAATACATCACTTATGTTGCAACTTTATGTTTTTAATTTCTTAAACCACTGATTCTTACGGTTGATTACAAAACTGTAATTAGAACAAAGGATACAGATAGATTAAATAGAATAATAGGTACTTGGAACTTGGAAGCGAGTAACAGGCTGGATTCGGATCACGGGTGAAGATGTTTTATATTTACAAATGTGTGCTCCTCGTACAGAGCCTTTTTGACTGGCAGTGCATAATGGAAATTTGCATGGTCTCTAATGATTTTCTGTCCATTGATGTTAATGCATAGAAAATCTTGGGGAAACTTTATGAGACCATGTTCCTAACAGGGAACATCACCCACCAGGAGACATTTCAGAAGTTCAATTGCATATAAACTACGACCAAAACTCAAGTGTTTTTTTTTAGCAATCATATGAACTCCTTCAACTGTTTAATTTCCTTAAAACACACAAGAGCCACTTCCTCCAAAGCATCTGTAATTTGAAACTTAATCTTAATGGAATTTCATCTTCCAAAGTAAAAAAAAATGAAATGTAGAGATTTTTTTGGAGCCTCCTATCAGGTTTGGATATTTAAATATTCAACTTTGATGACACATTATTGCAGAACAGTCCAGATGTTCTTGACTTTCATCTACACCTGTGACTTAGGCCTTAAGCAACACTATCATTAATAATATATACAGATAATCTAACACATCATTGAACATCAAGTACAACAAAGAGTCTGTCTGCCATGCTGCACTTAATCCCTTGTTCTACCCAAGCCCGATAAATGATTAAAGATAGATTATACGATTTTGAGATTCAAGCATCACCTTAACTCTTCCATTTACTCCAACAGAGTAAATACATTTAAAAAAAATATTAATTTGTATATTTCTGTATTTCAGTCTTAATACAATAGAATATTGACATTTCTCATACCTGCCATTGTTATTTTTTCCACAGTTAGTTCATAAAGTCTTTGATATAATTTCAAAACCAAAATCTGCAGGATACAATTCTGACTCTGAGTTACCTCTCTAGCAATAATTACACTTTTGTTTACCAATGAAAAAGGCAATGCTGGCACAGTATGATCTAGCAGTTGCATGCCTGACTTCTATTTGTAGAGGTCTACTCTGACTCCTAAGCTCTTACAAAGATGCTAACTTGTCCAGTGTTGTTCTGGAGGCTTGCAAGTTTTGCACCAGTCCACTATTGGCAGCAGTTTGTGACTCATCTATCCTGACCTTACAGCTAATTGTGTGGCTGAATTCAAGTGGATGAATTTGGGAGACTGAAATTCCCCTGATTTGCACCTTCCGTAGCGCCTCCGGGGGGTGCTAACGGGGCGCAAAAGTGTTGCATGAGAGGTAGCGAAGGCGCGAACATAGTAGCACCGCGCCCCCACTGGTAGCACCCCGGGCCTCTGCCGATACTGTGGCTCTGTCATCACTGTGGCAGAAATTGACTAGCGTCCTATGAGGCCGCTGCGGGTGATGCCCGCACCAGCCTTATGGGTCGTAAACTGGGCTGGTGACTCATCGCGATGCGAATCTTAAAGGGGAGGTGAGCCGCACCGCGCGCCGCCATCTTTAATTTTTCCCGACTCACTGGGCGATTCACTGCTCCTTTCTCTGGGGCTGGGCCGCCATTGTGCAGCCCGGCACTCCATCTCGGTACCGGGCTGGGGCCACGGCACCCCTTAGCCCTGGTGACCCAATGGAGGCCTCAAATAGTTTGTGGAGTTTGCAGCGTCCCTTCACTTTAACGGTAGAGGAATAGAAACGCATCAGTGCTATGCTGAGAAGCCGCGTAGTGCTGCTGAACCTGCCTGGGTAGCGTCCCCGAATCCGCCCCAAAGGGAAGTGGAGTGTGTGACTTTTTATTCCACTTCTTGAGGGGTGTTAACCGGACTTTCGAGGCCAGGGCAAGACTTCCGCGCCGGGTGCAGGAAGTCCCGCCTCACCTCGGTTACTGCCCCCAAACGGGATGTAACCAAATTTCACCCCCTGGGTCACACGTTGCCTTGAAATGTGAGGTGTGACAACTTGGACCTGTATTAGAAGGTTACAGCAGGTTAAGGCCATCTTTTTTCTAGTCCAACAAAGGAGTTGGGTGATGACTTTGGTGGGAATGTTTTCTCTTAGCTGATAATGAAAAATTATTGAAAACTTGCAAGCATTTTTATTATGAGATGGAGAAATATGTTTCAAAAAGGTTTCTCATTTAAAAAAAAAATAGACTTTGGGGTTCGATTTAATTTTAGAAATTTCCAGACAGTTCAGTCTGTTTGATAGAAAAAAAGTAAACATTTTATAAAACCTAAAGTCGTGAAAAGTGATAATTTAAAGCTTATTATAAAGAATATTTTTCTCCTTTTAATTTATTGCAAAATTTTGAAGGTTCATGTGTATAAGAGCATTTAAAGGAATATTTAACGATTTAATGTGTTTGTCAAACATCTGTGACTGGCACAGAGTGGGTTTAAAATCCCTGAAGTACAAGTCCTGCACTGGGATTACTTGAACCACACTGGGATCCGTTTCCTGGCAAGCAAAGTCTCTAAGGCTGCAAAAATTATGGAAATTCATTGCCCGTGATTTCCTGAAGTTTGCTCAGGAAATATGTAGACAGCAATCTAATGGCCAAAAAAAGTGAAAGGCCCTTCCTGGCTTTTAATTTTAAAGCTGTGTTGTGCTTATTTAGGAATGTTTCATAGACAATTGCATTTTTTTACTACTTGAGGTTCTTCTATATTAATTTTTTTTTAAAGATTTTTTTTAAAACTTATTTTGGCCTGTGTTTTCACATCATTGTATTTCAGGGAGCATGAAATTCATTTTAAGTGCAATAAAGTCTTAATAGGGTCATTCCTTTTGGAATACTGCCTGCTTTTAGGGTGCTCAAGGCTAAGGAGAGGGGTTGCAGAGGAATGATCAGAGGGAGGTACACCTACCCTGGCGTGACCTGCACAGATCTATTACCCAAGTGTTTTGTTCTTTGGACCCTGTCAGTGCTACCTGAACATGTCAGAGGCGATGTGCCTTCACCATGGAGGCCTTTCCCTCAGTCAGGATTATCCCTGATATGCCATATACTTAAAATGAATGTCATGTTCCCTGAAATACAATGATATGAAAACACAAGCCAAAATAAGTTTGGACCGGGGTCAAGCAAGACTGTGTCATCGCATCAGTGCTCTTCTCGATCTTCCTTGCTGCAATGCTCCATTTCACCCTCAGCAAACTCCCTGCTGGAGTGGAGCTAAATTACAGGACTAACGGGAATCTGTTCTACCTCTGCCGCCTCCAGGCCAGATCCAAGGTCGTCCCATCCTCCTTCATTGAATTACAGTATGCAGATGATGCTTGCGTCTGCGCACACTCGGTGGCCAAACTCCAAGCCATCATCAACACCTTCACCGAGGCATACGAGAGCATGGGCCTTACACTAAACATTTATAAGACAAAGGTCCTCAACTAACCTGTCCCCACCACACAGCACTTTCCCCCCCCCCCCCCCCCCCCGGTTATCAAAATCCACAACAAGGCCTTGGACAACATGGACCATTTTCCATACCTCGGGAGCCTACTGTTAACCAGGGCAGACTTTGACGATGAGGCCCAACACCGCCTTCAGTGTGCCAGCGCAGCCTTCGTCGCCTGAGGAAGAGAGTGTTTGAGTGGACCTGAAACCTGGCACCAAGCTCATGGTCTACAGAGCAGTGGTGATACCCGCCCTCCTATATGGCTCAGAGACATGGACTATGTACAGCAGGCACCTCAAAATACTGGAGAAGTACCACCAACACTGCCTATGCAATAGCCTGCAAATCCATTGGCAGGATAGGTGCACAAACGTCTGTGTTCTCACTCAGGCCAACATCCCCAGCATCGAAGCACTGACCACGCTCGATCAGCTCTGCTGGACAGGCCACATCATCCACATGCCTGACACAAGACTCCCAAAACAAGTGTTCTACTTGGAGCTCCGACATGGCAAGCAAGTCCCAGGTGGGCAGAGGAAACGCTTCAAGGACACCCTCAAAGCCTCTTTGAAAAAATGTAACATCACTATCAACACCTGGGAATCCCTGGCCCAAGACCGCCTAAAGTGGAGGAAAAGCATCTGGGAAGGTGTTGAACACGTTGAGTCTCTTCGCCGAGAGCAAGCTGAAGCCACGCGTAGATAGCAGGAGGAGCACGCGGCAACCCAAGTCCCCCACCCACCCATTCCTTCAACCACCATTTGCCCCACCTGTGACAGAGACTGTAGGTCCCGCATTCAGTCACCTGAAAACTCATATTTAGTGTGGAAGGAAGTCACCCTCGATTCCGAGGGATTGCCTGATGACGATGATGATATGCCAAGTATTTTGTACAAGCAGAAAAGTAATTTTGAGATGCTGTAAACAGAGGGAGTACATGCAAATTAACAGACATGTGCCCAATCTGCAAGCCACCCAGGGTGTCAAGAGGTGATTATGTATCAGGTTATATTACATTGATGTGAGATGTAAACCCCTTGGAAAATGAGAGTGTGACAAGACTCTCAATTGTACATTGGATTTTGATGGTAAGCAAGATATGTAATCGAAGAGCTGTGAGGTTGTGTGGAGGCTTGGAATGGGTGATCAGTAAATGTGGAACAGGTTGATAGGCAATACTTTATGACATAGAAACGGGAGCCATTTATCCAATGTGTGATACTGTTGGGTATTTCTCATTTTCCTTAAAGTGTGCTGTCTTTTCCTGCATCTATTTGCAGATCCTGCAGGTAATGTACACAGTATTTGGCTTGACCTTGCCTCCTGCCAGCCATGATGTACTGCTATCCTTTGGGAAAGGCACCCTGAAATACTAAACCGGGCAGCTTTGCCTCCACCCACAACCTGCAGCAGCACATGTACTTTTCTAGCTATGGAACAAGGAGCCATGGCCTGCACTGGTCCATTCGTTCCCACAGACTCAGTTTCATGCCTACACTATGGGTCTCCTGTCACTTCATCTTTGTTTGATTCTACCTTTCCCTCCCTCCATCTTCAGCCTTACCAAAGCCTGGCAAAGGATTGAAATGCATCTTGAGCCTTTCCAAAAGCCTGAAGAATTTTTGCCTACTTACCTTTTAAGTTAAAGCATTTTGCATTCCCTGCACAAGGCTGAAGCTGTGCAGGCAGCTACGAAAATTATGTAAATGAACACAGCTTCCCCATAAAAATTATTGACTGGCAATTAACTAACTGTGTTGTTGAATTGCTGCATAAATATGAATAGATATTACTTAAATGCCCATTAAACTGAGATTTTAAAATTAAAAACATTTAACTTTTCCTCTTTTTTTGAAAACATTTTTTATGAACTACATGCACATTTTTAATTGTAATGTGTGACCTAATAATAATGCAGGAATACACAGTCTTAAAACTAGTATAGACTAGAATGAGAGGGGATCTCATAGAAACGTTTAAAATTCTGACGGGTTTAGACAGGTTAGATGCAGGAAGAATGTTCCCAATGTTGGGGAAGTCCAGAACCAGGGGTCACAGTCTAAGGATAAGGGGTAAGCCATTTAGGACCAAAATGAGGAGAAACTTCTTCACCCAGAGAGTGGTGAACCTGTGGAATTCTCTACCACAGAAAGTTGTTGAGGCCAATTCAATAAATAGATTCAAAAAGGAGTTAGATGTAGTCCTTACTACTAGGGGGATCAAGGGGTATGGCGAGAAAGCAGGAATGGGGTACTGAAGTTGCATGTTGAGCCATGAACTCATTGAATGGCGGTGCAGGCTCGAAGGGCCGAATGGCCTACTCCTGCACCTATTTTCTATGTTGAAAAGTTTGTTACGTAACTATCGAGTGCACAATACATTTCTGTGGACTGGCACAATGACGATTGCAAAAGTCCTGATTTACCTACAGGGCCTTAAATCTACTCGGGCCTGTTGTTGGCATCCTATCTGATCTACTCAAGAATGGTTCATAATAAAATAAGCCATTGTTATGTTATGGTATTTGAGAGCTAGCCAAACCCTTCACATAACAATGGGATTATTATAATTTAGGCAAGTGATTTGGTGCAGAGTGACACCACACCATGTGGAATTCTGCAGTTATCACTTACTTATTAAAGAAATCTTTGTTAAAGTATAAAATCTTCAGGTAAATACGGCAATCCTGCTCTCCATCAGAGAAGCCACACGCAAAAAGGCAGCATGTGACAGATGTAGACGTGCAATATTGCAGCCTGACTCTCCAACTCTCATTCCTATAATCACATCTCCCTACCCTTACCCTCTTATTCAACCCAAATTAGGTTCCACTGCATAATACACAGATAATTCTAAAAATGCCATTATTTCATTCGGAAATGCTATTATTACAAAATGTAATTCATTGCCATGTGAAAACGAGTTTGTAATTTTTACCAAAAGTACACCAGCTGTGATCATCCATTCTTCTTAATTACAACTGTCAACACCACATGCTCATCAGTGAAGTCTGCTTACAAAGGCACACGATTCACATGTTTCATTGTAAGATATTCTGCACCTTGTCAAAATACAGATTCTATTTAAAGTATCATACAGCATTGAGTAACATGGCAGTAACATATCCAGAGGCTACGATAAGCTTGCCCTTGCAATGCATCAACACCATCTCAACTCAGATGTCTTACTATCTTGGAAGACAGCCCAGAATATTATTCTGTATAATATGTAGAAATGTAACAATTTCTTATCATTTTCCCTACTGAATAAGAATGAATATCAGGATCAGGAAAAAGCCAACTCTCACATCTATACCACATGATTTGACAAGCAGCAATATTGGGACTTATTTAGCTGAATAATGCAAAGGAATTTTGTATTTATTATATAAAAACAACAGATGGTAAGGGATGGATTAGCAAGGGGCATGCAGTCCCTTGTCTGTGTTTTAAGGCTGGTACATGGAAGCTGTGGCTCTTGACAAGTAATTCCAGCCAGTCAGTCATGCACACTCCAGCTCCAAAAAGAAACACTTGTGATGGAGTATACCTTTGCAGTGCTTCTCTAATCATCTGTCTTTTTAAATAACATCCGGACTTAAAATGAATGCTGGTCTGCTAGACACAGACGAGAAGATTTTTTTCTTGGACCACGGCCAGCAGTCGTGTGAATAAAATCATGGGCCTAGGATGGTGTTCCTAGTACCTGCACAATGATGACTGGTGCTCAGTGATGTGCAGGAACATTTCCTGCTGTGTGCCCTTCTTCTGACAGAAGCAACCAAGGTAAATTACTACTCCATGCTTTTTGTTTGTTTTTTAACAATACAATTGTACAGGAGAGTGTTTATATTAACATTAGATTTGTCAAGTTGTTTGTAGTATAAATTTTGGTGCGGGATTAGAAAGAGGGGTTAATCTAGTCAGACTGGAGAAGGCCGCAGAAGGAAGCCAGTGGCATGAATGTCTGAGAGGAGTCTGATTCTTGATTCTATTGTGAGGAGAATTTACACCAGAGAGAGAATTATTATTTACAGATATTTTATTTAAATGAAAAACATTTGACATTTTCAAAATGATAGTTTAAAAAAACTGCATTCGACAATTCATAGACTGAGTCATCTTCCCTAGAGACTAGCAGAAATTGTATTGAATTCTGTGAATAAGTTGCTACTTTAATGAGGTGATGCAGATTTTTGATACTGCATAGACATATTAAAAGTAATTCAATTTTAAAAATAATTTAAAAGAACAGCAATATATTTTTCCTCCTTGAAAAGATACTTGGCAAACCTCATAACCAATTGGCCTACAGTTTTCGCTAGGTTTTCAATTAGCCCGAAATCAACCAAACCAGCGCAAAGGATCGAGGAATCTTAAGCACAAATTACGTCCAATGCAAATGGAGTTTCCGCGATCTTCTGCATTAGTTTAAAAAACATCGCACTTGAATCCAGCCCCACCCACAAATCTGGCCACATCCCCAAATCGAATTAATCACTTTCCGCTAATTGTGCCCGGTGATGAGCAAATGAGTTTGAACGGAAGCTTGAGCAAAACAACTTCTTAAAACTAGCACAATTTGTGTCAGATTGCCCATTGTGCCCAAAGTGGAAACTCATGGTTCTTGTGATGAAATACATCATTGTGTTACTTGCAAGTGATATCATAACAGAAATGGGTCCTCTGGCTCATTTTCTGGTTTCAAACAGAAAAGCCTTATCAGGCACTTTTGCATAGAGACATTTAACATATGGGGGTCAATTTTCATCAAGCCTTCCGCCCGCCCAAATGCTGCCCAAAGTGCTGCCGATGGCCACCGAGGTACTTTGGGCAGGATATTCATGGCTGAGGTCCCTTGAAGGTCGGCAGGTGGCAAATGGACAACGTACACCGCCAATCTGGGCGGGAGGTCTCATTCTCGACGGCAGCGGCGCTTGCAGCCCAAGTGCCACCGAGGATGAAGTTGGGCCCACGGGGGGTCGAAGACCTGAAAAAAAAATCACCAATAAAAAATACAAAAACTATCCGAAGACCTTCAGGGGACCCCATGCAGGTAAGTCACTGTTGAAATTTTTTTAAATGTTCACTTAACTTTTTTCAGGTTCTTGAGACTTACCATCGGGGACAGACCAGCCTGCAGCCAGCGGTCCACCCCCGTTCTGCCGCTGACTCCCGCCCGCAGGAATTTGGGAGCTTGCCACTCGGCCGTCCACTGACATCAGCGGGCGGTTCCCAGCGGCTCTCCCATCCCGCCCAATCCAGGCCACCTCCAAAGTGGCACTGGACGGATCTTCAGGAGGAATATCGGCGGGAGTGGGCGACAGTGGACTGATGAATTTCGGCCCCATGAATACTGTACTTTGCTGGTTGTCCAGTTGTTTGTGATACAGAGGATACTTTTTTAGCGATTTGTTCAGCTGTCTATTGACCTCCAGCTCTTTGTGAGAGCAAAGGGACTTCTTTTAGTGACAAGGGGGCATATGGTTTTCTGAATATAAAATTAATATTTTGTGAAGCATGATAGAACTCACTGTGGCATGTAGCTGTCAGATACAGGTTTCTACCTGCCGAGTTCCTAATCTCAGGTAATTCATGAGGGATGAAATGAAAGGGGAGGAATGATATCTGTAATGATGGAGACATATTTAAGAGAGAGTTGCTCTGCGCAAGTCTCACTCATCTGCTTGTCATCAAATCAGGAAATGCCTTGTCTGACGTGAGGCATCAGGTCAGCTTGTTGCAATCTGGGTTGGAGATCACGAGGAAAGAAAAAATCAAATCCTCACAGTCTCCTCCCTCCCCCCCACCCCCCCCCCCCCCCCAATAAAGGGACCTCACTGTTTAACATTATCTTTTAACTAAGGTAGTGTTGAACCCTTTCAAATCAAGAGATATGAAGTAGTTTCAATACAGTTTCCAACAAAGATAATGGTGAACAATGACATTGTTTTTCAACCCTATTGAATCCACAATGAACTAACTCAGCAGGTGGAACAGTATCTGGACATTGTTAAATTAAGAGTCAGGAGTGGTGTGGCAGATATTTCAGCACTGTGATGCAGAATTATCAATGTATTTTATAGCACATACAATTTTTAATATAACAGACACTTGTATTTGCATTATTTTCCAACATTGTTTGAAATTATGATCTCTGGCAGTAAGTGTTTACATTTAAATTTTTTGAAAAGCAATTTTTTTCTTGTGTTTGTAGGAATAAAAATACTGCATTCTGCCAGCAAGAGGACTAGCAAAAGTTTCAGCTGCAAAGGAACAGCAGTTGGCATCACAGGTTGGCCTTTTCAAAAACCAGCAACATATTCCATTTCTCTCTCTCTTGTGTAGGCCACCCATAGTCTGCATTATCCTGCATTTCGAAGTACATGAATAGCTAGGCTAATTACTTCTCTAAGACCACCACCAGTGCTGATTTGTGATTTGCCAGAGGATAAATTTAAATGGAGAGTTGGATGGTATCTGTATTACCCTCACAACCACCCACTCAAAATGTCTCCACTTACATTTCTTCCCATCCTTTGTCGGTATGTTTTCCCCTTTTCCTTTTGGCCTCCATGGACTATGAGCCCCAGTCCTTTACTGTGTGCCCCAGTGGTTTACCGTGCGCCCCAGTCATAAGGACATAAGAAATAGGAGCAGGAGTAGGCCATACGGCCCCTCGAGCCTGCTCCGCCATTTATTAAGATCATGGCTGATCCGATCATGGACTCGGGTCCACTTCCTTGCCCGCTCCCCATAACCCCTTATTCCTTTATCAGTTAAGAAACTGTCTATCTCTGTCTTAAATTTATTGAATGACCCAGCTTCTACAGCTCACTGAGGCAGTGAATGCCACAGATTTACAACCCTCTGAGAGAAGAAATTCCTCCTCATCTCAGTTTTAAATGGTCGGGCCCTTATTCTAAGATTATGCCCCCTAATTCTAGTCTCTCCTATCAGTGGAAACATCCTCTCAGCATCCACCTTGTCAAGCCCCGTCATAATCTTATGCGTTTCAATAAAGATCGCCTCTCATTATTCTGAATTTCAATGAGTAGAGGCCCATTCTACTCAACCTTTCCTCATAAGTCAACCCCCTCATCTCCGGGATCAATCTAGTGAACCTTCTCTGAACTGCCTCCAAAGCAAGTACCTGTGTATCCTTTCTTAAATATGAAAACCAAAACCGTACGCATTATTCCAGGTCTGGCCTCACCAATACCCTGTATAACTGTAGCCAGACTTCCATGCTTTTATACTCCATCCCCTTTGCAATAAAAACGCAAAGATTCCATTGGCCTTCCTAATCACTTGCTGTACCTGCATACTAACCTTTTGTGTTTCATGCACCAGGACCCCCAGGTCTCGCTGTACTGCAGCACTTTGCAATTTTTCTCCATTTAAATAATAACTTGCTCTTCAATTTTTTTTCTGCCGAAGTGTAAACCTCACACTTTCGAACATTATATTCCATCAGCCAAATTTTTGCCCACTCACTTAGCCTGTCTATGTCCTTTTGAAGGTTTTTTGTGTCCTCCTCACACATTGCTTTTTCTCCCATCTTCTTATCGTCAGCAAATTTAGCTACATTACACTCAGTCCCTTCATCCGTTAATACAGATTGTAAATAGTTGGGGTCCCAACACTGATCCCTGTGGCACCCCACTAATTACTGATTGCCAACCCGAGAATGAACCATTTATCCCGACTCTCTGTATTCTGTTAGTTAGCCAATCCTCTATCCATGCTAATATATTACCCCCAACCCCGTGAACTTTTATCTTGTGCAGTAACCTTTTATGTGGCACCTTGTCAAATACCTTCTGGAAGTTCAAATACACCACATCCACTGGTTCCCCTTTATTCACCCTGTTCGTTACTGATCTATAATTTCCTGCTTTTTGTCTGCCTCCTTTTTTAAATAGGGGCATTACATTTGCAGTTTTCCAATCTGCTGGGACCTCCCCAGAATCCAGGGAATTTTGGTAAATTACAACCAATGCATCCACTGTCCCTGCCGCTACCTAGGATGCAAGCCATCAGGTCTAGGGGATTTATCCACCTTTAGTCCCATTATCTTACTGAGTACCACCTCCTTAGTGATTGTGATTGTGTTAAGTTCCTCCCCCTCTATAACCCTTTGACTATCCACTGTTGGGATATTTTTAGTGTCCTCTACCGTAAAGACTGATACAAAATATTTGTTCAGAGTTTCTGCAATCTCCATGTTCACCATCACTAATTCCTGGTCTCATCCTCTAAGGGACCAACATTTACTTTAGCCACTCTTTTCGTTTTTATATACCTGTAGAAACTCTTGTTATCTGTTTTTATATTTCGTGCTAGTTTACTTTCATAGTCTATCTTCCTTTTCTTAATCATTTTTTTAAACATTCTTTGTTGGCTTTTAAAAGCTTCCCAATCTTCTGTCCTCCCACTAGTTTTGCCCACTTTGTATGCCCTTGTTTTTAATTGGATACCATCCTTTATTTCTTTAGTTAGCCACGGATGGCTATCTTTTCTTTTACACCCTTTCCTCCTCACTGGAATATATTTTTCTTGAGAGTTATGAAATATCTCCTTATATGTACGCCACTGTTCATCAACCGTCCTCCACTTTAATCTGTTTTCCCAGTCCAACTCTGCCCTCATACCTTTGTAGTCTCCTTTATTTAAGCTTAGTATGCTGGTTTGAGATCCAGCTTTCTCGCCCTCCATCTGAATTTGAAATTCAATCATGCTATTCCAAGGGGATCCTTTACTAGGAGATTGTTTATTAATCCTGTCTCATTACACAGCACCATATCTAAGATAGCCTGCCCCCTGGTTGGTTCCTTTACATACTGCTCAAGGAACCTGTCCCTTATGCACTCTATGAACTCTTCCTCAAGGCTACCCTGACCAATTTGATTTGTCCAATCAATATGGAGGGTAAAATAACCCATGATTGTTGCTGTTCCCTTTTTACCTTTACCGTGTGTCCCAGTCCTTTATCAGATGTGCGGCAGGTGACCCAGTCCCAAGTTTCTTCCAGTGCTACTCTTTTATATTGGCACTAGTGACCCTGGTTATCCAGCATGATGTGGCCTCCTTTCACTGCTTCTCTGCATTCCTGTGTACTAGTACACATCATCTATCTGTTGAGATGAGGAATATATCACATAGTGAATAAAGGAGTTAACCCACATCAAGCTGTGCTGTGCAGTATCATGGTAGTATATTTAAAGTTGGGTGATGTGATCAATTTAAATAATGCTATGATTGAATTGAAATCAGAAGAGTTCATGTTTGCATCGGCTTATCTGTTCATTAAGGAGGTGTGCCTGCTTAGCCTTCCAAAGAGATGTTTAGCACCCCTTTGAGTGACATTTATGATTAAAATGAGTGTGACAGAAAACAAATTCAGTTAAACATATGGAGCTGTGTTTAATTTTAGGAGTGAGATACATCAAAATAGATCACTTTTATAAACCACCACGAGTCTTAACAGGTTTAAATATTTACAGTATTGTATAGAAGTACAGGATGATAAATATTTCTGTAAAGTACTTTAATTTGGCAATTTTGTTATTTGAGAGACAACGGCTCAGATTTTGCTGCAATAATAACGGTGAGGCTAATGGCGCTTGCTCTCCCTTAATTCCATCTGTATGTCCCAATCTTTACTGTGTTTCCTGTACAATGAATTAAATGTAATTTATATTTTCTTGTTTTTTACTTCCTGGTTTGTAGTAACATAGAAACATAGAAAATAGGTACAGAAGTAGGCCATTCGAGCCTGCACCACCATTCGATAAGATCATGGCTGATCATTCCCTCAGTACCCCTTTCCTGCTTTCTCTCCATACCCCTTAACCCCTTTAGCCATAAGGGCCATATCTAACTCCCTCTTGAATATATCCAATGAACTGGCATCAACAACTCTCTGCGGCAGGGAATTCCACAGGTTAACAACTCTCTGAGTAAAGAAGTTTCTCCTCATCTCAGTCTTAAATGGCCTACCCCTTATCCTAAGACTGTGTCCCCTAGTTCTGAACTTCCCCAACATCGGGAACAATCTACCCACATCTAACCTGTCCCATCCCGTCAGAATCTTGTATGTTTCTATGAGATCCCCTCTCATCCTTCTAAACTCCAATGTATAAAGGCCCAGTTGATCCAGTCTCTCCTCATATGTCAGTCCAGCCATCCCGGGAATCAGTCTGGTGAACCTTCGCTGCACTCCCTCAATAGCAAGAATGTCCTTCCTCAGATTAGGAGACCAAAATTGAACACAATATTCCAGGTGAGGCCTCACCAAGGCCCTGTACAACTGCAGTAAGACCTTCCTGCTCCTATACTATAGTCTGTGTTTCTTAGTGAAGGTTCTTCAATCTGATTGGTTGAAGACCCTCTCTGCTTGTTAGCCTGCTCACAGATACCACAGATCTCCTGTAAAGGATGTCACACTGGATCAGACGCTCCATTAGTATAAATCTCTGGTGACAAGCCCGCAAAAATTCTCTGAGCAACTGTATGAAAACCATTCCTGTGCCGCCAAGAGCAAAATCCAGGCCAACATGTTTCACTTCACCAGTTTTAAAAACCCTCTTCCTATTATGTACTGCAAATCTGCACCACAATTCTCCGTTGCTTTCGTAGTGGCAGTAACGGTAAACACTTTCAATAATACAAAAGGTAATGTGTTGAAGGCTCACTGTCATGGTTCATGATCTTAACAGAACATCCTTGACTATGTTAATACTGATATGACACATTTCTCTCCCAGGTTATTATATATTATTGATTATATATTGCTGTATATGTTATGGAAAAAAGTGCTTGTACACATTTCTACGATTTGCTTACGGTTAAGCTCTTGCAAACATGAAATGCTGTATTCTGATGAAGTGCTAGTGTCTGCAATCTAATTGATAACACATATTGGTATAAATATGGTTGCAGATTCCTCTTTATTGTGGTGTTTACGGTACTAATACATACTTGCCCTTATCAATATGGCAACTGAGATTTTTCTCCGCTATTTGCTTGACCAAATAGAGAAAAGTCTTTTCATGTGATTGCACTTTTAGTTCTCGGTTTCCTTTTTTGTTCCCTTCTATGCAGGTACATAACAGAAGGAACACCATTTTCCTGCTTGATTGTTGCTGCAGAATATTACTGCCCTTTGGGGTGAGGTAGTAGGTTGTATAGTTTTAGGGTTACACCCTTCCGGTCAGATAACTATACAATCTACTGTCTTTCCTAAGGTGGTTGTCAAAACTGCGATGGATCAGTTGAAAACCATACATGTTATTTTAATTATGTGGACATATTTTAGAATGATTTAAATAATCCTGTCAAATGAAGATCTTAGACCAAGCATGATTGGTCAATTATTCTTTTTTAGGTTGTAAAGCACTTGTTTGATTAAGGATGTGGAAGATGTCCAATTAATAATGTAGCCAAGTAATCAATGTGTGACAAAAGCACAGCAGAGGTGAATATTTCCTGGATTTGATCACTGTTGGGCACGGTATGTTTATCCCATGATTATCAACACTCCTACAGTTCTTTTCAAGTGAAAAAATTAATAAAATGTTGCATCAGCATTTGAATACAGAATAATACCTGATCTTGCCAAATAATATGGTTGCTCAGTTTTTTGCTTCCTAATATGACCTCAAAGTAAGTAAAATTTGACACACTTACCTTTCCGTGGAGCCGAGAGAAACAGAACTGCTCCTCCTGGCTCCACAGCACTCCTGAAGGCCGCTGCTGGCCCAAGATCACCCCACTCCTGTTCCCCTCCCTCGCCCCAGAAATGGGCCTCAACAAATTTCCACCCTTGAGTTTCGATCTACTTAAAAAAAATTTTTACAGAAAAGCAGCTTATATATTTAAGTATTTATGGTTGGATAGATATTTATGATGGTATAAATGAAGGTACAGGCCCTGAAATTCTCTGGGGGTTCCACTGGTCCCCCTCTATAATTTCAGTGAGAGACTGCTTGAACCCCCACGGAAACAGAGTGGGGTGGGGCGGGGCGGGGACCCAGGGGCGTGGAATCGCTAAGCCAGGGATTCCCACCTTTACTTTGGATAGGAACCCAGCATATTAGCTGAAGCTCATACACCGAGAAATGAAGCATACGGGCCTCCACAAGGTTGAGTGTGGCCCACGTCTGGCAAGATGTTTGGCCTCCCGAAAAGGACATTTAAAAAAAAATGATTTAGTGGATCTGCTCCCTTTCTCGGGGATAATTGGAGTCATGGCCAAGGTTGGGGCAGTGAGCCTGGAAAAATGCTCCCATGGACGGGCAGTTTTCTGGAGCATGGGGTAGGTAGGCAGACAGGCATAAACGAATTGCCCCATGCAAATGAAGTGACCTTCCACTAACTTAAGGATAAGTGTTGGAGGACAGTGAGCGTGATCACAGACACAATCACTAAGATTGCTCCAGTAGAATTTCAGGGCCACACTGTTTAACTGGGCTCATGTTCTGATTGGCCAGGTATCAAATTTGTAAAATAGCTGGGGCAAATATTATGATGCTTTTGCTACAATAATTTTGCAAACTGTATAATGTGTAAAATACAATTTGTGTGTTCCTACTAGATTGAATCCTGGGATGAGAGGGTAGTCTTATGAAGAGAAATTGAGTAGAATGGGCCTATACTCTCTGGAGTTTAGAAGAATGAGAGGTAATCTTATTGAAATAAATAAGATTCAGAGGGCTTGACAGGATAGATGCTGAGAGGTTGTTTCCCCTGGCTGGAGAATCTAGAACTAGCGGCCATAGTCTCAGGATAAGGGATTGGCCATTTGGAACTGAGATGAGGAGAAATTTCTTCACTCAGAGTCGTGAATCTTTAGAATTCTGTACTCCAGAGCAATGTTCCCTTTAATTTTTTTTCGGTGCATTGCTGCACATGCACAGTATCTTTTCCAGTGGCAGAAGCTGGTGAGTGGCCTGTGTGGGGCCTCCCGATTGGTGCGCAGCCGCACATCTTAGGGGGAACGTTGCCCCAGAGGGCTGGAGATGTTCAGTCGTTGAGTGTATTCAAGGCTGAGATCGCTAGATTTTTGGACTCGGGAATCAAGGGATGTGGGGATTGGGCAGGAAAGTGGAGTTCAGGTCAAAGATCAGCCAGGATCGTAATGAATGGCGGAGCAGGCTCTATGGAATCTATAGCCTTCTCCTGCTCCCATTTCTTATGTTCTTGCATTTGGCTTCAGGCATTGCTCATCAGTCAGCCGTGACAGTATCTCAATGTTCTGCCAGAGTGAGGTAGTAGGTTGTGTAGTTTCAGGGTAGTGATTTTGCCCCATTAGAAGATAACTATACAACCTACTGCCTTCCCTGAAGAGCAATATGACGGCCCGCAACCTGCTTTCAGAAAACAAACTCACAAAATATGGTGCATGCAACAATGAAGAAAAGCACAAACAGTTTCTCTTTAAAACCAGCGGTAAGTTTCAATGGTATTTGATAAATTATTTTTAGTTATTCTAGAAAGTAGTAAGTTGGTGCAGACAGGCACTGGTTTCTTATTTTGTTCATATGCCTGTTTGAGAGCAATCCTGTACCTGCATCACCATGGCAATTGGATGCTACAGTGATTTATCCAGTGTGAACTGCCAATGACTAACAAACATGCACACATGAATGAATTCTAAAGCAGGAATAAGCAATTGGAATGTACTGTAATCCAATCTAGAATTTATTCAATGGGGATTACTGGAGGATATTGCCATGTATTAATGTTATTATTTTTATGAGTGTACTATTTAATATAATATCTATCTCTTTCAAGTCCCCTATATAGTAAATCTGGTGAAAAGTGAAATTCTTACAGTGCAACTAGATGGCACTTTACATTCACAGTATTTATTACTTTGGCATTTTTGTGTGTTGCAGTAAGGATGTAAGCAGCATTTCCAGTGCAATGTGTAAATTGGTGAATGAATAAGAACTCATCTTAATATCTATATAGTCAGGATGTAACATTTCCTATTGTATGTATACATTAAAAAATTGTCACCAGTAGCAGAACACTGGAAGGGCCATTTACACATGCTTATCACTTAGAAGTGTTTATACACTTGATTGGGTTTTCTATTACTATGAATTTATATATTGAAATATTATGGGCCCAAGTTTCCACATGATTTGCGTCTGATTTTTAGGAGCAACTGGTGGAGAACGGACTATCTTAGAAATCGCAATTCTCCACATTTTTTTTTCTGCAGTTCTAGTCAGTTAGAACAGTTTCACTTTGGAACAGAATTTTTTCTTCAAAAGGGGGCGTGTCCGACCACTGACGCCTGATTTCAAAGTTTCCACAGTGAAAACGTACTCCAAACTAACTTAGAATGGAGCAAGTGAAGATTTTTGTAGAACTGAAAAAACCTGTCTACACATTAAAAAATCAGGCGCAGGTTACAAATTAGGCGTCTAGAACGAGGTGGGGGGGGGGAGGGGAGGGGGGGGGAAGGGAAGTCATTAAATTCTACAATAAATCCTTATTTATACTTATACAAATATTATACAAATAAATCCAACCTGAATAAAAATTTATGAGCAAAGAAAAGATTAAATAAACCATCTTCCTACCTGTGTGAAAGTGCTTCAGTCAGCTCAGCGGTGTGGCGTCGTTCCCGCGAATGGGAGGGAGAGAGGGGCAGTCGGGCAGTAAGCAGGCAGCAAGCAGCCTTCCACTTGAGGTGGAAGCCTTACAGTCAGCTCAGCGGTGTGGCATTGTTCCCGCGAACGGGAGGGAGGGAGGGGCAGTCGGGCAGTAAGCAGGCATTTGTGCAGCCTTCCACTTGAGGTGGAAGCCTTACAGTCAGCTCAGCGGTGTGGCGTCGTTCCCGCGAACGGGAGGGAGGGAGGAGGCAGCCGTTCCCGACGGCGGGCGGGGGGGGGGGAAGGAGGCAGTGAGAAGGCTGCAGGAAGCCTCAGAAGTTGAGCAGCCATTCCCGACGGCAGTGGGGGGAGAGGCCGTTGGGAAACGGCTGCCTCAACTTCTGAGGCTTCCTGCAGCCTTCTCACTGCTGCAAGAAGCCTCAGTGCTGATCATAGAAGGGAAATGTGCTTTTATTAAAAAATGTTCAAAAATTAAACAGCTACAAAGAACTACAAAAATGGGCGAGTGCCAATGTTTCCTTCACACTGCGCGTGCGCGAACGCTCCAACGCGCACGCGCAGCGTTGCCGGCACGAAAAAAACTAATTTAAATGGTACCCGCCCCCTCCCACTTACAAAATCGGTGCGAGTGGTAGGCTCCGCCCCCCTGGGCGCCACGCCAAGCAGACATGGAGTTGCAGGGCGCTCCAGAATCGCGCATTTTTTTTTCAGGCGCTCGTTTTGTAGCGTGTGGAAACTTGGGGCCTATGTACCTAGGTGTGGTACATAATATTTCAATACTGTAACTTCATCTCCAGTATTTTAGTTAAAAGAAAATAGATTTCACACAGTTTAGCTCAGCTTCTACTGGCTGATGGCATTCTGGCACATACCTAGTGCCATAATCAATTTATTGGGCAATATAGCTTCAAAAATCAATAGCACTAGCGTTCACAACACAGTTCTGCGAGAGCAAAATGCAAAGACCATTTCGCTGACAAAGACTACCAACTACATCAACAGTATCAATCCAACAGAAGGCGGGGGGCGGGGGTAACTTAATGACCTCACGGTTCCAGCTAGGAGCCGCTCAAGGTGAAGCCATGACAGTGCCATATGGATACATCACATGGATTAGTTTACCACAAAAAAGACAAAATTAACAGATGCCTGATTTTGTTTTACAGACGTGTACTTGATGCTAACATCTGAGAATTTAAAATTGATATTTTATAATTATCTTTCTGTAATCTCTGCAGAAATTGGGATTATTCACAATGCATGGTGCTGATACTGAATATTCGTTGGAATTAAACTCTCAGTTGTATTTTTCCAGCTATTTCACATTTAATTTCATGGAGAAGTTCTCTTAATCCTGTGTTTGCCAATGACAGTAGGTGGTCTTCAATTGATAGTCATAGTCTGTATTGTCATTTGATTATTTAGGTCTGTCTTTCTATTGCAATTTTATATTCGATGTTAAATAAATACATATTGTTCAAAAAGCGTTTCTAGTATTTTTTTCACTATCTAGTTCATAAAATATAGAGAATGTATTTGAAAAAGACTTACTTTAAAAGTAAAAATGTCAGTGTAATTTGTCAAGTTAAATAAATGAAAGATGCTGATGATCAATTATTAACATCCTGAGCTATGTATGGTGATGGTGGCATAAAATCCTCACTTGGTACAGTTTTTGAGTTGGTTTAATCTGAAGAGTTTTAAAGTATTTAAACGGTAATACCTGGCCACATTTCCTTCAAATTTCAAAGACAACATATGTTATAAATTAATATCAGCTTCAGATACCTTCTCAGATTCAGAAGCATCAGTCATTCCCATAAGCGGACTAAGTATCTTTCTTTTTATGGGTATTGATTTACACTGCCCTGTATTTACTTGTACAATAGCATTAACACAGGACTGCAACAACAGCATTCTCTTGTGTTCTGGATTGGATATTTGTGTCTTTTACACAAATGCAACTTCAATCTTTCCAAAGGCAGATCTAGCAAACACTTGGTAATATGTGGCCAGATACAATTCATTAAGCAGCTTAGAGTGTCAGTTGTGATCAAAACTAATTTATTCTACTCAGCTTCCCGTACATAAAGAAAATAATGACCTTGCCACACTATTTCACGTTTTTGATCTTGTATACTTTCTGTGAAACGCCTAATTATTTTAATGTTTTTTTGGCTTCTGAACAATTTTCTCTTTCATTCCTATGACTCTCTCAATCCTTCCGATCGGTTCTACTATCGTCTATTTTTCAAGTTGCAGCAGTTAAGAAGAGATGAGAACCAATCCGAGCCACCGTGGATTAGCACAACCATCGGGAAGATCACGTGGTTCTCAAAGAAAAAAATATTTTTACTCTCACTGGACAATAGGCCTATTTGCATTCTGTCTTTCACATACATGACATCAAAGAAAAAGAAACACCATAATAGGTAATATTACATAATGTTCACTTAATGTTGGTTACATTAATCAAGGGATACTAAACTACATAATAATCAATGTATACAAGCAGCACATGTAGTCTAGTTGTATCCTCAATAAGAAGTCCTAGTTGTCCCCTTTCACAAAGTCACAGGAGATGGAATTCTACACAAAATTAATGGTATAGTGACTATAGAATGAACAATTCTATATTTTCCTTTATTTCAGTAAGTGTTCTCTTTTGTTCAGGCTAATGAGGGTGTCTTTGGCAAAGACCTCTCCTCCACCCCTCCCCCCCCCAAGCTGGAAGGAGAGCATCAGTAATAAATAACACGATGGTCAGTTCAAATTCAAACCCATTGTCAGTGAGTTCCTTTAAGTTGTAATTTGGCTCAATAGAACAACTGATATCCTGCGGTGCTCACTGGTCATTGAAGGCTTCAAGCAAACGGGCAGACACTATGGCCTGGATATGAACAGGGGCGGTTTATGTAGACGGGTGGGCGGAGTTTTAAATAGGAAACTTTTAATTTCACAGCGTGCATCTTTTGTACTTGACAGGTTTCCCGCCCGGAAGTCAGCCTGATTGACAGGCTTGGCTTCCAGTCGGGAGGGGAGGACTCCAGAGCAGGTATGTCCGATCCACAACCTGAGGGGTATTTGTTGGGGGGGTGCGGGTAAAGGGAGAAGCACTCCTGCTCCTCCTGGCCCACAAGCAGTGCTGTAAAGCAATGTTCGAGATCTGGGAAACCCAGCCAGCAAATGGAAAACCTGCAAAGCAGGTTAAATCAGAGGCTATATTTAAATTGCCAACCCATCTCCTAGAAGCGGGTTGGCTGCCTGCCCCTTGTCCCGCCTGCATTAAACCCGGAAGTGGATTTTAACATTTGACCCAACCCCAACCCACCCATATTTGGGTGTTAAAATCCAGCCCCATATGGCCATTCCTCATGGTCACCCAAGTGTGTACTAAAGATGTAAACATAGGTGAGTAGTCGAAGAAACCTTTCCTAGTGATCTTGGACAACCTGGACTTGTACGTGGCAGATTTTTCCAGACCAACCAAGAGATCGGTCAACCTCCTCATCGGCACAACAGGTGTCCAAAACATAGGCAGTGTTTGGAGGAGGGGGTGGGGAGGAGAGAGGGGAGAGGTGCAATCAAAAGTTGAAGAGCAGCTCCTTCAGATGGTGAAATAGAGGCTGCAACCACTGACCTTAAACACATGGAAAAATGTTTTGTACTGCTTGTGGAATGGATATATAACCAGGGTACCTGTGAAGTGTCTCAAATAAATGTTTGATGTCACTATGCCATGCAGCAATCTCCATCCCAGGTCTCCAGTGGTGCAGGGAAGGAGATGATATGAGGAATAAAGAACCTTCCATTACTTCAATTAATGTCAATGCTTCATATCAGCTGAAGCATGCAATTTAGACAATTGGTATCTTACAAATTTCAATTAGGTAGATTTCTCTAGGTCAAACATTGAAGAGCAAGAGTGTTAGCAGTTGCTGGCTGAACTGTATCTATTTTTAAAATTTGATAAAGTTATTCCTTTTCATTCACTGCTAGATTACAAAGTATCCTCAAATAAGTTCAAATTTACTCCAGGTTGCCCCTGAAGAGCAATTTTAACGAATAAAACAATTGATCAAAGAAAGACAGAGTAGGTGTACAGATATCTCCCTTATAACAATGAGCATTATATTGGCAGTCAGAGGCCCAGTTCCCCTGATTAAGTGTGCCACAGGCCTCCAGTTCAGAATATTGCTGATGCAAGGTGCCCAGATACTTCCAGAATGTAAGCAAGCACATCCATCCAAAGTGCTAAGCACTGTTTCAATCTAATACTAATCTTATTGATATAATTCTCCTTAGAATTGTCTTCATAAGTTAATTGTCTATACCACTTAGTGATGTTGACCTTCAGAAATGGTTTTTCTCTATTTGCGCTCATCATGATAAGGATGCTCCTGCTGGGGATTGGAACATTTTACAACATCATGAAGTGCTCTTCACAGGAGTTCTGAACTGCAATTGGAATTCTACAATTGAAATGTCAGTGTCTTGCTGGGAACAGAGAAATCTAATTAATTTGCCAAGTTAGGGGTTCTCAGGAGAATTTTAATGGGATCCAAGATGCAATGCGGTATGCCATGAGCCAACAGTCTGCATAACAGGCTTCGCACAGTGACACCACTCTACCCATCATGCATTGTAGAAAAGAAAACACAGCATCATGTTTACAGTGGAAAAACACAATAGATTAAAATCAGCAATCCTGCGCCAAAAGAGAGCTCAAGTTGGGATTAGATTCTCTGATTCTTCCTGCTGTTTTCAAATCCTTGCCCCTCCCTGTCTCTGTAACCTCCCCAAGCCCTACAACCCTCCGAGATATCTGCTTTCCTCCAATTCTGACCCCTTGCGCATTCCTGATTTTAATCGTTCCATTGGCAGCTGTGCCTAGGGGGCACAGCCTCAAAATAAGGAGGAGCCAATTTAAAACCGAGTTGAGAAGGAATTTCTTCTCCCAGAGGATTGTGAATCTGTGGAATTCTCTGCCCAAGGAAGCAGTTGAGGCTAGCTCATTGAATGTATTCAAATCACAGATAGATAGATTTTAAACCAATAAGGGAATTAAGGGTTACGGGGAGAGGGCAGGTAAGTGGAGCTGAGTCCACACCCAGATCAGCCATGATCTTATTGAATAGCGGAGCAGGCTAGATGGCCTACTCCTGTTCCTAATTCTTATGTTCTTATTGTTCTTTAGCTGCCTAGGCCCTAAGTTCTGGAATTCCTCCCTAAACCGCTCCATTTCTCCTCATTTGAAACTCTCTTTAAAATCTACGTATTTGATATATTTTAACCATTCTATTAAAAAATTTTATTTGAGCCTATTGGATTTATGAACGTAGCTTAAAACTTTAAAGTTTCTGTGCTAATTTTAGCACGTGAGTATAAAGTGGTGAAATAGTTTTTAATCGCATCTTTTAGTTTTCACTAAATTAGCAAAGATAAGAATTATCCTTTTGTTTCTGTAAATATTAACCAGTTTTCAAAAGTTCCCCAAGCTTCTCATTTGAAACAAATCTGAGGAAATGCAGAAGGTGTACTACTGTTCTATCATTTTTGAAACTCCTGCCAAGCTGGAAGCCATCTGAGAAATAATGAATACATTGCAGACCTTAAAAAAAAATTACGCAGAACATTGTTGATAGTCGAAGTTTAAATCTACATGGATTACTTTTTATGTATGTGTACATTTTCATGCCTGTCTGGAAAATGATTTTGGGATTATACATTTTGGGCTATCTAAGCAATTTATAGTTTACTAACATATCTATGGGCTCAATTTTCCCCAAAGCTTTTTTTTGGCGTACTTGAAGAGTTACGCCCGTTTCTTTGAGGCCCAAGTGTGCCCAAAAAAACGTAAGTTTCCCCGTTTGATTTTGGCGCAGCCTAGCCTGTCCTTTAGTTTTGGGGGTGGAGCCTTGATCTGCACCAAAACAAGCACGTTGCCACGGTAACCAGGGACACAATGAGGGCTGAGGCTGGAAAGTGAAACATACAGCCAACTCGCAACCTGCACAAGCACCTTAAAATACATTGCAGCAACTTACCTCCATTAAATTATTAAAGTTGCCCCCCCCGCCACTCCCAATGCCAATCCCTGCTCCTATCCTAGGCTGAAAGGCCTCCCGCACCTAGCCCTGGCCGAGTGGCCTCCCGATCTGCTCCCCCGCACCTATCCCAAGCCGAATGTCCTCCCGGTCTGCTCCCCCGCACTTATCCCAGGCCGAATGGCCTCCCGGTCCACTTCTCCGCACTTATCCCAGGCCGGATGGCCTCCTCCCTCCTGGTCCATGCACCTAACTATGCCCAAAAGGCTTCCATCCCCCCCCCCCCAAACTCCTTACCCCTCCTGCTGCTGATGTCCGGGCATCTGCTGCACTTGCCGATTTCCTACCTGCGCCAATTTCCTTAACTCACCAGAAGCTTTTTCTACAGAGGCCACATACGCTGGCCTAAGAAGAACTGGAGTAACTCTCAGCTGGCCAAATTCGCCTAACTGGCCAGAATTGGCGCCGGTGGCAGGTTGCGCCCCCTTTGGCTGAAAAAAAACTTACCAAAAAAAAATCGTAACTAATTGAGTTACGCTGGTGTAAATTGATCGGGGATACTTGGGTTTTTTAACTTACGCCAAAAAAAGCAGCCTGCGCCAAAGAAATGGTGCAAATCACTGAGGAAAATTGAGCCTCAGTATATAGTGAAGAATCTGCATTTAACATGTTCAGTAATCACACTTTGTCATTTTTGGCATATTTGTAGTTCTGAATTTCACAGGCCATCTGACAGTGGAACATTACTGTAAAAGAGAGTACAGGTATTTTCAAAAGCAACAGATTTGTTTTCTGTTATTTCATTGTGAACATTTTCACATTTTCTTTTTTCTAAAAGCACTGACTCATGCTGTGGTTCACTGCCATGAATGGCAGCAGCCTTTTTGATCAAGATTCCCATCTGTGTGTGAGCCGAGAAAGTCAAGTACAGTTTTATGAATAAGCAAGTAGAATTGCATAATTTGATCAATAAGCCGCTGGTAAAAATCCACATTAAAATGAAATTTGACATTCACTAACCATAAATCTGGTACTAGAAATAGATTAGAGTACCCTGTATTCTGAAACATATGTTACTATGACCATGAAAATATAATCTATGGAATACAACTGTTCAGAGTTAAGTATTGTTGTAATGGTAGGTTGAGAAAGTGAGATTTTGCATGACGATGTTCAGGTAACATGGAAACATTTCAGAGCTTTATTCGCTTTGAAATTTAAACTGTGATTGATCATTTCCCTCAGGAGACTAATTAACATAGAAACATAGAAAATAGGTGCAGGAGTAGGCCATTCGGCCCTTCTAGCCTGCACCGCCATTCAATGAGTTCATGGCTGAACATTCAACTTCAGTACCCCATTCCTGCTTTCTCGCCATACCCCTTGATCCCCCTAGTAGTAAGGACCTCATCTAACTCCTTTTTGAATATATTTAGTGAATTGGCCTCAACAACTTTCTGTGGTAGAGAATTCCACAGGTTCACCACTCTCTGGGTGAAGAAGTTCCTCCACATCTCGGTCCTAAATGGCTTACCCCTTATCCTTAGACTGTGACCTCTGGTTCTGGACTTCCCCAACATTGGGAACATTCTTCCTGCATCTAACCTGTCTAACCCCGTCAGAATTTTAAATGTTTCTATGAGGTCCCCTCTCATTCTTCTGAACTCCAGTGAATACAAGCCCAGTTGATCCAGTCTTTCTTGATAGGTCAGTCCCGCCATCCCGGGAATCAGTCTGGTGAACCTTCGCTGCACTCCCTCAATAGCAAGAATGTCCTTCCTCAGGTTAGGAGACCAAAACTGTACACAATACTCCAGTCTGAATTCATATATTTATGAAAAGAAAGAACTTGATGGCCTTTTTTTTGTTCCACATTTATTTTGCTCTTAAATCAAATTGAATCTGAATGTTTGCCATATTAATCTGAAACTAGTCCAAGTTAGTTAATTTACTGCTTATCCCTGCTGATACAATGAAATCTTCTCACATCCAATAAACTGGGATGGACTGAAAACTGGTTTACAAGGTTCCTTCAATCGTGTTCAAAGACATCCCTACCGGCTTATACTACCTTGTTGAAAGAAAAAAAAGAAAGGCTTTCATGTCCTCAGGATATCTCAAAGTGCTTCACAGCCAATTAATTAATTTTGATATGTAGTCCCTGTTGTTATACAGCCAAACGATTACAGGGTGCCACAAACAGCATTGAGACAAATGACCAATTAATCTGGAGGGCTGAATGTTCAAAAAACATCAGGGGAACTCCCTTTTTTAAAAAAAAAAGCCATAAGATCTTTTACATCCCCCTGAATGGACAGATGGGGCCCTCTGGTTAATGTTTCATCCCAAAGACGATGAAGGCATAACTGGGCACGAGGCCCCTTCGGGTTCCATGATGGCGTCCCCGGTGTGCGCGCGCACACTTCTTACATGAAGCGTGCGGATGCCATATTGGTAAACGGGTTAGCACACGCCACTTAACATCCACTAGAAGTATGCAGAGCAGGCCGATCAGATCATGACATCAATCAGTGTGCAATGCTGATTTGACACTAGCGTTGCCATTTTGGAGCTCCATGCTCCATCTGACGCCCTCACAACCTTGCACAGCTGAACACAATGTTAAGCAGCATGAAGGACCTCACCCCACCAGCGCTACTTAAAAGGGATCATCAACTACTTACAGGTTAGTTTAAGGTTTATTTCTTCTGGCTCATTCTACAGTTCTACACATTTTTGGTGCTTTCCATGGTTGTTTCAAATTTCAGAAGTCTACAGCAAGTAGTGTAGCAAGTACTGAAGAACTTTTTTTTTTGTTGACTTCAAGGTTTCTGCACAAACCAGTTACTCCCATACATGGATTCACTAGTGGGCCTTTCTCTTGGAATTGAGAATGATGGAGAGAGTGAGCAGAGGCTATGAGGAGCTGCTATAAGGAGGGATGAGGAGAAAGGCTCTCAGCAGGAGGCCAGGGTGTTCACGCAGCAATTTTTCTACCTGAACTTCAGTGACGACCAATGATTGAGGTGTCTGCACTTCACTAAGGAAGTGGTCACTGAAATCTGCCAACTACTGCGCCCATAACTCCAACCTTAGAGCAGGGCAAGGACCACATTGCCAGTGGCTGTGAAGCGACTGTGGCTATTAACTTTTATGCAGGCTGCTGGAGATGAGCAGAGGCCACACAGAGCAGGACAAGTTGCTAGAAGAGGGTTGAGGAGAAAGGGAGGAAGGCTCTCAGCAGGAGGCCATATCCACACACGGTGCTCAGGGAGCAATTCTCCTACATGAACTTTAGGAACGACCAATGTTTGAGGTGACTGCATTCCATTAAGGAGGTGGTCATTGGAAACTGCCAACTATTGCAGCCACAACTCCAATCTCAGAACAGGGCAAGGACTGTTTGGCCAGTGGCTATTAACTTTTGTGTGTCTGGGCTTCCAGGCTGCTATTAGAGATATTAGCAACATCTTGCAATTTGCAGTATACTGTTGCATAAAGGAGGTCACTGAGGCTCTCTATTCAAAGAGAGATAACTTTTATTCCCTCTTATCAGAGAAAAGCAGCGAGCATAAGAGTTTGCAAGGATTGTAGGCTTCCCCATAGTGCAAGGTGTCGTTGACTGCATGCACATTGCTTTGCCTGCGCCTCATGTCAACTCTGCATGTACCAGAACCACTCCCTCAATGTCCAGCTGATGTGAGACCACAGGCAGCGCATCATGCAACTCAATGCCCTGTATTTCCTGGCAGCAGTCATGATGCGTTCATTCTGTGGAATTCTGCTGTGCCATCATGGCAAGCTACAGGGTGACGAGGGCTATCCACTGGCGATATGGCTTATGACACCGGTTCATAACCTATGTACACGTGTGCAGCATGCATACACCCGAGCCATACTGCCACAAGACATTTGATAGAACAGACCACTGGCAGCCTGATGCAACGATTCCACTGCCAGGACCGCTCTGGAGAAACCCTGCAGTACTCCACTGAGGGTCTCGAGATTTGTTGTGGTATGTTGCATGCTGCATGACCTTGCCACCATGAGGGAACAGCCCTTGCCATCAGCTATCAGGTGAGGAGCATGAGGAAGAGGAAAAGGAAGGGAGGCTGCAACCTCGATAACCCCTTTCTGCCCGGGCTGTACGTGAAGAACCAATTCAACTATGGTACCAGTAACCTCAACTGCAATTCTCCATTCATCAACAGTCTCTCATTCCTTACCTTCCTTCTGTCACTAAGCATTACATCATTCTCTTGGTCACAATACAAAAGTAAAAATCAACACAAAATACACATTCCGAACCAACTTTATAAACTAAATCATGTCATATTGCATACAAAGTTAAACTAATCAGCCTCATGCATTCCCTTAGTGTCTGTTTTCCGTGTGCCTTTGCCTGCCCTAGTGTCCCTACGAAGTGTGACCCCCAGTGCCTGGTGAAAGGCTGCTGACGTTCAGTGGAGGAGACTGCAGATGGCCTAAGACGACCTTGAGCAGCTCTGGGCCTAGAAGGTCTTGCTTCAGACTGCATCATCATGGCATGAGTGACAGGCAACAGCAAGGGTACTGGCAAAGTGGCAGGGGTGGGAGCATAAATGCTGTCATCCTGAGAGAGGACAGCAGTTTTATGCGGGTACGGTAGCATAGTGGTTATGTTACTGGATTGGTAATCCAGAAACCTGGACTAATAATCTGGAGACGTGAGTTCAAATACCACCACGGCATCCGGGGGAATGTTAATTCAGTTCATTAAATAAATCTGGAATTATAAAGCTAGTTTTAGTAATGAAACTACTATAAAACTACCAAATTGTTGTAAAAGCACGACTGGTTCAGTCAAGGAAACCTGCCACTCTTACCCGGTCTGGCCTATATGTGACTCCAGACCCACAGCAATATGGTTGACGCTTAACTGCCCTCTGAAATGGCCCAGCAAGCCACTCAGTTGTACCAAACTGCTATGACAAAGTCAGCACTGTGGGAGTACCTTCACCACAAGGACTGCAGCAGTTCAAGAAGGCAGTTCACCACCACCTTCTCAAGGGCAATTAATGATGGGCAATGAATGCGGGCCTGTCCAGCGAAGACTGCATCCCATGAACAAATACATTTTTTTAAAGTTTAGTGCTCCATGGAGCCACTACCATTCCCCCGGGGTGGCGCCTCAGCAATCCTAGTAATCTGTTGGAGCACAGATTGCTGGATGGTTGTGACCTGCTTCAAGCCCCTTTGAAGACTGGTATCTGGAGACATGATGACAGCAGCCTGAGCCTCTACTGCAGCACTCAGATGACGGGTGGCTACTGCTTGTGCTGCAATGGAAGCTGAAACATCGTCCATCAGACTCTGTGTCATGGTTGGTTCCACAAGTGTTGATGGAGACATGGCTCCAGGTTGACCAAGGATGGGAACTCAACATCCAGGGGTATTCAACATTCAGGAAGGATAGGCAAAAAGAAAAAGGAGGTGGGGTGGCATTGCTGGTTAAAGAGGAAATTAATGCAATAGTAAGGAAGGACATTAGCTTGGATGATGTGGAATCTGTATGGGTGGAGCTATGGAATACCAAAGGGCAGAAAACGCTAGTGGGAGTTGTGTACAGACCACCAAACAGTAGTAGTGAGGTTGGGGACAGCATCAAACAAGAAATTAGGGATGCGTGCAATAAAGGTACAG
The DNA here is from genome assembly GCF_044704955.1 of Pristiophorus japonicus. Taxonomy (NCBI): domain Eukaryota; kingdom Metazoa; phylum Chordata; class Chondrichthyes; family Pristiophoridae; genus Pristiophorus; species Pristiophorus japonicus. The sequence goes on from NC_091991.1 coordinate 64,343,289, forward strand.
TAGTTATCATGGGCGACTTTAATCTACATATTGATTGGGCTCACCAAACTGGTAGCAATGCGGTGGAGGAGGATTTCCTGGAGTGTATTAGGGATGATTTTCTAGACCAATATGTCGAGGAACCAACTATAGAGGGCTGGCCATCCTAGATTGGGTGATGTGTAATGAGAAAGGACTAATTAACAATCTTGTTGTGCGAGGCCCCTTGGGGAAGAGTGACCATAATATGGTAGAATTCTTTATTAAGATGGAGAGTGACACAGTTAATTCAAAGACTAGGGTCCTGAACTTAAGGAAAGGTAACTTCGATGATATGAGACGTGAATTGGCTAGAATAGACTGCCGAATGATACGTAAAGGGTTGACGGTGAATAGACATTTAAAGATCACATGGATAAACTTCAACAATTGTACATCCCTGTCTGGAGTAAAAATAAAATGGGGAAGGTGGCTCAATTGTGGCTAACAAGGGAAATTAAGGATAGTGTTAAATCCAAGGAAGAGGCATATAAATTGGCCAGAAAAAGCAGCAAATCTGAGGACTGAGAGAATTTTATAATTCAGCAGATAAGGACAAAGAGTTTAATTAGGAGGGGGAAATTAGAGTATGCGAGGAAGCTTGCTGGGAACATAAAAACTGACTGCAAAAGCTTCTATAGATATGTGAAGAGAAAAAGATTAGTGAAGACAAACGTAGGTCCTTTGCAGTCAGATTCGGGTGAATTTATAATGGGGAACAAAGAAATAGCGGACCAGTTGAACAAATACTTTGGTTCTGTCTTCAGAAGACACAAATAACCTTCTGGAAATACTAGGGGACCGAAGCTCTAGTGAGAAGAAAATCTTAGTGAGAACTGAAGGAAATCCTTATTACGCGGGAAATTGTGTAAGGGAAATGGATAGGATTGAAGGCCGATAAATCTCCAGGGCCCTGATAGTCTGCATCCCAGAGTACTTAAGGAAGTGGCCCTAGAAATAGTGGATGCATTGGTGATCATTTTCCAACAGTTCATTAACTCTGGATCAGTTCCTGGAGGGTAGCTAATGTAACACCACTTTTTAAGAAAGGAGGGAGAGAGAAAATGGGTAATTATAAACCAGTTAACCTGACATCAGTAGTGGAGAAAATGTTGGAATCAATTGTTAAAGATGAAATAGCAGCGCATTTGGAAAGCAGTGACCGGATCGGTCCAAGTCAGCATGGATTATGAAAGGGAAATCATGCTTGACAAATCTTCTAGAATTTTTTGAGGATGTAACTGGTAGAGTGGACAAGGGAGAACCAGTGGATGTGGTGTATTTGGACTTTCAAAAGTCTTTTGATAAGGTCCCACTCAAGAGATTGGTGTGCAAAATTAAAGCACATGGTATTGGGGGTAATGTATTGACGTGGATAGAGAACTGGTTGGCAGACAGGAAGCAGAGAGTCGGGATAAACAGGTCCTTTTCAGAATGGCAGACAGTGACTAGTGGAGTGCCGCAGGGCTCAATGCTGGGAGCCCAGCTCTTTACAATATACATTAATGATTTAGATGAAGGAATTGAGTGCAATATCGCCAAGTTTGCAGATGACACTAAGCTGGGTGGCGGTGTGAACTGTGAGGAGGACGCTAAGAGGCTGCAGGGTGACTTGGACAGGTTAGGTGAGTGGGAAAATGCATGGCAGATGCAGTATAATGTGGATAAATGTGAGGTTATCCACTTTGGTGGCAAAAATACTTGTGTATCTGTAAAGCATGCACTCCCATGTTCCGCCACCAAGGAGCTCATCCCCTGAAGTCCCAAGGGATCCCAGCATCCCATGGGAGCCCTGTATATAAGCCAGCCCTAAGGCCTGTTCCTCACTTTGGAGTGTCTTATTAAAGACTGAGGTCACTGTTACTTTAACCTCCCTGTGTGCAGCCTCATCTGTCTCAGGAACACAATAACTGATGTCGAGAATACAAATCCAACGCAAAGATGTAGCAAACTGTGGGCATCCTGGAGAAGTTCTTGGAGGGTGAGGACTGGGAAGCCTATGTTGATCGGCTCGACCAGTACTTTGTAGCCAACGAGCTGGACGGAGAAGAAATGCTGCAAAAAGGAGAGCGGTCCTCCTCACAGTCTGCGGGGCACAGACCTACAGCCTCATGAAGAATCTTCTGGCTCCGGTGAAACCCGTATGAGGAGCTATGTACAGTGGTTCAGGAGCATCTTAACCCAAGGGAGAGCGTGCTGATAGCGAGGCATCGGTTCTACACGTGCCAGCGATCTGAAGATCAGGAAGTGGCAAGCTACGTCACCGAGCTAAGGCGACTTGCAGGACAATGTGAGCTTGATGGTTACCTGGACCAAATGCTCAGAGACTTTTTTGTACTGGGCATTGGCCACGAGACCATCCTACAAAAATTTTTGACTGTAGAGACACCGACCCTCAGTAAGGCCATTGTGATAGCACAGGTGTTTATGTCCACCAGTGATAACACCAAACAAATCGCTCAGCACACAAGTACTAGCAATGTTCATAAATTAACTGGAACTGTGTTTGCGAGCAGAAATGTACAGGGCAGAAACCACAAGTCTGCAACTGCCAGCAGGCCTCAGGTGACCAGATGACTCAGAGTCCCCAACAAAAGATGAATGCAAGGCAATTCACACCTTGTTGGCGTTATGGAGGCTTCCATTCAGCCTATTCATGCCGCTTCAAAGGGTATGTTTGCAAAAGCTGTGGAACAATGGGGCACCTCCAACGAGCTTGCAAACGAGCTGCAAGCTCTGCAAAACCTGCTAACTACCATGTGGCAGAGGAAGATCGGCCCATGGTGGATCAAAGCAATTTCAAGTCTCAGAGAGAGGAGGCAGATGAAGTACACGGGGTGCACACATTTTTGACGAAATGTCCACCTATAATGCTAAACGTAAAATTGAATGGTGGTTAGTGGTGTGCCATAGGGATCGGTGCTGGGACCACAACTGTTTACAATACACATAGATGACCTGGAAGAGGGGACAGAGTGTAGTGTAACAAAATTTGCAGATGACACAAAGATTAGTGGGAAAGCGGGTTGTGTAGAGGACACAGAGAGGCTGCAAAGATATTTAGATAGGGTAAGCGAATGGGCTAAGGTTTGGCAGATGGAATACAATGTCGGAAAATGTGAGGTCATCCACCTTGAGAGAAAAAAAACAGTAAAAGGGAATATTATTTGAATGGGGAGAAATTACAACATGCTGCAGTGCAGAGGGACCTGGGGGTCCAAGTTAGTTTGCAGGTGCAGCAGGTAATCAGGAAGGCGAATGGAATGTTGGCCTTCATTGCGAGAGGGATGGAGTGCAAAAGCAGGGAGGTCCTGCTGCAACTGTATAGGTTATTGGTGAGGCCGCACCTGGAGTACTGCGTGCAGTTTTGGTCACCTTTCTTAAGGAAGGATATGCTAGCTTTGGAGTGGGTACAGAGACAATTCACTCGGCTGATTCCGGAGATGAGTGGGTTACCTTATGATGATCGATTGAGTAGACTGAGTCTTTACTCGTTGGAGTTCAGAAGGATGAGGGGTGATCTTACAGAGACATTTAAAATAATGAAAGGGATAGACAAGATAGAGGCAGAGAGGTTGTTTCCACTGGTCGGTGAGATTAGAACCAGGGGGCACAGCCTCAAAATACGGGAGAGCCAATTTAAAACCGAGTTGAGAAGGAATTTCTTCTCCCAGAGGGTTGTGAATCTGTGGAATTCTCTGCTCAAGGAAGCAGTTGAGGCTAGCTCATTGAAGGTATTCAAATCACAGAAAAATAGATTTTTAACCAATAAGGGAATTAAGGGTTACGGGGAGCAGGCGGGTAAATGGAGCTGAGTCCAGGGCCAGATCAGCCATGATTTTGTTGAATGGCAGAGCAGGCTCGAGGGGCTAGATGGCCTACTCCTGTTCCTAATTCTTATCTACCCGTAGCCATGGAACTGGACACTGGCACTAGCTAATCCATCATGAGTAAAAAGATGTTTGAGAGAATGTGGTGCAACAAGGCACTCAGACCAGCCCTGAGCCCCATCCACACGAAACTGAGAACATACACCAAAGAGCTTATCACTGTCCTGGGCAGCATCATGGTCAAGGTCACCTACGAGGGCACGGTGCACGAACTGCCACTCTGGATTGTCCCGTGCGATGGCCCCACACTGCTTGGAAGGAGCTGGCTGGGCAAAATCCACTGGAACTGGGATGACATCCAAGCGCTATCACATGTCGATGAGGCCTCATGTACCCAGGTTCTTAACAAATTTCCTTCCCTTTTTGAGCCAGGCATTGGAAACTTTTCCGGGGCGAAGGTGCGAATCTACTTGGTCCCAGAGGCATGACCCATTCACCACAAGGCGCGAGCGGTACCTCACATGATGAGGGAGAGAGTGGAAATCGAGCTGGACAGGCTGCAATGCGAGGGCATCATCTCCCCAGTGGAATTCAGCGCGTGGGCCAGCCCAATTGTTCCAGTACTCTAAAGTGATGGCACGGTCAGGATTTGCGGCGATTATAAAGTAACTATTAATCATTTCTCGCTACAGGACCAATAACCGCCACCCAAGGCAGACGACCTATTTGCAACGCTTGCAGGAGGCAAGACGTTCACCAAGCTCGACCTGACTTCGGCCTACATGAGGCAGGAGCTGGAGGAGTCTTCGAAGGGCCGCACCTGCATCAACACGCACAAGGGACTGTTCATCTACAACAGATGCCCGTTTGGAATTCGGTCGGCTGCAGCGATCTTCCAGAGAAACATGGAGAGCCTACTCAAGCCGGTACCACACACAGTGGTCTTTCAGGACGACATATTGGTCACGGGTCAGGACACCGCCGAGCACCTACAAAACCTGGAGGAGATCCTCCAGCGATTGGATCACGTAGGGCTGCGGCTGAAGAGGTCGAAATGCGTCTTCATGGCAACAGAAGTGGAGTTTTTGAGGAGAAAGATTGCGGCGGACGGCATTTGGCCCACAGACGCCAAGACAGAGGCCATCAGGAATGCGTCCAAGCCACAGAACATCACAGAGTTGCGGTTGTTCCTGGGACTCCTCAACTATTTTGGTAACTTCCTACTGGGGGTTAAGCATCCTTTTAGAGCCTCTACATGTGCTATTGCGCAAAGGTGAGAACTGGGTATGGGGAAAAAAACCAAGTAATTGCTTTTGAGAAAGCCAGAAACATTTTATGCTCTAATAAGCTGCTTGTATTGTATAACCCGTGTAAAAGACTTGTGCTAGCATGTGACACGTCGTCGTACAGAGTCGAGTGTGTATTACAACAAGTTAACATTGCGGGTAAGTTGCAACCCGTCGCCTATGCTTCCAGGAGCTTGTCTAAGGCCGAGAGGGCCTACAGCATGATTGAGAAAGAGGCATTAGCGTGTGTGTTCGGGGTAAAGAAAATGCATCAGTACCTGTTTGGCCTGAAATTTAAGCTGGAAACCGATCACAAACCCCTCACATCCCTGTTCACTGAAAACAAGGGGATAAATACTAATGCCTCAGCCCGCATACAAAGTTGGGCACTCGCGGTATCAGCGTATAACTATACCACCCGCCACAGGCCAGGCACCAAGAACTATGCGGATGCTCTCAGTCGGCTACCATTGCCCACCACAGGGGTGGAAAGGCGCAGCCTGCAAAGCAAACTTGTTGATGGTGCTGCAGTCCGCAGACTTGTTGATGATCATGGAAGCGTTTGAAAATGATAAATCACCTGTCACGGCCCGCCAGATTAGGAACTTGGGCCAGCCAAGATCCTCTGCTGTCCCTAGTAAAAAAACTGTATACTGCATGGGAGCTGGGCCAGCATCCCCGTTGAAATGCAAGAGCCAATCAAGCCATTCCAGCGGCGAAAGGACGAGCTGTCCATTCAGGCAGACTGCCTGTTGTGGGGTAACCGCGTAGTGCTACCAAAAAAGGGCAGGGAGACGTTCATCTCGGATCTCCACAGCACACACCCGGGTATAGTAATGATGAAAGCGATAGCCAGATCCCACGTGTGGTGGCCCGGTATCGACTCTGACTTAGAGTCCTATGTATGGCAATGCAGCGTATGTGCTCAGTTGAGCAACGCGCCCGAAAGGCACCACTAAGTTTGTGGTCCTGGCCCTCCAGACCATGGTCGAGGATCCATGTCGACTATGCGGGCCTGTTTTTCGGTAAAATGTTCCTGGTAGTGGTGGATGCTTTTTCAAAATGGATTGAATGTGAAATAATGTCGGGAAGCACTGCCACCGCCACCATTGAAAGCCTGAGGGCCATGTTTGCCACCCACGACCTGCCTGACATACTGGTCAGTGACAATGGGCCATGTTTCACCAGTGCCGAATTTAAAGAATTCATGACCCACAATGGGATCAAACATGTCACCTCGGCATCGTTTAAACCAGCCTCCAATGGGCAGGTAGAGCGGGCAGTACAAACCATCAGAGCCTTAAACAAGCCACAGAAGGCTCACTCCAAACCCGCCTGTCCCAAGTACTGCTCAGCTACCGCACGAGACCTCACTTGCTCACAGGGGTGCCCCCGGCTGAGCTACTCATGAAAAGGACACTTAAAACCAGACTCTCGCTGGTTCACCCCAACCTGCATGATCAGGTAGAGAGCAGGCGGCAGCAACAAAATGTAAATGATGATCGTGCCACTGTGTCATGGGAAATTGATCTGAATGACCCTGTGTATGTGCTAAACTGTGGACATGGTCCCAAGTGGATCGCGGGCACGGTGATAGCTAAAGAAGGGAATAGGGTGTTTGTAGTCAAACTAGACAATGGACAAATTTGCAGAAAGCACCTGGACCAAACGAGGCTGCGGTTCACAGACTGCCCTGAACAACCCACAGCAGAGACCATCTTTTTCGAGCCCACAACACACATCCAAAGGATCAACGACACCATGCCGGACCAAGAAATCGACCCCATCACACCCAACAGCCCAGCAAGGCCAGGCTCACCTAGCAGCCCTGCAAGGCCAACAACAGCCAGCCCAGTGAGAGCACAGCGAACACACCAGAACAGACATTTGTACAGAGGCGGTCCACCAGGGAAAGAAAGGCTCCCGATCACCTCACCTTGTAAATAGTTTTCACTTTGACTTTGGGCGGGGGAGTGATGTTGTGTATCTGTAAAGCATGCACTCCCATGTTCCATCACCAGGGAGTTCATCCCCTGAAGTCCCAAGGGATCCCAGCATCCCTTGGGAGCATTGTATATAAGCTGGCCCTTAAGGCCTGTTCCTCACTCTGGAGTGCCTTATTAAAGACTGAGGTCACTGTTACTTTAACCTCCCTGTGTGCAGCCTCATCTGTGTTAGGAACACAATAAACACGAAGGCAGAATATTATTTGAATGGCGGTAGATTAGGGAATGGGGAGGTGCAAAGAGACCTGGGTGTCATGGTACATCAGTCATTGAAAGTTGGCATGCAAGTACTGCAGGCGGTGAAGAAGGCAAATGGCATGTTGGCCTTCATAGCTCGGGGATTTGAGTTTTGGAGCAGGGAGGTCTTACTGCAGTTGTAGAGGGCTTTAGTGAGGCCTCACCTAGAATATTGTGTTCAGTTTTGGTCTCCTAATTTGAGGAAGGATGTTCTTGCTATTGAGGGAGTGCAGCGAAGCTTCACCAGACTGATTCCCTGGATGGCAGGACTGACATATGAGGAGAGACTGGATCGACTGGGCCTGTAGTCACTGGAGATTAGAAGGATGAGAGGGGTTCTCATTGAAACATATAAAATTCTGACGGGGCTGGACAGGTTAGATGCAGGAAGAATGTTCCCGATGTTGGGGAAGTCCAGAACCAGGGGACATAGTCTAAGGATAAGGGGTAAGCCATTTAGGACTGAGATGAGGGGAAACGTCTTCACTCAGAGTTGTGAACCTGTGGAATTCCCTACCGCAGAGAGTTGTTGATGCCAGTTCATTGTATATATTCAAGAGGGAGTTAGATATGGCCCTTACGGCTAAAGGGATCAAGGGTTATGGAGAGAAAGCAGGAAATGGGTACTGAGGTGAATGATCAGCCATGATCTTATTGAATGGTGGTGCAGGCTCGAAGGGCCGAATGGCCTACTCCTGCACCTATTTTCTATGTTAATCACCAGATCCATGCTCTGCGTAAAACCCTGTGCCAAGTTGATACCAGACTCCACCAAGCTCCTTGACATTGAACACAGGCTTTCTGGCAGGCTTCCCAATACATCAAACATTTTGGTGTGTATATCAGCCTTTTTCTGTAGCCTTGACCCATCAAAGTCCTCATCTGAGTCCTCTGCAGCAGGACCAGTGTGTGACCCCATCCTCCGGCGAGCTGACACCTGCGCTGTCCTTGCCCTCTGCCCTGGCTGCAGCGGACTTGTGCCCAGTGTCTCGCCACATGCAGATCCCATCTCTATGTGATCCTTTAAGCTGATGGCTGTGAGTGTAAAATTGAGTGATGATGTGTCTTCATCATCACTGTCTTCCTGCTCTTCCACCACTGCCTGGGCATCTGAAAAGGAAAAGGGACAAGGCTAAGGTTGTGGTGAGGGAAGAGGAGAAAGTAAGAAGTGCATGTTTGCACCATCTGCAGCTTGTAAGTCAGAAGAGATTGTGGGATGAGGGGGAAATGGATTTAGCCCCAACAGCGACCACGGACTCAACAATGGCTCTTCCCATAATGGGCAGCACCATCTCCTCCATGGGGGTTAGAACATGCAGATGCGCTTCTCCTACTCCTGCAAGAGAGAGGGAAGTGTGTCGGTGAGTTTCGTGCAATGTTTGGATTATGTGGCTTCATGATTGAATAGCTGGCAGTGAGTGCGTGAGGCCAGCAACAATGGTAAATGGGTGAGGTGAAGCATATGACTGTTAGGTATGACTCCTGATTGAGAGATTGTTGGTGGGTCTGGTGAATTGAGCAATGACTAGGGTTAATGGGGCAGTTGGTAGGATATGGCATTTGAAGATGCATTCACTGACCTTGGCCATTCGTGTGAGGTCATTAAGCTTCTTCTGGCACTACATCCAGGTTATTGCGGCTAAACTCCTGGTTTCCACTGCCAACTCATCATGTGCTGGAAGCCCCCCCCAACCCCCCACCCACCCAACGGATACAGGATAGCTCTCCTTCCATCTTCTCCACCAAGACCTCCAGTACAGTCTCCGAAACTTTGGTACACACTTGCTCCCATGGTCAGCCATTGTTGCGCACCACACTATTCCCAATGATCTCAGCACCTCCAGCAGCCACAAGACACCTGCCCTTCAAGAGGTGCAGGGTAGCTTTGTGTTAGGCAGTAACCATATTGGGGCCCCTGCTGATGCGTGCAGCCAATGAACAGTGCAGTTAGCACTGGCTGCATGCAGAAAACATTATAATGAACAGGCAGCATGCCAAGTTGGCGTGCTGCTTGCATTGCACTAAACAGGCGCGGGGTAATCGCTCATCACAATATCCGTGCCCGTTTTCAGGGGCTATCCAATTTAACATCCTGTACCTTAAGGAACACAACACTCACCCAGTACTGCCCTGAAATGTCCACCTAGAGTTGAATGGGGTTTGAACCCACAACCTTTTGACTCGGAGGCAAAAGTACTACCAACTGAGCCAAGTTGACACTTGGAGAGCAGTACTGTCGGAGAGGGTAAGAAAGGTTCTTTTTTTTCCTGTGTAAGAATTTTAAGAGCAGATTTTCCATAATTGAGTTGCGAGGAACCCCAGTCATGGAGTGGCCCTCTCTCTATGTTTAGTTTATGGGATCAGTGGTTTCCTGACTATCAAGAATCTCTTTAGTCTATTCTACTTTGTCCTTTAGAGGCAATCAAGCAGGGACTACTTGGTTAGGAATTGTGCCATGAATTTGCAGACCTGACCAGCTGGCCTAAACTGCTTTGTGCTAGCTCTCAGTGAGGATGCACAGTACTGTGATGGACACCCAGAATTGTTTCTCAGGTAAGATACTGAGCAATAAACGGCTCCAGGGCTGGATCTGAAAACACAATGGCCTAGAAATTGGTTAATGTTGCGCCTGTTTTACAGGCAAAAAAAAGCACCAAAGCATCCAATAAGGCAGCGCTCGTATATTCTGCACAAGTCTTCCGTCCGCTATATTTGTGAAGGTAGAAAAAGAGGTGACTAGAGCCATCACCTAAAACAGATGTTAGGCCTTCTGCATATGCAAATTGGGGTGTCACCCCCCCCTCCCCCCATTCCCAAAATTGAGCTGCCCTGAATACAGCTGGCGGAAGGTTCCTCACACCTCAATTATGGAAAATCTCTTATAACCAAAATATGGGCTCCATGTGGCCTAACCAGCAGTTCTGAAAGGGGCCGTTAGAGCCCACCACCAAAACGGGAAGCTTGTTGAAAAATGTGCTGCTCGCAGCTCCACTCGCGTGTCCACTGTGACTCAGTGGTACACTCTCGCCTCTAAGTCAGAAGATTATAGGTTCAAAATCCACTCCAGAGACTTGAGCACAAACTCTAGGCTGACACTCCACAGTAGTACTGAGTGAGTGCTGCACGGTCGGAGGTGCCGTCTTTCGGATGAGACATTAAACATAGGTCCCATAGATTACTTGTTTATTTAGCATTACCAGCTTATTTGAATGTTGAATTATACAAAAGTTAATTATCCAGTCAATCTAATATTGTGTTCACCGTACATTACTGTTAAAACATAGTTACGATGCAGTTGTACCATGTGAGGGCACCACTGATTAAAGCCGCTCGACTGAATTCACCATTTTATATGCAGCAGTGTATATTTTCACCTACACTTTTCAAATACAGGCTTGCTTCTTAAAGCTCCCAGTAACATGTGTATATTTGATTCGCATTTTTAGGTGATGCAAAACAAATGGATTTTGCTAAGTAAATGTTAACAAGTGGTTACAGTTATATTTCTGTGTTCCTTTGTGGTTACATTCGATAGTGCATTATCTTGCTTTGCTGTGCAGAATTGTTCCAACAAACACTTTGGTAACTAGGCAGGATTTGTAATGCTCACCCTACCAATCAGTAATACACTGTGATATCAGTTTCCTCTGTAGAAAAACAACGCCACCTCTAACAGTTTACTGCAGTGTTAAACATTCTTTTTCACTTGGACAGAAAATTATTTCAACCTATTAGTGCAAAAGTATATTCATTAAGTTTTCATCATATGTGATGAAATATATTTATCTGCCAGGCTGGTAGCAACAGTACAAGATACAAGACAGGACTGGTATAGGTATCATAAGTATTACATACATTGCATGGTATTTACAGAACAGAAACAGGCCATTCTGTCGAACAGGTCTATGCCCAGTATTTTGTACATGCATTGCTAACTCTTGCATCACCAACACAGCCGGTCGTTGGAAGCTCTGTTATCTTTGCTATAATTAGCTTAGAACTTATTCAGCTTAAAATGTACATAAACAGATGTTGTGAGAACCACTGTGCACCAGGTTTACTAAAATTGCTCACTTTTACTTGGTGATTTGGAGTCTCAAGTGAAGGACACGAGTTTGAATTCCAATTTTGAATGGGATTCCCAATCAAGGTTCATCTAGACTAGGGTACAAATGTGCGCTTATTTTTTTAAACAAATGGACTTATATTTTCCTTATTTCCTTTTTGATGTTAAACACTGGTCACAAATTGCATCAAGATCACTTAGTTAAGAAAATATGTAAAGAGAATAGGCTAACAGGCCTACTTCCTTCACAGATCTTGTACAATATACCTGTACTTTAATATATACTTTGCTAAACCCACAGGATCTCCTGAGGGAGGCAGCCAAACACGAGTATAACCTCTGAGAACAAACGCTTTGTAAAATGTCTTACCTAATCCCAATTCATTCCTACAAGTTACATGTTGCAGCTCTGACCAGTTACCTCCTGCAGGTGACTAATCCATGGTACAAAGTGCATGAATTATCTGTCCATCCTTATCCTGAAGCCTCTAATCATGTTTGTAAATATATATTTATCTAACTCTTTTATTAAAAAAGGAGTTAATCAATGTAGTATTGATGGCTTTTGTAAAATAGTGTAAAGGGTTATTTTCTATCATTGTTTGCAAATTTAAGAAAAGACAAAATATGAAGAAAAAGATATATCACAAGCACATTATCATAAAGATATATCATAAGACTCGTAGCTCATTTTTATTACTATTACAGGTATATAACTATGAATAAAAAGCAATTTTTATGAGATGGAAATCTTTTCCTTTGCGAGAGGTCAAGAAGCTGAATCCTGACAATGGGAATTTCAACAAAAACTCCAGAAGCCCATAGATGCCAACCATCAGCATTTCAGTGACAGTCAGGGCTTGCAGAATTGTGTTCACACAACAAAAATCAACATGGGCCATGCTGCTTGGCCACTGCCTGAAGTTGTCAGCATTTCTGCAGAACTTGAGCACATGCACTGCCACAGAACCCGTAAGTATGTGCGCCAACCCAATAAAATTGTGATGAAGTAGCACCCAGTGGTATATAAAAGCAAAATACTGCGGATGCTGGAATCTGAAATAAAAACAGAAAATGCTGGAAATCTCAGAGGGTCAGGCAGCATCTGTGGAGAGAAAAACAGAGTTAACGTTTCAGGTTGATGACCCTTCATCAGAACTGGTGAATGTTCGAAAAGAACACATTCTTAAGAAGCGTTGAAAGGGGGAGGGGGGAAGAAAGAACAAAACGGAAGGTCTGTGATAGGGTAGAAAGTAGGAGAGATTAGAGAGACAAAAGGGATGTTGGGCCGAATTGAAATGGTAATGGCAGGAGTTAAAAAAAGGTTAGCCTAGATAGGGTGTGAATGGCGGAATAATGACCAGCTGCCATTGGAGACAAAGAGAGAAGAAAACAAAAGATCGGGGGGCGGGGCGGGGCGGGGGAGGGGGCGGGGGGGAAGGGAGCCAAAGATGGGCAGAGGTTATGCTCTGAAATTGTGGAACTCGAACTCTAGCTCCTGCCATTACCATTTCAATGGTAGAGAATTCCAAAGATTCACGACCCTCAGAGAAGAAATTCCTCCTCATCTCCGTCTTAAATGGCCGACCCCTTATTCTGAAACGATGCCCCTTAGTTCTCGATTCCCTCATGAGGGGAAACATCCTCTCAACATGTAACCTGTCAAGCCCCCTCAAAATCTTATGTTTCAATAAGATCACCTCTCATTCTTCTAAACTCCAATGAGTACAGGCCCAACCTTTACCCACCCCTTCATCTCAAGGATCAACCTCTTGAACCTTCTCTGAACTGCATCCAATGCAAGTATATCCTTCCTTAAATAAGCAGACCAAAATTGTACTCTGTACACTAGGTGTGGTCTCACCAATGTTGTAGCAAGACTTCCCTACTTTTATATTCCATCTCCCTTGCAATAAAGGCCAACATTCCATTTGCCTTCCTAATTGCTTGCTGTACCTGCATGCTAACTTTTTGTGTTTCATGTATGAGGACACCCAGATCCCTCTGTATCACAGCATTTTGTAGTCTCTCTCCATTTAAATAATATTTTGCTTTGCAATCTTCCTACCAAAGTGGATAACCTCACATTTTCCCACATTATACTCCATCTGTCAAATTTTTGCCCATACTTAACCGATCTATATCCCTTTGCAGACTCTTTGGGGCCAAAATTCAGGGTTCGGATAAGGTCCATTATTGTTGTTTTGCGGCGGGAACGAGTGGCCGCCACGTGGCAGTTCATTGGCCGCCACGACCCAAATTCAGCTCGGAGATTTTTTGGCCTGTCTCCACTTCCGCCCGGCTGCTGCCAACCACCGCAAGCACGTCATCAAAGCGCGCAAAGCCGCTATCCCACACCGCCATCCCAATCTGTCCCAAATTTACCTTACAAAATCGACGATCTGCCGCATGGTGCCCCTGACAGCTTTTACCGTCGGGGCACCTGTGTGTGTGTGACACGGCAGCATGGCGGCCCTTCAAGGGGAGGGCACACTGTTTTTATTTTTGCCAGCTGACTTCCTGATCGTCCGGCCAATTACTCCCTGGTGGCCCGGTGGCCGAACCTACAGAATCGCCGATTCCCTCCCCTTTAAATGAGGGGCACGACATGGTGATGCACACGTGCAGTGACAGCTGCGGAGATTCAGTCCCGCCCCAACTTCCACCCCTTACCAGAAATTACCGCCGCACTTCCGACCCCATTATGACCGACTTACGGTCCGACGCGAAAAAAAGTACAAAGTGCAGAAAATCGATCGGAAGGCCGCCTCATTGCACCCAGCAGTAAAACCAGGAAAAAAAAAATCATAGGTGCGCCAGCCTTCTGGCCTGAATTTCGGCCCTTTTGTGTCTTCCTCACAACTTGTTTTCCCACCTATCTTTGTATCGTCATCAAATTTGGCTACAATACACACTTCATCCAAGTCATTAATATAGATTATAAGTAGTTGAGGTCCCAGCACTGATCCCTGTGGCACCCCACTTGTTACAGTTTGCTAACCTGAAAATGACCCATTTATCCTGACTCTCTGTTTTCTGTTAGTTAGACAATCCTCTATCCATGCTAATATATTACCCTCGACACCATGAATTCTTAACCTTTTAAGTGGCACCGAATCGAATGCCTTTTGGAAATCCCAATACACTACATTTACTGGTTCCCCTTTATTCACCCTGCTCATTACATCCTCAAAGAACTCTAATAAATGTGTCAAACATGATTTCCCTGTCATAAAACCATGTGAACTCTGCTTGAATGTATTATGATTTTCTAAATGTCCTGCTACTACTTCCTTAATAATAGATTCCAGCATTTTCCCAAAGACCCTAGGATGCAGACCATCAGGTCCGGGGACTTGTCAGCCCTTAGTCCCATTTGTTTGGTGAGTGCATTTTCCCTAGTGATAATTATTGTTTTAATTTCCTCCCTCCCTTTTGCCCCGATTTTCTACTATTATTGGGATTCTTTTAGTGTCTTCTACCGTGAAGACAGATTCTCTGCCATTTCCTTGTTTCCCATTATTAATTCCTTAGTCTCATCCTCTGAGGGACCAACATTTACTTTAGCTACTCTCTTCCTTTTTATATACTTGTAGAAACACTTACTGTCCGTTGTTATATTTCTAGCAAGTTTACTCTCAATCTATTTTCTCCCTCTTTTTATTTTTTTTTTAAGTCATCCTTTGTTGGTTTCTAAACTTTTCCTAATCTCCTTAAATGTCTGCCACTACTCATCTACCATCTGACTTTTTAATTTATTTTTCCAGTCCACTTTAGCCAACTCTGTCTTCATACCTTTGTAATTCCCTGTATTTAGGTTTCAGACACTAGTTTAATACCCAAGTTTCTCACCCTCAAATGGAATGTGAAATTCTATGATGTTATGATCACTCTTCCCTAGAGGATCCTTTACTATGAGATCATTAATTAATCCTGTCTCATTACACATTACCAGATCTTAAATAGTTTGTTCCCTGATTGGTTCCACAACATATTATTCTAAGAAACTGTCCCGAATACACTCTATGAACTCATCCTCAAGGCTACCTTTGTCAATTTGATTTGTCCAATCCATATGAAGATTAAAGTTGCCCATGATTATTGCAGTACCTCTCTTACAAGCTCCCATTATTTGTTGATTTATACTCTGTTCTGCAGTGTAGCTACTGTTAGGAGGCCAATAGACCAATCCCACCAGTGACTTCTTTTCCTTGCTATTTCTTATCTCATTGTGACTGTTATTATGAGAGGGAGAATGGCAATGATGCAGGGAATGCCAGAAACTACATAATCACTTTGGAGCTGCCCCTTGTAAGGCTGGTGAACAGGATTTTCTTTTTAAGGTCTGTTTGCCCCTCCCTGCCCCCATTTCTGCTCTGCTATCAGTGGCAGAGCAATCTACTAACTTAGAAACATAGAAAATAGGTGCAGGAGTAGGCCATTCGGCCCTTCGAGCCTGCACCACCATTCAATGAGTTCATGGCTGAACATGCAACTTCAGTACCCCATTCCTGCTTTCTCACCATACCCCTTGATCCCCCTAGTAGTAAGGACTACATCTAACTCCTTTTTGAATATATTTAGTGAATTGGCCTAATCAACTTTCTGTGGTAGAGAATTCCACAGGTTCGCCACTCTCTGGGTGAAGAAGTTTCTCCTCATCTCGGTCCTAAATGGCTTACCCCTTATCCTTAGACTGTGACCCCTGGTTCTGGACTTCCCCAACATTGGAAACATTCTTCCTGCATCTAACCTGTCTAAACCCGTCAGAATTTTAAACGTTTCTATGAGATCCCCTCTCATTCTTCTGAACTCCAGTGAATACAAGCCCAGTTGATCCAGTCTTTCTTGATATGTCAGTCCCGCCATCCCGGGAATCAGTCTGGTGAATCTTCGCTGCACTCCCTCAATAGCAAGAATGTCCTTCCTCAAGTTAGGAGACCAAAACTGTACACAATACTCCAGGTGTGGCCTCACCAAGGCCCTGTACAACTGTAATAACACCTCCCTGCCCCTGTACTCAAATCCCCTCGCTATGAAGGCCAACATGCCATTTGCTTTCTTAATCGCCTGCTGTACCTGCATGCCAACCTTCAATGACTGATGTACCATGACACCCAGGTCTCTTTGCACCTCCCCTTTTCCTAATCTGTCACCATTCAGATAATAGTCTGTCTCTCTGTTTTTACCACCAAAGTGGATAACCTCACATTTATCCACATTATACTTCATCTGCTATGCATTTGCCCACTCACCTAACCTATCCAAGTCACTCTGCAGCCTCATAGCATCCTCCTCGCAGCTCACACTGCCACCTAACTTAGTGTCATCCGCAAATATGGAGATACTACATTTAATCCCCTCGTCTAAATCATTAATGTACAATGTAAACAGCTGGGGCCCCAGCACAGAACCTTGCGGTACCCCACTAGTCACTGCCTGCCATTCTGAAAAGTACCCATTTACTCCTACTCTTTGCTTCCTGTCTGCCAACCAGTTCTCAATCCACATCAGCACACTACCCCCAATCCCATGTGCTTTAACTTTGCACATTAAACTCTTGTGTGGGACCTTGTCGAAAGCCTTCTGAAAGTCCAAATATGCCACATCAACTGGTTCTCCCTTGTCCACTCTACTGGAAACATCCTCAAAAAATTCCAGAAGATTTGTCAAGCATGATTTCCCTTTCACAAATCCATGCTGACTTGGACCTATCATGTCACCTCTTTCCAAATGCGCTGCTATGACATCCTTAATAATTGATTCCATCATTTTACCCACTACCGATGTCAGGCTGACCAGTCTATAATTCCCTGTTTTCTCTCTCCCTCCTTTTTTAAAAAGTGGGCTTACATTGGCTACTCTCCACTCCATAGGAACTGATCTAGAGTCTATGGAATGTTGCAAAATGACTGTCAATGCACCCGCTATTTCCAAGGCCACCTCCTTAAGTATTCTGAGGTGCAGTCCATCAGCCCTGGGGATTTATCGACCTTCAATCCCATCAATTTCCCCAACACAATTTCCCGACTAATAAGGATTTCCCTCAGTTCCTCCTTCTTACTAGACCCTCTGACCCCTTTTATATCCGGAAGGTTGTTTGTGTCCTCCTTAGTGAATACCGAACCAAAGTACTTGTTCAATTGGTCTGCCATTTCTTTGTTCCCCGTTATGATTTCCCCTGATTCTGACTGCAAGGGACCTACGTTTGTCTTTACTAAACTTTTTCTCTTTACATATATATAGAAGCTTTTGCAGTCCGTCTTAATGTTCTCTGCAAGCTTCCTCTTGTACTCTATTTTCCCTGCCCTAATCAAACCCTTTGTCCTCCTCTGCTGAGTTCTAAATTTCTCCCAGTCCCCGGGTTCGCTGCTATTTCTGGCCAATTTGTATGCCACTTCCTTGGCTTTAATACTATCCCTGATTTCCCTTGATAGCCACGGTTGAGCCACTTTCCCTTTTTTATTTTTACGCCAAACAGGGATGTACAATTGTTGTAGTTGATCCATGCAGTCTCTAAATGTCTGCCATTGCCCATCCACTGTCAACCCCTTAAGTATCATTCGCCAATCTATCCTAGCCAATTCACGCCTCATACCTTCAAAGTTACCCTTCTTTAAGTTCTGGACCATGGTCTCTGAATTAACTGTTTCATTCTCCATCCTAATGTAGAATTCCACCATATTATGGTCACTCTTCCCCAAGGGGCCTCGCACAACGAGATTGCTAATTAATCCTCTCTCATTACACAACACCCAATCTAAGATGGCCTCGCCCCAAGTTGGTTCCTCGACATATTGGTCTAGAAAATCATCCCTTATGCACTCCAGGAAATCCTCCTCCACTGTATTGCTTCCAGTTTGGTTAGCCCAATCTATATGCATATTAAAGTCACCCATGATAACTGTTACACCTTTATTGCATGCACCCCTAATTTCCTGTTTGATGCCCTCCCCAACATCACTACTACTGTTTGGAGGTCTGTACACAACTCCCACTTATGTTTTTTGCCTTTTGGTGTTCTGCAGCTCTACCCATATAGATTCCACATCATCCAAGCTAATGTCCTTCCTAACTATTGCATTAATCTCCTCTTTAACCAGCAATGCTACCCCACGTCCTTTTCCTTTTATTCTATCCTTCTTGAATGTTGAATACCCTTGGATGTTGAGTTCCCAGCCCTGATCATCCTGGAGCCACGTCCCTGTAATCCCAATCACATCATATCTGTTAACATCTATTTGCAGTTAATTCATCCACCTTGTTACGGATACTCCTTGCATTAAGACACAAAGCCTGCAGGCTTCTTTTTTTAACACCCTTTGTCCTTTTAGAATTATGGTGTAGTGTGGCCCTTTTTGTCTCTTGCCTTTGTTTACTTGGCCTTTCACTATTGCTTTTTACCTTTCTACCATCTGTTTCTGACTCCATATTACTTCGACCTGTCTCGCTGCATAGGTTCCCATCCTCCTGCCATATTAATTTAAACACTCCCGAACTGCATTAGCAAATGTTACCCCCAGAACATCAGTTCCAGTCCTGCCCAAGTGCAGACCGTCCCTTTTGTACAGGTCTCACTTCCTCCAGAACTGGTTCCAATGTCCCAGGAGTTGCACCACTGCTCAAGCCACGTATTTATTCTAAATATCCTGCTCCCTCTACTCTGATTAGCACGTGGCACTGGTAACAATCCAGAGATTACTACCTTTGAGGTCCTACTTGTACCACGACAACTGGCTGTTCACCCTCCCTCTCCAGAATGCTCTGCAGCTGCTCCGAGACATCCTTGACCCTTGCACCAGGGAGGCAACATACCATCCTGGAGTCTCGGTTGCGGCTGCAGAAACTCCTATCTATTCCCCTTACAATAGAGTCCCCTATCACTATAGCTCTCCCACTCTTTTTCCTGCCCTTCTGTGCAGCAGAGCCACCCATGGTGCCATGAACCTGGCTGCTGGTGCCTTCCCCTGGTAAGTCAGCTCCTCTAACAGTATCCAAAACGGTATATCTGTTTCGGAGAGAGATGACCGCAGGGGACTCCTGCACTACCTTCCTGCTCTTGCCTCGTCTCTTGGTCACCCATTCACTGTCTGTCCTAGCCCTTACCTGCGGTGTGACCAACTCACTAAATGTGCTATCCACAACATTCTCAGCATCGCGCATGCTCCAGAGTGAGTCCATCCGCAGCTCCAGTACCGTCATGCGGTCTGTCAGGAGCTGCAGCTGGACACATTTCCCGCACACATAATAGTCAGGGACACCCGTGTCCCTGACTTCCCACATAGCACAGGAGGAGCATGACACGGGTCCGAGCTCTCCTGCCATGACTTAAGCCTTAAATTAATTTACTTACTCAAATTTACTTAAACACCAAACAGCTACTTAGTAGTTCGCTGCCAATTAAACCAATCTAAAAGTCAGTCTAAAAGAGAGTTATACTTACCAGTCAAACAGCCAACCACTTACCAGCTTGGCTGTGACGTCACCTCTCGATTTCGCACCCCTCTATCTTTGTAAGCAGCTGGTTGGGCTGGTCTCTGGGCCTCCGTCTCCTACTTTCGCACTCTTATCATCTGCTCTAGTGTCAGCACTGGTAGGAAAAACAAGACAAAACAGCACCTACCACCCCCACTTTCCCTTAAAACTCACCCACTTACCAAACTCACGAATGCCACTCTTTGCTGCTGCACTCCGTGCTCTGCACGAGTTGCCTCTTTTTAAACTGTATCTAGATCAGATGACTCACTACTGGTCAGTTGTTTACAGAACTAGTTTTAACTAGCTGCTAGTTGCCTCTGACTGGAGAGTTACCTTGTTTTTCTCTGCCTAAACCTGAAAGATTCCCCAAAATTTAACTTTTCCCCTTTAAATTAAACTGCTACTTACTTAGAAGCTACTGGCAATTGCCACTAACAATTTATTCCAGCCTCCAAATGGTTTAAAGAGAATAACTTACCTCTCCTTTGCCAAACCTTACTATTTCTTTCCACACCTTAAAACCTACCTCTTCGACATTGTCTTTAGACACCTCCCCCAGCCCTTTTCTCCTACTCCTGCTTGTGCTCAACCCCGCCCCTGCCGTCCCCACCTTAGAACATTTTGTTGCATTAAAGGCACTATATAAATGCAAGTTGTTGTTCATACGATAGTATGCTTCAAAGCTATTCAACCCATCAACCTCTCTCGTCCTGTGGATTATATAGAATCTGGCACACAGTGGATTTCATCCCATTTATTTCACCCCAGAATTTCATGGATCACTAAAGTTTATGCCGAAATGTATGTCCTTTTTATGATATTCTTACCGATGGGAACAATTGGGGCCCGAGGAAAGCGCGGTGCATATGCCATCTTCCCTCTTAAAGTCCCTCCTTATTGAATTGAAAATGAAAGCTGAAGCCATCAAACCATCATTGATGCACATTAAGTACAGCAGGTTTAAGAAAATGCAACTGATGAAGCTTTTCTTTTACTGTAACAGATTCTGATGCCATGTAAAACATTCAAAGATATAAAAAATACAGTGTATGTCTCAGTCAGTAGGAATTTAATAAAAGAAAAAGAAATCGCTAAAACACCAGAAATAGTGATTTTGGGTTATGGTGCACCTAAAATGTTGGGCGTAAATTTACATCCGTTCAGAATGGATGTAAATTCAGAAAACTCATATTTTCTGGTGTTTTGCTTGGAGGCAGGGATATGTTAATGAGTCAAGTGGGTTACAGTGAACATCACTTGGGAGCGGTGTAAATGATCGAAGAAATTTTGACATAAAACCCGCTGTAAATCAATCAGTTATACGCAAATTCCTTTAGAAAAAATGACGCAACTCCGTTATAGTTATGTCGAAACTCCAGGAAATTCCAGGCCTTCATCTCCTAAAGGCAAGTTAGGCAAAATTTCTCCTTTTCCTCCAAGACAGTTGAACAAAATGCCATTGCTAGATTTTATACATGGGTGAATAATTTAGCCTGTCGGCAAAAACTGACCAACAACTTCAAAAAAGCTGGCACAACAACTTGTATTTATATAGCGGCTTTAATGTAAAGAATGTCACAAGACACTTCACAGACAGGTATATGTAAAACAAATGCGACTGCTGCCAACGAAATAAAGTGCACAACTCCAGTGGGTTTTGGTTGTTCTCACCAGACTGGTAAGGAAGGGAGGGGGTGGGGAAAAGAGATTGCACTGCCGACCTGAGTTGCGTCAGAAGAAATAAAACATTTTAAGTTGAATTGACATTTATCCGCTGTTGACCTGAGCCGAGAGCGAAAGGAGGGGAGGGGAAAAGAAATCGCTGCTGCCGAGCTGAGCCGAGAGAAAAAGCTAAAATGTATGCGCTGCCGAACTGAGCCGAAAATAAAACAAAAATTAAAAGTTGAATTGGTGTTTTTACCAGCTTAGGGAAGCCAAGAAAGTTAGCACTTATGCACAATGTTTCAGCATTGCTTCTGGTTCGTTGGCAGCAGCACCTCTGTATGTAAGGAAAATGGATGCTGAGCCACAGAGAGAGATTGGAGGGAGGGATTAAAAGTTTGATCTAAGTGATGTGTTTTGAGGAGTTTTTGAAGCAGGAATGGGAGGTGGAGAGGCAGAGTGATTTAGGGCAGGAATTACGGAGAGTGTAACCCAAGCAACTGAAAACTCCGCCACCAAATATGGGGCACAGACGGGTAGATGCACAAGAGGCCCGAGTCAGTAGCGAAGAATATTGAGAGCTGGGAAGGGAATATAGGGCTGGAGGATGTTGCAGAACGAGGGTGGTATGAGACAATTGTGGGATTAAAAGATGAGGACAAGGATTTGGGGACGGGGAGCAGATTTTAGATCAGCAAAACAGGGGTGATAGGCGAGTGGAACTTAGGGCAAGATAGGATACATATGGCAGCGATTTAAACAAAAAAAATACTTCCATTTATATAGTGCCTTTCATGACCTCGGATGCTTCAAAGTGCTTTATGTGAATGAAGTACTTTTAAAGTGTAGTCACTGCTGTAATGTAGGAAACATGGCAGCCGATTTGTGCACAGCAAGATCACACAAACAGCAATGTAATAATTGACAGATAATTTGTTTTAGTACTGTTGGTTGATGGACAAATATTGCCCAGGACACTGAGGAGAACTTCCCTGCTCTTCAAAATAGTGCCATGGGATCTTTTACACCATCTGAGAGGGCAGACAAGGCCTTGGTTTAATGTCTCGTCTGAAAGATGGCACCCCTGACAGTGCAGTGCACCACTTCCTCAGCACTGCACTGAGTGTAAGCCTAGATTTTGTGCTCAAGTCTCTGGAGTGGAACTTGGATCCACAACCTTCTCAGTCAGAGGCTAGAGTTCTATCACTGTGCCGGGAGCGGGGGTTGGGAGTAGAGATCGGAAATGGAGGCCTGGAGCAGCAGCGAGATCGGGGCCCAGGAACAGTGAGGTTGAGGCCCAGGGAAGGAGCAGCATGAGCCAACAGCGAGGTCGCGAGGACTACACTTCATCCTATAAATCCCAGGGAGAGAGAACCTGTGGGAAGGAGGAAGAAGGACAGTAGGAGTATGTTTGTATGTACTCGGCCCATGCAGCAGAGCCTGGTCTCCAGTCGTCTTGAATCCCCTTGCCGCTGGACCAAGACCTTCTTCTGTCAAGCCCTTGTGGTAACTGGTGTGCAATGGTCACCCCACGTTAAAAGAATACACGCACAGACATCTTCCACCCCTTAAGATAAAGTTCGGGACCTGGAACGTCAGGAGCCTCACAGATGAGACTTCCGGCGCGCTGGAGTTTATGGAGGTTGAAGAATGAGAGGCCAGCAAAGAAAGCTTTAAAGTAGTCAAGCCTGGAGGTGAAGAAAGCATGTATAACATCTTGCACAGCAGAACGGTTGAGGTATGAGCAGCAGCAGGCAATGTTGCAAAAGTGAATGCATGTGGTCTTTTTGTTGGAGAGTATCTAGGATCTGAAGCGCAGCTCAGGGTCAAACTCTTGGATTGAATCAGAGGCAGCGGTTAGGAAGCGTGATAGAATTAGTGACAAAAGAGCAAAGTTTGCAAGAGGGGCCTAGAATGATGGCTCTGATCCTTCTCAATGTTTAGCTGGAGGAAGGTAAAACTCATTCAAGACAGCCAGCAACAAGAATACAGGTGGTGGAGCAATTTTTGGAACAATTTTTCATGGAGAATCAGGTTCATAGTCCCAAGCAGGAGAGGGGTTGGGGACAGGCAATGAGATCCAGAGGGTAGTGAGGCAACTGGATCTCCGCCCCTTCACTCAGTTCAAAAAGACACTCTTCTTTCCTACCCTCAGTCTAAGATGACATTACCCCTCTTCAGCTAAAGCTGGCACTTCCTACATCCTCATAATTTCAGAATGTTGATAGCACTCAGAGATTTAATATAGAGATTTTGAACTATTTATTATTTTCATATGTGGAGATAGCATCGTCTAACAACTAACGTCTGTAAATGTATATTGCATTACTGATATTTAATCCACTGTACATTTACTTCAGCAAATTGATTTGGTCATCACAGAATCCTCCTCACATCTTTGAGAAGTGGCAGAGTGGTACTACACCAGCTCTTAGCTTCAATGTTGACTTTCCTTTCCCTCCCTTTCCCTTTAATACTGGCAATTTTCTTTTTTCCACCATCACTTTAGGCTGAGACTCACCTGGAGTCAGTCATTCAGCACATTCAGTGAGTTGGTCTTACCGCAGGTAAAGGGTCCACAGCCAGATAGGGAATGGAAGACCAACAGGATGAGTAGTGCAAGGAAGGTAGTGCAGGGATCCTCTGCAGTCATCCCCCTGCAAACAGATACACCGCTTTGAGTACTGTTGGGGGAGATGACTTATCAGGGGGGAGCAGCAGCAGCCAAGTTCATGGCACCATGGGTGACTCTGCTGCACAGGAGGGCAGGAAAAAGAGTGGGAGAGCGATAGTGATAGGGAATTCAATTGTAAGGAGAATAGATAAGCATTTCTGCCGCCGCAACCGAGACTCCAGGATGGTATGTTGCCTCCCTGGTGCAAGGGTCAAGGATGTCTCGGAGCGGGTGCAGGACATTGTGAAAAGGGACGGTGAACAGCCAGTTGTCATGGTGCATATTGGTACCAACGATATAGGTAAAAAAACGGGATGAGGTCCTACAAGACGAATTTAGGGAGCTAGGAGTTAAGTTAAAAAGTAGGACCTCAAAAGTAATAATGTCAGGATTGCTACCAGTGCCACGTGCTAGTCAGAGTAGGAATCGCAGGATAGCTCAGATGAATATGTGGCTTGAGCAGTGGTGCAGAAGGGAGGGATTCAAATTCCTGGGACATTGAAACCGGTTCTGGGGGAGGTGGGACCAGTACAAACCGGACGGTCTGCACCTGGGCAGGACCGGAACCAATGTCCTAGGGGGAGTGTTTGCTAGTGCTGTGGGGGAGGAGTTAAACTAATGTGGCAGGGGGATAGGAACCTATGCAGGGAGACAGAAGGGAATAAAATGGAGTCAGAAGCAAAAGATAGAAAGGAGAATAGTAAAAGTGGAGGGCAGAGAAACCTAAGGCAAAAAACAAAAAGGGCCACATTACAGCAACATTCTTAAGGGGCAAAGTGTGTTAAAAAGACAAGCCTGAAGGCTCTGTGCCTCAATGCGAGGAGTATTCGGAATAAGGTTGACGAATTAACTGCACAGATAGCAGTTAACGGATATGATGTAATTGGCATCACGGAGACATGGCTCCAGGGTGACCAAGGCTGGGAACTCAAAATCTAAGGGTATTCAGCATTTAGGAAGGATAGACAGAAAGGAAAAGCAGGTGGGGTGGCGTTGCTGGTTAAAAAGGAAATGAATGCAATAGTAAGGAGGGACATTAGCCTGGATGATGTGGAATCGGTATGGGTGGAGCTACGGAATTCCAAAGGGCAGTGGGAGTTGTGTACAGACCACCAAACAGTAGTAGTGAGGTTGGGGACAGCATCAAACAAGAAATAAGGGATGTGTGCAATAAAGGTACAGCAGTTATCATGGGTGACTTTAATCTACATATTGATTGGGCGAACCAAACTGGTAGCAATGCGGTGGAGGAGCATTTTCTGGAGTGTATTAGGGATGGTTTTCGAGACCAATATGTCGAGGAACCAACTAGAGAGCTGGCCATCCTAGACTGGGTGATGTGTAATGAGGAGGGACTAATTAGCAGTCTAGTTGTGCGAGGCTCCTTGGGGAAGAGTGACCATAATATGGTAGAATTCTTCATTAAGATGGAGAGTGACACAGTTAATTCGGAAACTAGGGTCCTGAACTTAAGGAAAGGTAACTTCGACGGTATGAGGTGTAAATTGGCTAGAATAGACTGGCAAAGGATACTTAAAGGGTTGACGGTGGATAAGCAATGGCAAACATTTAAAGATCACATGGATAAACTTCAGCAATTGTACATCCCTGTCTGGAGTAAGAATAAAACGGGGAAGGTGACTCAACCATGGCTAACAAGGGAAATTAAGGATAGTGTTAAAGCCAAGGAAGAGGCATATAATTTGGCTAGAAAAAGCAACAAACCTGAGGACTGGGAGACATTTAGAATTCAACAGAGGAAGACTAAGGGTTTAATTAAGAGGGGGAAAATAGAGTACGAAAGGAAGCTTGCAGGGAATATAAAAACTGACTGCAAAAGCTTCTATAAATATGTGAAGAGAAAAAGATTAGTGAAGACAAACGTAGGTCCCTTGTAGTCAGATTCAGGTGAATTTATAATGGGGAACAAAGAAATGGCAGACCAATTGAACAAATACTTCGGTTCTATCTTCACGAAGGAAGACACAAATAACCTTCCGAATGTACTAGGGGACAGTAGGTCTAGTGAGAAGGAGGAACTGAAGGATATCCTTATCAGGCGGGAAATTGTGTTAGGGAAATTGATTGGATTGAAGGCCGATAAATCCCCAGGGCCTGATAGTCTGCATAGAGTACTTAAGGAAGTGGCCCTAGAAATAGTGGATGCATTGGTGATCATTTTCCAACAGTCTATCGACTCTGGATCAGTTTCTATGGACTGGAGGGTAGCTAATGTAACACCACTTTTTAAAAAAGGAGAGAAAACGGGTAATTAGACCGGTTAGCCTGACATCAGTAGTGGGAAAAATATTGGAATCAATCATTAAGGATGAAATAGCAGCGTATTTGGAAAGCAGTGACAGGATTGGACCGAGTCAGCATGGATTATGAAAGGGAAATCATGCTTGACGAATCCTCTGGAATTTTTTGAGGGTGTAACTAGCAGAGTGGACAAGGGAGAACCAGTGAATGTGGTCTATTTGGACTTTCAAAAGGCTTTTGACAAGGTCCTGCACAAGAGATTGGTGTGCAAAATCAAAGCGCATGGTATTGGGGGTAATGTGGATAGAGAACTGGTTTGCAGACAGGAAGCAGAGAGTCGGGATAAACGGGTCCTTTTCAGAATGGCAGGCAGTGACTAGTGGAGTGCCGCAGGGCTCAGTGCTGGGACCTCAGCTCTTTACAATATACATTAACGATTTAGATGAAGGAATTGAGTGTAATATCTCCAAGTTTGCGGATGACACTAAACTAGGTGGCGGTGTGAGCTGTGAGGAGGACGCTAAGAGGCTGCAGGGTGACTGGGACAGGTTAGGTGAGTGGGCAAATGCATGGCAGATGTAGTATAATGTGGATAAATGTGAGGGTATCCATTTTGGGGGCAAATCCATGAAGGCAGAATATTATCTGGATGGCGGAAGATTAGGAAAAGGGGAGGTGCAACGAGACCTGGGTGTCATGGTTCATCAGTCACTGAAAGTGGGCATACAGGTACAGCAGGCGGTGAAGGCAAATGGTATGTTGGCCTTCATAGCTAGGGGATTTGAGTATAGGAGCAGGGAGTGCAGCGAAGGTTCACCAGACTGATTCCAGGGATGGCTGGGCTGTCATATGAGGAGAGACTGGACCAACTGGGCCTTTATTCACTGGAGTTTTGAAGGATGAGAGGAGATCTCATAGAAACGTATAAGATTCTGATGGGACTGGACAGGTTAGATGCGGGAAGAATGTTCCTGATGTTGGGGAAGTCCAGAACCAGGGGACATAATCTTAGGATAAGGGGTAGGCCATTTAGGACTGAGATGAGGAGAAACTTCTTCACTCAAGAGAGTTGTTAACCTATGGAATTCCCTGCCGCAGAGAGTTGTTGATGCCAGTTCATTGGATATATTCAAGAGGGAGTTAGATATGGCCCTTACAGCTAAGGGGATCAAGGGGTATGGAGAGAAAGCAAGAAAGGGGTACTGAGGGAATGATCAGCAATGATCTTATTGAATGGCGGTGCAGGCTCGAAGGGCCGAATGGCCTACTCCTGCACCTATTTTCTATGTTTCTACGTTTCTATGTTTCCTTCCTTCCCCCTCAGCACTGCGTCTGCTTAATTTGTCTCCTCCCAAAGGGCTGCTCCCAGCATTAACATACTACCTAGAACAGCTATGGAACCACATCAGTCAGTCAAATACTTCATGTGTTCACCATACAAGAATATAGGACCAAAGGGGCCAATCGAAGAGGTGGCGGACTAAAGCGGAGGCGGAGGAGATCATACAGCCAATGAACTTACAGGGAAATGCAATCTTACCTCAACTTGTCTGATAACACGTGCCTTAGGAGGCTGCGTTTCCGAAAGGTGGTCATTGATGAGATCTGCAGCCTACCAGCACCATCAGGACTGCACTGCCCATTGAGGTAAAGGTTACTGCAGCACTATCCTTCTATGCATCTGGCTCCCTTCAGGCTTCAGCTGGCGACATCTGTGTTATTTCTCAGCACGTCACACATTGTTCCATTCGACAGGTGACGCAAGCCCTTTATGCTCGCAGGACCAGGGAGTCACAAACCGGGAGGGCTTTGGGTTTCTCAAGAATAGCAAACCCCCAAGGCGTAGGGAGCAATAGACTGCACACACATCGCCCTGAAAGCACCTTTACAGAACGCGGAGATGTTTCGTAACTGAAAGGGATTCCACTCCCTGAATTTGTGGCTCGTTGTCGACCACAACCAAATAATTATGGCAGTTAATGCTAAATTTCCAGGCAGCATCCATGATGCGCACATCCTGCGTAAGAGCGCTGTCTCAACAAGGTCATGGTTGGATGCTGGGGGATAAAGGCTATGGCCTTGCCAGCTGGCTCATGACTCCCTGCGTAATCCCTTGACCCCCTTGCATAATCCCCTGATGGAAGCCAAGAAGCTTTACAACGAAAGCCACATAGCTACACGCAATAGCGTCAAAAAGATAATTGGAGTGCTGAAGCAGCGCTTCAGATGCCTGGACCACTCTGGAGATAGCCTACAGTACCACCCTGACCAGGTCTCTGAGTTTATTGTGGTGTGCTGCATGTTGCATAACTTAGCTATAAGGAGAAGACAACAATTGCCAGATGGGGCTGCTGGTCCAACTCAGGAAGGGATGGAGACAGAAGAGGCAGATGAGGAGGAGGAGGAGGAGTGAGAGGCTGGTGAGGACCTTGGGGAGGATAATCAGCCTGGCGATGAATCCATGGTCCCACCCCACTTCCCGCAAGACTGCAAAAACCCTGTGGGAGTTACGTGGCTGCAAAGCAGTTGCGCCAGCAGCTCATAAATGAACGCTTTGCATGAACTTACATTGGGGACAGTTACAGTTACGGAAAGACAACAGTTGGCGTTTGCATTGAGTTACGTTTCAACTTTGACTAGTCTGGCCTGGCCATTGTTTTACAACAGTTGATAGTTTTACCTTAACTTACGTTATTAGAAGATACTGCACAACAATTGTAAAGTGAATTTTTTTTTTATTACATTAACAAAATTAACTATTTTAAAATAACACCCAACGAATCACCCACCCAACCTCCACCCCCACCCCCACAGTGAAACAACAACAATGAACAATATCAATAATATAAAAAACATTGCACCCCCTCTCCCTACCTGTGGTTACGTTTCCCTCCAGATCCTGGACCCCCCCCACCCCCCCCGTGTCCTAGCCTCACCCATCCATTTTGGTCCCTGGGTACAGAGACAAAGCTGGCGTGTAGCGGGCAACGGCAAGACTTCCTGCCGTGGTGGGGGTGATGGTGGCACAATCACCTGTTGGGGGGTGTTGGAGGGGAAGACGAAGCTGGGGAATCGCCTTCCGAGTCAGAAGGAAGTGCTTTCTCCTGATTTGCTTGTGTGCTGGTGGTATGTCAGATGACGGCACCTTGGGGGTTCAGTGCCGTGTCCCGCCACTATCGCATGCCGTAAGGCATCGACGGAGGCAGACGTTGCATGCATCTCCTGGATCATCTGCTGCATATCCTCCGAATTGCGAGCACACGCCAGGGAGATATCCCCGTGAATACACCTGGAGATGCTCGCAACTAATCACGGCACTCTCCTCGCACAGTCTGGTCAAGAGCTTGATCCGATCGGCCAGAGGAGGCGTGTGCTGACCTCGCTGACCCGACCTCTGTGGGGTCGGCGTGAGCACTATTAAATGCCTTGGCGTCGCTGGCTGCATGTCGCTTGGTCCCGTTACCTCTTCAGTCGAAAATGACGTTGTAACCGCAGTTCCCACAGGTATATCAGGCATGGGGATGGGGGTGGTAGGGGCATCTTCCTCTGTATCCATATATTCCTCCTCCTCCTCATGGTCGGTGCTCTCTTCCTCCTCCCCTCCCATGGTGAGGACCACCTGCATCCTGAGGGAGAGGGGTTGGGGTTCTGGTCGCGCCTCGCTGCGCATGGGTGTTGATGGACCTGCAAAACAAAATTGAGCTTATTAGAGCAGATGGATACACATTCTTGCGCTGGCATATGAAGGAGGAACAGCACTACTACAATAAATGAGACCAAGAGATGTTACATAATAATGCATCATGTGGTAGTACATATGGTAGTACATAAGAACATAAGAAATAGGAACAGGAGTAGGTCATACGGCCCCTCGAGCCTGCTCCGCCATTCAATAAGATCATGGCTGATCTGATAATGGACTCAGCTCCACTTCCCCGCCCGCTCCCCATAACCCCTTATTGTTTAAGAAACTGTCTATTTCTGTCTTAAATTTATTCAATGTGGAATTCTATGTGGAATTCAGTGACCCAGAGAGCTGTGGAGGCTGGATCAGTTGGAGATTGACAGAATGATAAGGGAGTGAAGGTTTATGGGGAGCGGACAGAGAAGGGGACAGATGGCCAGATGGCCTGCTCCTGCTCTTATTTCTTATGTTGTCAACCTGAGAGTATCACAGAGGCTGCATGCATAACATGACATCATTCGTATATTATAATTAAATGATGTTACATTACTTTAACACTGCTTGACACATTACTCATGTGACGCATGGGAGGGTTCTGCAACACCATGGGTGGTGGCCGAGTGACTGTGGCTCCCGACAAGTGCGGCTGCTCGGACCGGTTGTTAGATAGCTTCCTCTGCAAACATGAAAAGAGCATGGCATAAGCTCATTGACTAGGTACTATCATGGAAGGACAGCATTCGCCAATGTTATATGCTAATAGGGTTTTTATCCATAATTGATGCACGGTTATAACAAAGATCGTGTTTAGGAGCTAATGCTTGACACAAACACTCCTCTCGACTAAAATCTCCATTGAACTCGGCAATGACAGGAGCTAATATCCAAAAGTGTCCCAGGGTAGACAGTGAGCAAGGGCAGCTCTCCCCCAGTCCATGCTGGGTCACTGTGTAAGTGACAGCAGCCAGAGAGACTTAAAAAGGGCACAGGTTCATAGCCCTGTCCAGATTTTAGCAGGGAATATATGTAATATATGTAAGAATAACAAGCTTAAAATCAATCCAGGAGATTTATAATTATAATTACAATTTGCATCATTACAATATATAATCTGTACTTACTCTTGCCGAAGCAACCAGGCTGTTTCAGTGTTTCCAGCATTGGTCGGACCCCCTCGCCTCATGGGACGCCGAGGAGACCACGTTCGCAATCTCGGCCCAAATCTTTCTGTAGGCCTGGGGTGGAGGTTTCCCACGCCCACCCCGGGTTAATTGGGCCCACCGGGAATGCACCTCCTGGACGAGAGCCTCATTTGCCTCGTCCGAAAAGAGCTTTGCCCTCCTCCTCCTCCCCTCCACATCATGCACACTACTATCTGATGATGACATACTCTTTTTCTTTTTATCGCTTTCACTCTGCTTTTCTCCTCTCTCTCTATCCTCTCTTCCCCCCCCCCCCACTCCCCCCTTTGCCTTCTGTGCATATGTGGATGACCCCTGACCTTCCGAAACACAGGAAAACTTGTTTACCAAAAAAAAAAACGAATGCGCAGAAGGCCGTTGCGAGGGAAGTGGAGAGATGTTGTAACACGCCAGTGCATTGACTGACAGCGGTCGACATTCCGTCCAGCCCCCACTTCTGCCCCGCTAGTCACGGCCACTCCGCTCCGCCCCCATGATGAGGCCGCTTCTGCCTCGCTGGAAGAAAAACCACGAAGTGTTGAATTTCAACAGATAGGTCGGCGCACCCATTGAGGTGGCCAGAACACTTCAAAAACAGTACGTGCGCCCCATTTCGGGCGGAGATGAATTTCTACCCCAAGGTGTTCAGGAAAGATAGAGAAGGAAGGCAAGGAGGTGGGGTGGCTGCATTGATTAACAAGGATATTACAGTGCTGGAGAGAGGGGGTGCCCTGGAGGGGTCAAGGACAGAATCTATTTGGTTAGAGTTAAGAAACAATAGAGATGCCATTACACTACTAGGTATGTTCTGTAGGCGATCAAGTAGTAGGAAGGATATAGAGGTGTAAATTTGCAGGGAATTACAGAGGTGCATGAACTATGGAGTAGTGATAATGGGGGACTTCAACTATCCTATTATAGATTGGAATAGTAATATTGTAAAGGGCAGAGAGGGGAAGCAGAGAAACATAGAAAATAGGAGCAGTAGTAGGCCATTCGGCCCTTCGAGTTTACACTGCCATTCAATATGATCATGGCTGATCCTCTATCTCAGCACCATATTCCTACTTTTTCCTCATACCCCTTGATGCCTTGTTTCTAGAAATTTATCTATCTCCCTCCACAGCCTTCTGTGGTAGAGAATTCCACAGGTTCATCACCCTCTGAGTAAAAAGATTTCTCCTCATCTTGGCCCTAAATTTCCTACCCCGTATCCGAGACTCTGATCCCTTGTTCTAGACTTCTCAGTCAGGGGAAACATCCACCCCGCATACAGTCTATCCAACCGAGTCAGAATTTTATACGTTCAATGAGATCCCCTCTCATTCTTCTCAATTCTAGTGAATACAGGCCTAGTCAACTCAATCTCTCCTCATACGGCAGTCCTGCCATCCCAGGAATCAGTCTGGTGAACCTTCGCTGCACTCCCTCTATGGCAAGTATATCCTTTCTTAGGTAAGGAAACCAAAACTGCACACAATACTCCAGGTGTGGTCTCACCAAGGCCCTGTATAACTGTAGTAAGACATCCTTGCTCCTGTGCTCAAATCCTCTTGCAATGAAGGCCAATATACCATTTGCCTTCCTAATTGCTTGCTGCATCTGCATGTTTGCTTTCATGATTGGTGTACAAGGACACCCAGGTCCCTTTGTATATCGACACTTCCCAAGCCATCACCATTTAAATAATACTTTGTCCTTATGTTTTTAACTTCACATTTATCCACGTTATATTGCATCTGCCATGTGTTTGCCCACTCACTCAACCTATCTAAATCGCCTTGCAGCGTCTTTGCATCCTCCTCACAACTCACAATTCCACCTAGTTTTGTGTCGTCAGCAAACTTGGAAATATTACATTTGGTTCCCTCATCCAAATCATTTATATATATATATTGTGAATAGCTGAGGACCAAGCACTGATCCCTGTGGTACCCCACTAGTCACTGCCCACCCCGAAAAAGACCCATTTATTCCTACTCTCTGTTTCCTGTCAGTTAACCAATTTTCAATCCATGCCAATACATTACCTCCAATCCTATGTGCTTTAATTTTGCACACCAGCCTCTGATGTGGAACTTTATCAAAGGCCTTCTGAAAATAAAAATACACTACATCCACTGGTTCTCTCTTATCTATTCTATCAGTTACATCCTCAAAAAACTACAATAGGTTTGTCAAACAAGATTTTCCTTTCATAAATCCACGTTGACTTTGTTTAATCCTGTTGATATTATCAAAGTGTGCCATTATCACATCCTTTATAATACACTCCAGCATTTTCCCTACTACTGATGTCAGGCTAACCGGTCTGTAGTTCCCTGTTCTCTCTCTCCCTTTTTTAAATAGTGGGGTTACATTTGCCACCCTCCAATCTGCAGGAACTGTTCTATAATCTATAGAATTTTGGAAGATGACAACCAATGCATCTACTATTTCCATGGCTACCTCTTTTAGTACTCTGGGATGCAGATCATCAGGCCCTGGGGATTTATCGGCCTTCAGTCCCATTAGTTTCTCCAGCAGTATTTTCTTACTAATAATCATTTCCTTTAATTCCTCTTGCTCACTAGACCCTTGGTTCCCCAGCATTTCTGGGACTTTATTTGTGTCCTCTTCCGTGAAGACAGAACCGAAGTATTTATTTAATTGTTCTGCCATTTCCTTGTTTCCCATTACAAATTCTCCCATTTCTGTCTATAAAGAACCTACATTTGTCTTCACTAATCTTTTTCTTTTTATGTACTTGTAGAAACTTTTGCAGTCGGTTTTTATGTTCCTTGCAAGTTTACTCTCATACTCTATTTTTCCCCTCTTAATCAATCTCTTGGTCCTTTTTTTGCTGAATTCTAAACTCCCAATCCTCAGGCTTGCTACTTTTTCTGGCAACTTTGTATAACTCCTCTTTGGATCTAATACTATCCTTAATTTCTTTTGTTAGCCATGGTTGGGCTACTTTTCTTTTTGTGTTTTTACGCCAGAAAGGAATGTATAACTGTTGCAATTCATGCATTTGTTCCTTAAATATTAGCCATTGCCTATCCACCGTCATGCCTTTTAATGAATCTTTCCAATCTATCATAGCCAATTCATTCCTCATATCTTCGTAGTTTCCTTTGTTTAGATTTCAGACCCTAGTTTCGGATTGGACTACTTCACTTTCCATCTTAATAAAGAATTCAATCACTCTTCCCTAAAGGACCCCGCACAACAAGACTGTTAATTACCCCTTCTCATTACACAATACCCAATCTAGGATAGCCTGTTCCCTAGTAGGCTCCTCAACATACTGGTCTAAAAAAAACCATCTCGTACAAACTCCAGGAATTCATCTGCCACAGTATTATTACTAATTTGGTTTGGCCAGTCTATATGTAGATTAAAGTCACCTACGATTACTATAGAACCCTTGTTACATGCATTGCTAATTTCCTGTTTGATGCAGTCCCCTACACTACCACTATTATTTGGAGGCCTATAGACAACTCCCGCCAATGTTTTCTGCCCTTTGGTGTTCCTTAGCTCCACCATCTTGATTTTCTGAGCCAATATCCTTTCTCACTATTGCTCTGATTTCATCCTTTACTAACAACACCACACCACCCACTCTTCATTTTTGCCTGTCCTTCCTAAATATCGAATATCCTTGGCTATTCAGCTCCCAACCCTGGTCACCCTGCAACCATGTCTCTGTAATTGCAACTATATCGTATCCGTTTACATCTATTTGCGCAGTTAATTCATTTACCTTATTACTGGTGCTTCGTGCATTCAGATACAATGCTTTTAAATTTGTCTTTTTAACATTATTAGACATCTTAACATTATTTTGTACTATAGTCCTATTTGTCTTATTGCTATTTTTTTCTTACTTGGACCCTATTTGCGAGTGAACTCTTTTGTTTGTATGCTCTGTCCTTTCCTGACGTAATCTAGTTATCCTTACCACAATCACTTTCCAGCATTGCTTCCTTTTCTTTTCTCTTTAGCATTCTAGATTGCTCTCTACTGCGACTGTCCTCCCCCCACCCCTTATTTAGTTTAAAGCCCTGTCTACCTCCCTAGTTAGTCGGTTCGCTAGAACTCTGGTCCCAGCATAGTTCAGGTGTAGTCCGTCCCCATGGAACAGCTCTCTTTCCCAAGTATTGGTGCCAGTGCCCTACGAATTGAAACCCACTTCTCCCACACCAACCTCTGAGCCACACATTCATCTCCCTGATTCTATTGACCCTATGCCAATTTGTTCGTGGCTCAGGTAATAATGCAGAGATTATTACCTTTGTGGTTCTGCTTTTCAATTTAGTTCCTAGCTGTTCAAACTCTTTCAGCAGAACCTCTTTCTTACCTATGTCATTGGTACCTATGTATACCATGACAACTGGATCCTCCCCCTCCCACTCCAAGTTCTTCTCCAGCCCAGAGGAGATGTCCTTTACCCTGGCACCGGGTAGGCAGCACAAGTGTGTTTAGGAGATCTTTCTTGAATAGTATGTTTCCGGCCCAATGAGGAAGGAGGCATTGCTGGATCTGGTTCTGGGAAATGAGGTGGGTCAAATGGAGCAAGTGTCAGTAGGAGAACATTTATGGAACAGTGATCACAGTATCATAAGGCTTAACTCAGCAATGGAAAAGGACAGGGATCAATCTAGACTAAACATACTTAATTGGAGGAAGACTAATTTCACTGGGTTGAGAATGGATCTGGCCTGGGTAAACTGGAATCATAAATGGCAGGCAAAACTGTAATCAAACAGCTTTTAAAGAGGAGATGGTTCGGGTACAGTCTAGGTACATTCCCACAAGGGGGAAAGGTAGAGAGCAAGATGAAGCAGAAAAAGGGAGAGTATGACAAATGTGAAGTTGAGAATTCAAGTGAGAACCAGGCTGAATATAGAAAGTTCAGAGGAGAAGTGAAAAGAAAATAAGAGTGGCAAAGAGAGAGTATGAGAATAGATTGGCAGCTAACATAAAAGAGAATCCAAAAGTCTTCTATAGGCATATAAATATTAAATGGGTAGTAAAGAGGAGGGATGGGGCCAATTAGGGACCAAAAGGGAGACCTACACATGAAAGTAGAGGGCATAGCTGAGGTACTAAATGAGTACTTTGCATCTGTCTTTACCAAGGAAGAAGATGCTGCCAAAGTCACAGTGAAAGACGAGCTAATTGAGATACTGGATGGGATAAAACTTGATAATGAGGAAATACTAGAACGACTGACTGTACTTAAAGTAGCTAAGTCACCAAGACTGGTTGGGATGCATCCTAGGATACTAAGGGAAGTAAAGATGGAAATTGCAGAGGTACTGGCTATAATCTTCCAATCCTCCTTAGATACAGGGGTGGTGCTAGAGAACTTGAGAATTGCAAATGTTACACTCTTGTTCAAAAAAGGGTGTAAGGATAAACCCAGTAACTACAGACCAGTCAGTTTAACCTCGGTAGTGGGGAAGCTTTTAGAAACGATAATCCGGGACAAAATTAACAGTCACTTGGACAATTGTGGATTAATTAAAGAAAGCCAGCATGGATTTGTTAAAGGCAAATCGTGTTTAACTTAGTTTTTTGATGAGATAACAGAGAGGGTTGATGAGGGCAATGCGGTTGATGTGGTGTACATGGACTTCCAAAAGGTATTTGATAAAAGTGCCACATAATAGGCTTGCCAGCGAAGTTGAAGCCCATGAAATAAAAGGGACAGTGGCACCATGGATACGAAATTGGCTAAGTAACAAAAGTATTGGTGAACGGTTGTTTTTTGGACTGGAGGAAGGTACACAGTGGTGTTCCCGAGGGGTTGGTACTAAGACCATTACTTTTCTTGATATATATCAATGACTTGGACTTGGGTGTACAGGGCACAATCTCAAAATTTGCAGATGACACAAAACTTGGAAGTATAGTAAACAGTGAGGAGGATAATAATAGATTTCAAGAGGACATAGGCAGGCTTGTGGAACAGACGGGCACATGGCAGATGAAATTAAACGGAGAAAAGTGCGAAGTGATACATTTTGGTCGGAAGAACAAGGAGACAATATAAACTGAAGGGTACAATTCTAAAGGGGGTGCATGAACAGAGAGACCTGGGGGTATATGTGCACAAATCGTGGAAAATGGCAGGGCAAGTTGTCCAAGCGGTTAAAAATGCATACAGGATTCTGGGCTTCATAAACATAAGCAAGAAAGTTATGATGAACCTTTAGAAAACACTAGTCTGGCCTCAACTCAAATATTGTGTCCAATTCTGGGCACCGTACTTCAGGAAGGATATGAAGGCCTCAGAGAAGGTGCGGAAAAGATTTACAAGGATGGTTCCATGGATAAGAGACTTCAGTTACGTGGATAGATTGGAGAAGCTGGGTTGTTCTCCTTAGAGCAGAGAAGATTTGATAGGTATTCAAAATCCTGAGAGGTCTAGACAGAGTAGATAGAGAGAGACTGTTCCCATTGGTGGAAGGGTCGAGAACTAGAGGACACAGATTTAAGGTGATTAGCAGAAGGACCAAAGGCGACAGGAGGCAAAAACTTTTTTACGCAGCGAGTGGTTAATGCACTGCCTGAGAGGGTGTGGAGGCAGACTCAATCATGGCTTTCAAAAGGGAATTGGATAAGTACCTGAAGGAAAAAAAATGACAGAGCTACGGGGAAAGGGCGGGAAAGTGGGACTACCTGAAGTGGTCTTGCAGAGAGCCAGCAAGTGTTCAACGGGCCGAATGGCCTCCTTCTGTGCTGTAACTATTCTATGATTCTATTCTAGATATGCATAGCCTCATTATTCCAAAGTGTAACTGTAGTTTTCTATCCACAAGTAGGGGTATTCCAGAGAGAACAAAATTTAATAGAGGAATCTCACTGATCTCCATGGTTTTGAACTTGGTCCTTTGGCTTGCCGCAGCAGGCATATCAGATGCTTTCGAGGCCACAAAATAATTAGAAAAGAACATGCTAGCTTTTGTTCTCGAGGAATGTTTAGGGCTAGTTGTGATTTTATACAGGTTTACAGAGTATTATATTGTACAGCTGTAGCCCTCTACAAATGGACTCTAGAGAACTATTTAACAGCCAAACAGTTGCCAAAACTTGAACCAAAAGTACCCTAGATGCCTAAAACAACTTACTTTAATGGAAGTAAAGATCTTTTTAGCTCAGTGGTGGGCAAAAGACGGCCCGAGGGCCATATTCGGCCCGCCAAGTCATTAATCCGGCCCGCTGACGGGACAGAAATAGAACGCGAGCCAGAGCTCGAGCTGCACATTCGTCTATCCACTTTCACTTCTCATGGGTCGGAGACAGGCCCAAACTGAAGTCAAGGAAAAAAAATAGTAATATTTCATTCAAATTAATAATTTGCAAAAGCGATTCTCCCCGGTCAGATCTTAAAAGGATCCGTTCCGTGATTCTGGGCCACAATGACGTATGTCCATACCCAGACTGCACTGCGTACTCAAATATGCCCTATCTAGTTTAGAGTTGAGTCATGGTTGCTCATCTCCATGACTCTTTTACCGGAGAAAGTGACCGGCGCTGCATCTTTCCTCTCCCGGTACCCAGAGTACAACGGCAGGGGAATTCTCATCTGGCATCAATAGGATCGGCATCAGTAATCTTTGTAGAGGGACATAAGGGTGACTGAGGTAGGAAATTGGTGCTGATACAAGCTCTGAAGAGGGTACAGTTCTATTTCACAGCACTGATTTACAGAGACCAGAAGATAGCACATTTTCAACTTTTAACTTTGATTCATTTCTAAGCAGTATCGAATGCATGTTGTGCATTTAAGATAGCATCTGACTACTATCTGAATTTATATTTATGCAACGTCTATGTATATGCAATGTTCCTTCTAAATATTTTCGCGCGTGGTCCCTTTAAATTTGCTGCGCGGACGGCCGCTATGCAGTATGCGCAATATCTCTTCCAGCGGCAGGAGCTGGGAAGTGACCTGCGTGGGACCGTGCAGCCACACGCCTTCGGGGGTATATTGGTAGGCGGCCCTCAAAAGTTCCCTAAAACTTGTTAAGTGGCCCTCCAGCCCAAATAATTGGCTACGCTTGCTTTAGCTGCTGAAAGCTGCTTACTGACTATACCTGACATGATGGGGGGGGCGGGGGTTAAAGAAAGTGATATTTTAGGCATGTGCAGACATGAATTT
Organism: Pristiophorus japonicus; assembly: GCF_044704955.1. Taxonomy (NCBI): domain Eukaryota; kingdom Metazoa; phylum Chordata; class Chondrichthyes; family Pristiophoridae; genus Pristiophorus; species Pristiophorus japonicus. The sequence continues at coordinate 64,382,829 of NC_091991.1, forward strand.
CAGAAAAGTGTCGTGATTCAGGCACAGAAGCCTGATTATAATATGTAAATCATGCCTCCATTTGAGGATAGCTTTTTAAAAAAAACATTTGGTGAAAATTTTACTTCAGTTAAACTCTTGAAATTTGTACTCTTGTTTTACAAAATTATTTTATGAAATGCTACTGAGTAAAAATCATTTGATACGAGAGGGAAATATTCAATCAATATAGATGACTGATAGTTCTGATGCATCCTGAAAACATAGGTACACTGTCTATATTTGCACCGTCTATATTTGGACTGCACAATCCAAATTTAGTTCAGAGTCACAGATTTGGGCATAAATATCTCAAGTAAATATTTTGATGAGGGCCTTAAAAAGACACAAAATCAATTCAGTGTTTAAATTTAATCATGTTATTGTGAAATGTTTATTGTTTTATTATTACATTTTGTTTAAATCTTTATTTTGGACATTAGAAATATCAGTGACTGAGAAAAAAAATCACATTTTGAGCGATTAGTGGAAACCCAGTATTACCACAGGATTATATACGTTCATCAGTAAATAACTGCTACTGTTGTGAAGTGTAGTCACTGTTGTAAAGTATTTTTTAAGTGTAGTCACTGTTGGGACTTTCAGTGGCCAATTTGCGCAAAGCAAGGACCACAAACAGCAATGTGATAATAACTAGATAATCTGCTTTTTTGATTAACGTGATGTTGGTTGAGGGATAATGTTGGTCAAGACATTGGAGAGAAACATAGAAACATAGAAAATAGGTGCAGGAGTAGGCCATTCATCCCTTCGAGCCTGCACCACCATTTAATAAGATTATGGCTGATCATTCACCTCAGTACCCCTTTCCTGCTTTCTCTCCATACCCCTTGATCCTTTTAGCTGTCAGGACCATATCTAACTCCCTCTTGAATATATCCAACGAACTGGCATCAACAACTCTCTGCGGTAGAGAATTCCACAGGTTAACAACTCTCTGAGTGAAGAAGTTTCTCTTCATCTCAGTCCTAAATGGCTTACCCCTTATCCTTAGACTGTGTCCCCTGGTTCTGGACTTCCCCAACATCAGGAACATTCTTCCTGCATCTAACCTGTCCAGTCCCATCAGAATTTTCTATGTTTCTATGAGATCCCCTCTCATCCTTCTAAACTCCAGTGAATACAGGCCCGGTCGATCCAGTCTCTCCTCATATGTCAGTCCTGCCATCCCGGGAATCAGTCTGGTGAACCTTCGCTGCACTCCCTCAATAGCAAGAACATCCTTCCTCAGATTAGGAGACCAAAACTGAACATAATATTCCAGGTGAGGCAACACCAAGGCCCTGTACAACTGCAGTAAGACCTTCCTATTCCTATACTCAAATCCCCTATCTATGAAGGCCAACATACCATTTGCCTTTTTCACTGCCTGGTGTACCTGCATGCCAACTTTGAATGACTGATATACCATGACACCCAGGTCTCGTTGCACCTCCCTTTTTCCTAATCTGCCGCCATTCAGATAATATTCTGCCTTTGTGTTTTTGCCACCAAAGTGGATAACCTCACATTTATCCCCTGCTCTTCTCAGTCTCAGTTTAATGTTTCATCCAAAAGACAGCGTCCTGGATGCTTGCAAACTGCAGCTAAAACGAATCATAATCAGAATTTGCATTATGAAAGGCTGGCATTTTAAAAACTTGAAAGGTTTTATATTCCTCCTCCGGATCCACAAAAGGAGCAAAGCAGACATTTGGTTCCAATTGAGAGCAGAAAGCTGCCAGGCTCAAAATAATATAAAACCCATCTTTTTTTATTTGAGATCTAAAAGATCAACATTACAAACTGGTTGGTGAAATGATACAGAAAAAGGGAATGTCATCAGTTTCTGATATGAGTGGAATAACCTTGAGCAACAGGAGATGGTCTGTTATTGGTCTATTACACAACAGATGTAGGGATCCTTTTAGCGATTTTTTTTGAGAACTGAACTATAAATAAATATTGTGACTTCTTGATACCCTTGGAGTATAAATATCATTGGAATTAAGTTATCTGAGACAGGTATGTGTCATTAAACAGTAGAATTATTTTTTGTTTGTGTATCTGACTCAGTGAAGGATGGTGGCGGGCGGGGGCAGGTGGAGGTGTCTGGAATGGTCCACCTTGATAGAGGCCACTTTGCTCAATGTTAAAAAAAAATCTAGAATAAATGTGAACAATTTTGAATAGAAAATATTTTTTAAATCATAATTTCCTCCCCCCCCCCCCACTAGAATTTGTGTTGCAAAGCAAATTCCATCTTGGCTGACCAAAATGAGGAAAAATGATTTCAAACAGCAGTATTTTTGAGGTACAAAGAAAAAACATAAATGCTGAAAATCAAAAATTGAAAAAATGTAATTAAGCAGAAGGTCGGTTAGCTTCTAAAAGAGAAATATAGGGTAACATTTCAGGTGGTATATTTAATCAGACTGGCATGGTTTGGAGATGAGCTTGATTATAGGAAGAAAAGAGGGGATAAGCAATGGATAGAGTTTTCGTCTTTGAAATTCTTGGGAGGCCTGGGGCGGAGTGGAATTTCCATTCATCCACAGTGGCAGACCGTAAAATTCCAGGGTCAAGCTATTTGACATTGTCTTCAGTAGGCAACTGGAGTATCCACCTGAGTGGGGCGGGGGGAGGGGGGGGGGGGGTGGCACGGGGAGAGGGGAGAGGGATCTCACTGCAACAGTATGCCACAGTGACTGTGGGGAGTAGGGCTCGCAAACTTTAAAGTACATTTTTTTTTAAACCCATTTGTCTTCTTTTGCCAATGTAGGCAATGCAATTCTTTGATTTGCAACCAATTGCAGTACAAAACCAGCCTGTGTTTTTCAGAATTCCCCTTCCATGGCCGATGCTGAATGCCAAGTTCCTCAATGAGATATCTGGAACTAAATCAAGTCATGATTTCCAAAAGTTTTTCCAACAATAATTCCAATATTGCTTCATCTCCCTTGCCAGGCACTTATCCAATGAACAGTGGATTTAAGCATTGATAGATTTATTTTAACTCCAAGTACAATAAACTGTTCCTAGATAGTTATCTTGTTTAGGAGCACAGAAGTACAAAATTAATATGCCTGAAGAGAGTTTAGAGATTAGAAGAACTAATTTTTTGCGGTAATCTGACACTCAATTGGATGCAAAATGAACTAACCAAAATGAGTCGCTTATTGCCTCCCAATTTTGTTTTCAGTATTAATAACACACTTAAAGTGATGAGGAAAATGCACCGAAAAAAAAATCATTTCGAGTCTGAGCTTCAGTTATTACTTCTGAAATTTATCTAAAAGACTAATATCAGTAGGGCATTGTAAAACCTGTGCAAAAATTGGCCAAAAATTCAACCAAATGTGTTTTGACAAAAATTCTGTCTTTATTGTCTATATGTTTTCAATTAGCTAGGAGTCAAATAGAGGCTGCTCTCTTGAGATAGCCGTGACAAGAAAGGAGATCTTTCTTTTGCTCGATCAGCTAAGATAAAATTGCTTTGATAGTGGGACGGCATATTTAAAATATTAATGGATACAGGAGTTTGTCAGATGACATTTTTATTTCTGATTATTGTCCAGTTTTGGAACAAGTTGGGTATTAGGAAGAAGAAGCTAGTAGTCACAATTTGTTATCCCATTCTTTACCGAGATGTGAAGGCTCAACATTTTGTTTGCTTGATTATTTCAAAATAAATTACCTTGCATCAAAGAGGTTCTACAAGATAAATATCCCAGTTCTGGCTGTTGGCTTTAGTTCTGGTGAAGACATGCCAGCCTCCATGGGTGACAACCGTTCACATATTTTATGTGTAACTTTTCCGAAAAATATATGTTGAGATTGTGGACTAAGGATTCTGGAGTTGAGCAATTCTTCAGAGGTTGGATAGACTTAAGCAAGTGGCTTACCTCTGACCCCTCAAAGACTCTACACCTGCTGACCCCTCAAAGCGTCTGCACCTGCTGACCTCTCAAAGACTCGCCACCATCTACAAGACGTGTAGTCAGGAGTGTAATGGAATACTCACAACTTGTCAGGATGGGCACAACTGCAACAACACTCAGGGCACATGACACCATCCATGACAAAGTAGTCCACTTGATCATCACTCCTACCACTGGACTCCATATACATCCCTTCCACCACTGGTGCGCTGCGACTGCAGTATATAAGATAGGATGCACGGAAGTAACTCACTAAGCTTCATTTGATAGCACCTTCGAGCACTATGACCTCGACCACCAAAAAGGACGAGAACAACAAGATCAGGAAGTGCCATCACCTCCAAGTTTCCTCCAAGTCATACCATCCTGACTTGGACATATACTATTGTTCCTTCATTATCACAGAGTCAAAATCATGGAATTGCCTACATAACACCATCACAAGGACTGCAGTTCAAGGAAAAGCCACACTATCACATTCTTCGAAAAATAGGGATGGGCAATAAAATGTGCATTTATCAACGTCCCCCACATCCCGAGAAAATTAAAAACAAACTGTATCAAGGCAAGATAGGCTCAGCTGCTTTGTCCAAAGGAACTGTTACATTCCAAGAAGCTATAAAAAGACAGCTTTCCAAGAGGGATTTTAACCTTTTCTAGTTATTTTATATAAATATTTTGCTTCTGTGTATTATTTTATTTGTAAATAAAGCCAGAGCAAAGTGGTCTAATGTATGATATTTTCTGTCATTTGGATTGCGAGGAGTCCATGGACATCTTATTGTTTTTCATGGCATGTTATAGATGGCAGATGCAAGAGTCGACAGAGATGGGAGCTCTGCTCCCTTTACAGACAGAGTCCTGGTGGTAATATTGTGAAGCATAGGAGAATTTGGTTCAGAGGGGCACCTTATTCAGAAAGCAACTGTCTGGGCTGTGTGGAAAGAGGGAGTGGAGCAGATAAATGCAGTTTCTACAGTAAGCAGGTCGTCTTCACAGACATGGAAAAAGTTTCTCACATTTAAAGGTTTCCAAGATTAGTGTCTGCTAAATTAATCTGTTCAAGTGCTATGGTATTGTATAGTATAGCAGCAACACACTTTCACCTCAGCCAGCTACATCCCCATTTTGGACACATGCTGAGCATTTGGGAATCCTTCAGTCTCTCTCCAAATAATCACATTCACCACTTTACCAATGATTTCTGGAAAAGGACGAGGTGAGCAAATGGCATTGGATCTCCCAACAGGAAGCTCCAACCAGCGTTCAAGAAATGATACTGCAGATCATTGATCACCAATCCATAAAGTCCTGCAGGTGACTGACCTGCATCTCCAAGCTAGTACTCATTATTGCTGTGTTTTCCTTCAGACCAAAAATTTGCTAAATACTCGGACATTGGGGTAGATTTTCAGCTTGTTGCCCGGGCGTAAAACTGGTGTTGCAGATCTGCTGCCCATTATAGATCACCTAGCCCCTCGAGCCTGCTCCGCCATTTAATAAGATCATGGCTGATCTAATCTTGGGCTCAGCTCCACTTCCCTGCCCAGTCCCCGTAACCCTTCACCCCCTTATCATTCAAAAATCTGGCTATCTCCACCTAAAATATATTCAATGAGCCAGCCTCCACATCTCTCTGGGGCAGAGAATTCCACAGATTTACGACCCTTTGAGAGAAGAAATTCTTCCTCATCTCAGTTCTAAAAGGGCGACTCCTTATTCTTAAATTATGCCCCCTAGTTCTAGATTCACCCATGAGTGGAAACATCCTCTCTGCATCTACCTTGTCGAGTCCCCTCATTGGGGTCAAGTTTCGGGCCACGTCTAGAACGGCGCAGCCCCGACCTGGACGCCTGTTTTTCGCGCCTAAGTACGACAGAATAATACCTCTGAATTCTCTGGCTCTTTGCAGGTCCCTAGGAACTCGGCGCGGCGCGCACACAGCAGCGGGGGGGCAGAGCCACAGAGTCGCGCCGATTCTGATAGTGGAGGGGGGTGGGGCTAATTTAAATGAGGCAACGTCGTGCCAGCAGCCCTGCGCGTGCACGTTGGAGCGCGCGCGCACGCGCAATAGCCCAGAAACATTGGCACTCGGCCATTTTTAAAGGGACTTAAAGAAAAGTGTTGATTTGTCTCTTGGACCCCTGGAAAGGCTTGGGATTTAATTTTGGTGATTTTTTTTTGTGTCTGAAGAAGTGCTTTTAGCAGCAATATTGAATAAATCACCTGCTGAAATCAGTGTGCTGCTTTTCACTGCTAAACTTCCAGAACAGGTGCTGCATTGGTGCATGCAAATTAAGGACTGTGTGTTTTGAAAAATAAGAGTGTCAGTTCAATACAGCAATGGAACAACGTCCACCAAGAACAAAGAATTTCTTGCATGAGGAAGTGCCGATATTAGTCAACGTCATTGAGCAGAGATGGCAGGAGCTAGATACCAGCAACAGAGGTCGCATAAAAGTGCCACCTAAAGAAATGAAGAAACGCTGGAACCAAGTTGCTGAAGATTACTGCACAGTGGTGCATACCATGAGATCTGGAAGCCAGTGTAAAAAGAAATGAACATAAGAATTAGGAACAGGAGTAGGCCATCTTGCCCCTCGAGCCTGCTCCGCCATTCATCAAGATCATGGCTGATCTGGCCGTGGACTCAGCTCCACTTATCCGCCCGCTCCCCGAAACCCTCAATTCCCTTATTGGTTAAAAATCTATCTATCTGTGATTTGAATACATTCAATGAGCTAGCCTCAACTGCTTCCTTGGGCAGAGAATTCCACAGATTCACAACTCCCTGGGAGAAGAAATTCCTTCTCAACTCGGTTTTAAATTGGCTCCCCCGTATTTTGAGGCTGTGCACCCTAGTTCTAGTCTCCCCGACCAGTGGAAACAACCTCTCTGCCTCTATCTTGTCTATCCCTTTCATTATTTTAAATGTTTCTATAAGATCACCCCTCATCCTTCTGAACTCCGAGTAAAGATCTAGTCTACTCAATCTATCATCATAAGGTAACCCCCTCATCTCCGGAATCAGCCTAGTGAATCGTCTCTGTACCCCCTCCAAAGCTAGTATATCCTTCCTTAAGAAAGGTGACCAAAACTGCACGCAGTACTCCAGGTGTGGCCTCACCAATACCCTGTACACTTGCAGCAGGACCTCCCTGCTTTTGTACTCCATCCCTCTCGCAATGAAGGCCAACATTCCATTCGCCTTCCTGATTACCTGCTGCACCTGCAAACTAACTTTTTGGGATTCAAGAGTTTCATGCACAAGAACCCCCAGGTACCTCTGCACCACAGCATGTTGTAATTTTTCCCCATTCAAATAATATTCCCTTTTACTGTTTTTTTTCCAAGGTGGATGACCTCACATTTTCCGACATTGTATTCCATCTGCCAAACCTTAGCCCATTCGCTTAACCTATTTAAATTTCTTTGCAGCCTCTCTGTGTCCTCTACACAACCCGCTTTCCCACTAATCTTTGTGTCATCTGCAAATTTTGTTACCCTACACTCTGTCCCCTCTTCCAGGTCATCTATGTATATTGTAAACAGCTGTGGTCCCAGCACCGATCGCTGTGGCACACCGCTAACTACCGATTTCCAACCTGAAAAGGACCCATTTATCCCGACTCTCTGCTTTCTGTTAGCTAGCCAATTGTCTATCCCTGCTAATACATTTCCTCTGACTCCGCGTACCTTTATCTTCTGCAATAACCTTTTGTGTGGCACCTTATTGAATGCCTTTTGGAAATCTAAATACACCACATCCATCGGTACACCTCTATCCACCATGCGCGTTATAACCTCAAAGAATTCCAGTAAATTAGTTAAACATGATTTCCCCTTCATGAATCCATGTTGCATCTGCTTGATTGCACTATTCCTATCTAGATGTCCCGCTATTTCTTCCTTAATGATAGCTTCAAGCATTTTCCCCACTACAGATGTTAAACTAACCGGCCTATAATTACCTGCCTTTTGTCTGTCCCCTTTTTTAAACAGAGGCGTTACATTAGCTGCTTTCCAATCTGCTGGTACCTCCCCAGAGTCCAGAGAATTCTGGTAGATTATAACGAATGCATCTGCTATAACTTCCGCCATCTCTTTTAATATCCTGGGATGCATTTCATCAGTACCAGGGGACTTGTCTACCTTGAGTCCCATTAGCCTGTCCAGCACTACCCCCTAGTGATAGTGATTATCTCAAGGTCCTCCCTTCCCACATTCCCGTGACCAGTAATTTTTGGCATGGTTTTTGTGTCTTCCACTATGAAGACCGAAGCAAAATAATTGTTTAAGGTCTCAGCCATTTCCACATTTCCCATTATTAAATCCCCTTCTCATCTTCTAAAGGAACCAACATTTACTTTAGTCACTCTTTTCCGTTTTATATATCGGTAAAAGCTTTTACTATCTGTTTTTATGTTTTGCGCAAGTTTACTTTCATAATCTATCTTTCCTTTCTTTATTGCTTTCTTAGTCATTCTTTGCTGTCGTTTAAAATGTTCCCAATCTGCTAGTTTCCCAGTAACCTTGGCCACCTTATACACATTGGTTTTTAATTCCTTTATTTCCTTGGTTATCCCTTCTCTTACCACCCTTCTTTTTCACTGGAATATATTTTTGTTGAGCACTATGAAAGAGCTCCTTAAAAGTCCTCCACTATTCCTCAATTGTGCCACCGTTTAGTCTGTGTTTCCAGTCTACTTTAGCCAACTCTGCCCTCATCCCACTGTAGTCCCCTTTGTTTAAGCATAGTACGCTCGTTTGAGACACTACTTCCTCACTCTCAATCTGTATTACAAATTCAACCATACTGTGATCACTCATTCCGAGAGGATCTTTTACTAGAAGATCGTTTATTATTCCTGTCTCATTACACAGGACCAGATCTAAGATAGCTTGCTCCCTTGTAGGTTCTGTAACATACTGTTCTAAGAAACAATCCCATATGCATTCTATGAATTCCTCCTCAAGGCTACCCCGTGCGATTTGGTTTGACCAATCGATATGTAGGTTAAAATCCCCCATGATTACTGCCGTTCCTTTTTCACATGCCTCCATTATTCCCTTGATTATTGCCCGCCCCACTGTGAAGTTATTATTTGGGAGCCTATAAACTACGCCCACCACTGACTTTTTCCCCTTACTATCTCTAATGGCACGACCTTGGTCAAGTAGTTAGTGTAAGTAATAGTTTCCATTTTTAATGTAATCGTAATTGTAATGTGACAATCTGTATGTCCCACCCTGCAGAAAGACGCACTCTGTAAAAAGTTATATTTTACTCTTTGCAGAAGAAATTGGCCCACAACAAAAGGGAAGCAACTCGAACAGGAGGAGCCACGCCCAATCTGCATCCACTGACACACTTGGAACAGAGGGTAGCTGCTGTGATGAGTCGTACATGGAGAAAAGCAATCAGTACAGCACAAGCTGGGCCTGCACGCGAGGAAGAGGTTAAGTCCTGAAAATGCATCGTGGGCCTTCAAATCAACCTGCTGCCTGGCCTACTATGTGTGAGAGTACTCATGCCACCCATCCTGCCCCTTCCCTTGCTGTTAAACATTTGACTGTTCTGATGTATTTTTCAGAACATGATGATGATGATTATGCCAACCCTGAGGATCCTGAAGATACAGAACAAGAACCAGTACAACCAGATGCGGACGATCCAGACTGGATGATGGCGGTGATGACTGAAATGTCTACAGTGGAGAGCTTCCAAGTTAATGTTTATGAGCCCCCATTAAGGGGCATCAAAGTTTCAACCCCTTGCATAGGTTCTGGTTCCACCTTCCATGGTTTTGATTCCGATGTGGGTCCCAGTGGTGCTGCTGGTGTAATGCAGCAGTTTACAGCCAGTGCACCACCATCTGAGCCTGCGCCTCCCACTCGCATAGGTTCTGGTTCCACCTTCATGGTTTTGATTCCGACATTGCGGGTCCCAGTGATGCTGGTGATATAATGGAGCAGTTTACACCCATTCACCCACCATCCCAGCCCATGGCTCGCACTCGAGTGCTGTTGTCTGGAACACCGAGCGCCCCACTGTCCCAGCCGGCACCTCTCTAGTACTGCCGTCTGAAACACAGAGCGTCCCACCATTCCAGCCCGTGCCTCTCTCGCTAGTACTGCTGTCTGGAACACAGAGCGTCCCACCGTCCCAGCCCGCGCCTCCCTGTGTAGTGGTGCCGTTTGGAACACCGAGCGTCCCACCGTCCATGCTCGCGCCTCCCAGTAAGTGGTGCCACAAGGCAGATCCAGGCAGAGGAGAAGGAGATTGGAAACATTCTCTCCTGAGATGCAGCGTGCAACAGATGCAGCTCAGGTTGTGGCATTGGGTATGGAGACCAATGAGCTTACCCGTTTACTCATCGGTAGCTTTAGTGCAGTGGGTGAAGAGGTGACAGTCCTGACGGGAGAAATAGCAGTAATAACACAGGAACTTAGGGAGGGAATGTCCGAGGGAGTGCAATCGACGGCACAGGCCATCAGGGAGGGCATGCAAGCGACGGCACAGGCCCTCATGGAGATAGCTGCTGCAATAAGGGCACACAGCCCCGCTAATCAAATGATACCCCCATGAAGAAGTGAACATTCACTGAGGTGTGGATGAGAGATGGTTGCAGCCTTTCTTTGTTGCTTTTGTTCTTGTTCTTGATATAGCTGTAGTAGCGTTTTTCAAATTGAAATTGTTTTGTAAATTTTGTAACTTTACAACTTATAAATGATCTTAGGGTTTTTAAATGATCTTATAGTGTAAATGCTGTAACTTATTTAATTTTGCACATAAAAAGTGATCTTGAGAGTGTAAGATTTTTCACATTGAAATTGTTTTGTAACTTTTGTAACTTTACAAGTTTATAAGTGATCTTAAAGTTTTTAAGTGATCTTCAAGAGTCATATTAAAAAGTAAAGTTTGATACAACAAATATTTTATTACAGTGACGTTAACTTTTCAATAAAATATTTTTTCATTTAAACTGATTCATCTTCCATTAACACAACACAACGTAGTAACAACTGCAAAGAATAAACATGTCCATGCGCAACAGTGGTCGTAGAGCCCTCAGGCATCAGTAATTGAAGCGTTCACGGATGAGCTGCTGGCGCAGGGCTCGAGCAATCGTTAAAGGAGCACGATGGACGGCCCTCCTCCGACCTCGTGCTCTGGCATCAGTTACTTGCATGCTTTCCTGATCATCGTCATCATCCACATCCTGCTCTTCCGTAATACTATCATCATGCACTGGACCCTCACGTCGGTCTTCTTGTTCCATTACCAGCTCCTGCTGCCTCATGATGGCTAAGTTATGGAGCATGCAGCACACAACAGTGAAGTGACCGACAATCTGAGGAGAGAGTATTGCAAGTGGCCTCCGGAATGGTCCAGGCATCGGAAACGCTGTTTCAATATGCCAATGGTCCTCTCAATGATGCTGCATGTCACAACGTGTGCCATATTGTATTGACGGTCAGCTTCTGTCCGTGTCACACGTAGGGGTGTCATGAGCCAGGTGGTCAGGCCGTACCCTTTGTCTCCTAGTAGCCAGCTCTGCCCTTCTGGCTGCTGCTCAAACACGTCAGATAGAACGCTGTTGCATAGGATGAACGCATCATGGGTGCTGCCAGGGTATCTCGCATCGACTGACATGATGCGCTGCTTGTCGTCACACACGAGCTGCACATTGATGGAGTGGAAACTTTTTCTATTCCTGTACTGCTCGGAATCCTCCACAGATGCTTGCAAGGCTATGTGGGTACAATCAATGCAGCCCTGTACCTTTGGGAAGTCGGCAATCCTGAAGAAGCCCACAGCCCTCTCATGGATCGTTTGTGTGGTCATTGGGAAATTGATGAAGTCATTCCTCCACGCATACAGTGTAGCCGTGACCTGGTAAACGCAGGCATATATTGCACGTTGAGAGATGGCACACACATCTCCAGTTGTCGCCTAAAACGATCGAGGCATAGAAGGCAAGTGCAGCTGTTACCTTCACTTCAACAGACAAGGCAGTCGGCGTTCTGCTTCTGGGCTGTAAATCTGATCTCAGCATATCACAGATCTCAGCGACAACTTCTCTGCGGAACGCAGCCTTTTGACACAATCAGTCTCGCTCATGTCCAGGTATGAGCACCTGGCTCGATATTGCCGACGTGGGTAAGGTCTCCTGCCCATCAGCCTACGGGCTATGATGTTCCTGGTGCGGTGAGCTCTAATCAATTCTCTCCTTTGCAGTGAATTGATAGCGATCCATTGCATAATCCGTGGTGTTGACAATGCAGCACCCATTCTGCAAATTTAAGTTTCAACCTGGCTTTCTGGCTGCCTCTCCCTGTCCCTGGCTGAATGGCCTCAGTTACCCTCGCAGCTCGAAGGCTGCTTGCTGTGTCTTCGGCCGCCGTCAGCCACTGCCGCCGCCCCTATCCCGTGGTCAAATGGCCTCAGTCTCCCTCACAACTCGAAGGCTGCTTGCTTGCTCTGTCTTCGGCTGCCATCGAACCACCGACGCCACCCCTGTCTCCTACATGGAAGGAAGGCCTACCTGAAGCACCGCAGCTCGAAGGCTGCTTGCTGCCATTGTTGTTGGGCTGCCGTCGAGTCACTGACACCGCCCCTGTCTCCTACATGGAAAGCCTGCCTGAAGCACCGCAGCTCGAAGGTTGCTGCTGCTTCTCACAGGTAGGAATATTCAATATTTTGTCTTTGCTTTGTTTATAATTTTTTAGTCAGGATGGCTCTTTATTTGTATAAGTAAGACTGTTGAATGCTTGTAGAATTTAATTACTTTCCTTCCCCCCCCTCGTTCCCTACGCCTGATTTGTAAAGTGTAGGCAAGGTTTTTCTGAGCGTACAAAAATCTACACTTGCTCCATTCTAAGTTAGTTTGGAGTAAGTTTTCACTGTCTAAACTTTCAAAACAGGCGTAAGTGGCCGGACATGCCCTCTTTTGAAAAAAAAATCTGTTCCAAAATGAAACTGTTCTAACTGACTAGAACTGGAGCAAACTAAATGCTGAGAATTGCAATTTCTAAGATACTTCATTCTAAACCAGTTGCTCCAAAAAAAAGGAGCAACTCAGACCGAAACTTGGCTCCATTATCTTATATGTTTCAATAAGATCACCTCCCATTCTTCTAAACTCCAATGAGTATAGGCCCACCTGCTCAACCTTTCTTCATAAGTCAACCCCTTCATCTCAGGAATCAATCTAGTGAATCTTCTGAACTGCCTCCAATGCAAGTATATCCCTCCTTAAATAAGGAGTCCAAAACTGTATGCAATACTCTAGGTGTAGTGTCTCCAATACCCTGTATAGTTGTAGCAGGACTTCCCTGCTTTTATACTCCAACCCCCTTGCAATAAAGGCCAACATTCAATTTGCCTTTCTGATTACTTGCTGCACCTGCATACAAACTTTCTGTGTTTCATGCACAAGGACCCCCAGGTCCCTCTGTACTGCAGCATTTTGTAATCTCCCTCCATTTAAATAATAATTTGCTTTTTTAATTTTCCTGCCAAAGTGGATATCCTCACACTTACCCATATTATACTCCATCTGCCAAATGTTTGCCCGCTCACTTAGCCTGTCTATATCGCTTTGCAGATTCTTTTTGTTCTCCTCACAACTTGCTTTCATTAGCAAATTTGGCTACATTACACTCGGTCCCTTCATCCAAGTCATCAATATAAATTGTAAATAGTTGAGGTCCCAGCACCGATACCTGTGGCACCCCACTAGTTACCGTTTGCCAACCGGAAAATGACCCATTTATCCCGACTTTTTGTTTTCTGTTAGTCAGCCAATCTTCTATTCATGCTAATATATTACCCCCAACCCCGTGAGCTCTTATCTTGTGCAGTAACCTTTTATGTGGCACCTTATCGAATGTCTTCTGGAAATCCAAATACACCACATCCGCTAGTTCCCCCTTATCCACCCTGCTCGTTACATCCTCAAAGAACTCCAGCAAATTTGTCAAACATGATTTCCCTTTCATAAAACCATGCTGACTCTGTTTGACTGCATTATGATTTTCCAAATGTCCTGGTACTTCTTCCTTAATAATGGACTCCAGCAATTTCCCAATGACAGATGTAAGTCTAACAGGTCTATAGTTTCCTGCTTTCTGTCTCCTTCCTTTTTTAAATAGGGGCGTTACATTTGCCATTTACCAATCTGCTGGGACCTCTCCAGAAGTCAGGGAATTTTGCAACCAATGCCTCCACTATCTCTGCAGCCACTTCTTTTAAGACCCTAGGATGCAGCCCTTCAGGTCCAGGGGATTTGTCCACCTTTATCATAGAATCACAGAAATTTACAGCATGGAAGGAGTCCATTTTGGTCCATTGTGTCCATGCCGGCCAACCAAGAGCTATCCAGCCTAATCCCACTTTCCAGTTCTTGGTCCGTAGCCCTGTAGTTTACGGCACTTTAAGTGCACATCCAAGTACCTTTTATATGTGGTGAGGGTTTCTGCCTACCACCCTTTCAGACAGTGAGTTCCAGACTCCCACCACCCTCTGCGTGAAGAAATGTCCTCTCATATCTCCTCTAAACCTCACCTAATTACTTTAAATTTACACCCCCTGGTTGTTGACCCCGTTGCTAAAGGAAACAGGTCCTTCCTATCCACTCTATCCATGCCCTCATAATTTTATACACCTCAATCAGGTCTCCCCTTAGCCTTCTCTGTTCAAAAGAAAACAGACCCAGCATCTCCAATCTTTCCTCATAGCCAAAATTCTCCAGTCCAGGCAACATTCTTGTAAATCTCCTCTGTACCCTTTCCAGTGCAATCACATCTTTCCTGTAATGCGGTGACCAGAACTGCACACTGTACTCCAGCTGTGGCCTAACCTGTGTTTTATACAGTTCAAGCATAATCTCCTTGCCCTTGTATTCCATGCCTTGACTTATAAAGACAAGTATTCGATATGCCTTCTTCACCACCTTATCGACCTGGCCTGCTACCTTCAGAGATCTGTGGACCTGCACCCCAAGGTCCCTTTGTTCCTCTACACTTTTCAGTGTCGTACCATTTAATATGTATTCCCTTGCCTTGTTAGACCACCCCAAATGCATTACCTATCACGTTTGCAGATTGAATTCTATTTGCCACTGTTTTGTCCACCTGACCAGTACATTGATAACTTCCTGCAGTCCGGAGCTTTCTTCTTCATTAGTGTCATCTGCAAACTTCTTAATCATAACCCTAACATTTAAGTCCAAGTCATTGATATATACCACAGAAAGCAAGAAAATTAGCCCTGTGGAACCCACTGGATACAGCCTTCCAGTCAGAAAAACACCCATCAACCATTACCCTTTGCTTCCTCCCTCTGAGACAATTTTGGATCCAACTTGCCACTTTGCCTTGGATCCCATGGGCTATTATTATTGTGACCAGTCTGCCATGTGGGACCTTATCAAAAGCTTTGCTAAAATCCATATACACTACATTAAACGCACTGCCGTCCGAAAAATTCAATCAAGTTAGTCAGACACGACCTTTCCTTGACAATCCATGCTGACTGTTCTTTAGTTCCATTGCGGCTCAATTTTCCCCAATGTCGTTTTTTGGCGTATTGCCAGAGTTACGCCCGTTTTTCTTGGCCCCAACTACTCCAAAAAAAAGTAGTAAATTTCCCCGTTGTATTTTTTGAAATTGGCGCCACGCAGCCTGTCCTGTAGCTTCAGGGGGTGGAGCCTAATGTCTGCGCCGAAAAAACGATGCCTCCCCTTCTGCTCATGCGCGGAAAAAAAGGGACGTTTTTGACGTGATTCCTATGGTTGCACGTGCCCAGTACAGCTCCTGGTCTGCATTCGGCCATTTTTAAAGAGCCAGTTGTATGTGAGAACTTCAATTCTCATTGGAAAAATTGGAGCTGCAATACAAGATGCAACGCACCGCAAGGACCAAGAATTTCTTACAGGATGAAATGGAGGCACTAGTTACTGTGATTGAGGGCAGATAGCACGAGCTGGACACCAGCAGAGGCCACATAAAAGTTCCACCAAAAGAAATGAAGAAACGCTGGAACCAGCTTGCAGAAGATTACTGTGCAATGATGACCACCCCGAGGTCTGGAGGCCAGTGCAAAAAGAAGTAGCAGGACCTTGGTCAAGAAGTTAGTGTAAATAATATTTTCATTTATTCAATGGAATTGCAATTGTAAATGTGACCAGCTGTATATGTCCCACCCAGCAGAAAGATACCCTCTCTAAAAAGTTATATTTTCATCTTTGCAGAGAAAGGTGGCATATAACAAACGAGAAAGAACTCAAACATGAGGAGGCCCGGCAAATCTGCAGTCACTGACACCCTTGGAAGAGAGGATCGCTGCTTTGATTGGTCCTGCCTGGAGAAAAGCAACCACCACCACACAAGCTGGGCCCACACGCGAGGGAGAGGGTAAGTCCTGCAAATGCCACAGTCTGCCTTCCAGACCAAGAGCATGGGGGGGGAGGGGGAGGGAATGGATAAAGCCCCCACTGTTGTACTCACGCTGGAGGAGGTGCAGGTGCTGCCCATTGAGGTGCCAGCCCCTTCCCTGAGTGACATGAGTGTTGGTGGGACATTCCATGGTTTCCCAGTCTGGGGATTCCAGTGCGATGCAGCGAGGCACACCCAGGGCCTGACTGTCCCAGGCTGCGGGTCCCAGTGGAATGCAGCAAGGCACACCCAGGGCCTCACTGTCCGAGGCTGCGGGTCCCAGTGGGATGCAGCGAGCCACACCCAGGGTGAGGAGGGGAAGGAGAGCTTGACAGTGCTCTCCTGAGGTGCAGGATCTAACAGATGTGGTTCAGATGATGGCAATGAGTGCGGAGAGCATTGACCTTACCCGATCACTCCTGGACACCATCAGGTGGGTGATGAGGTATCAGGACTGTCAGGAGAAGTAACAAAACTCTCACGAGAAATGAGAACACTATCCGGGAACATGAGGGAGGGAATGTCTCAGTCAGCAGAAACAATGTTGGTGCACGAGGGAGGGAATGTTGCAGGTAGCTGACGCGCTGTCAGTGAACATGAGGGAAGGAATGTCGGAGTTAGCTGCTGCAATAAGTGAACATGCCCAGACCCCTACCCATTGACAGAATCAATTGCCACTGCCATTCCAATCCCCAGACCAGCCTCTGAAGAGGCCCAACCCGGACCTTCCACATTACCGCCTGTACCCATTCCCCCCCCCCCTCCCCCGCATCACGAAGTGCTCATTACCCGAGATGTTCGAAAGAATAAGCTTGGTACCAACCCACTGCGGGCAGGGGTGGAGTCACTAAGACCAAGCGCAACTGGCGGTCTTAGAATAAGGTGGAGAAATGGGTGCAGCCTTTCTTTGCTACTGCTGTTGTTGTTGTTGTTGTTATTATTATTGTTGTTACTGTTATAACTGTTCTCAAATTAAAAGTATTTTTAAGTTATGTAAATTTACAAGTTAAAAAATTTGTAAGTGATCTTAAAGTTTTTACGTAATCTTAAAGTTTATAGATGATCTTAACTGAAAACTTTAAAGTTTGATACAAGAATATTTTTATTAAAGTTAAGTACAAACAAATGTTTGTTAAACTTTTGAATAAAATGTATTTTAAATTATAACTGAATCATTTACATTATTTGTTCCATTATTAACACAACTTTTTGAAGTAAACAAAATCATTTCCATCATTTGTTCCACTAACACAACACAATATTACGGAACAGGTCCAAACAGTAAACATCGTCCATGTGGAATAGTTGCCGCTGAGCCTTCAGGCAGCAAAGCGTGCATAGCTGAGCTGCTGGCGCAAGCCTTGAACAATCGTTAAAGGGGCACGACAGCCCGCCCTCCTCCGCCGTTGTGCTCCGGGTTCATGGCTTCCTCATCCTTCTCGTCCTCGTCATCTGCATCTTCCTCATCATCATCAGCCACTCTCACCTCAGATGGGTCGTCTACTACCAGCTGCTGCTGCCTCATGATGGCTGAGTTATGCAACATGCAGCATCATCATCATATCATCACAGGCGGTCCCTCGAACGAGGATGACTTGCTTCCACATGGGTTCATGGATGTTTCAATGAAGAATCCGATATTCCAGTCCTGAACTCCAGGGGTGAAAGATGCCTGTGCGTGGATTTTTTTAATGTGTGGTGACCGTTGCACATCAGCCATCACATGGGCTTGACAGAGCTCGGCCTTTATCCAGTGGCATGGGTTAACCAGGACGACTGGAGACTAGCTTCTAATGCGCACACGTATCGCTTTGTGGGCTGGCCCGTACTGCCCCTGGGCCCTCGGCTCTTCTGGGCCCCCTACCCTCAGTTGCCGCACCTCCGCCACAAACATTCGTTGCACCTCCACCACAATTTCTCACCGCTCCTCCGTCACAATCTCTCGCTGCACCTCCGCAACGATCTCTCGCAGCTCATCTGCCCTGACCTTCCCGCTCCTGTGCTGTACCTGGGCCCCGCCGATGTTCCTGCCCACACTCCAAATGGCACCATGCAGCACACAACAGTGAACTGAATCTCAGGGGAGTATTGAAAGTAGCCTCTAGAATGGTCCAGGCAACGGAAACGCTGCTTCAAAATGCCAATGGTCCTCTCTATTATGCTGCGCATCACAATGTGCAACATGTTGTATTCCCGGTCAGCTTGTGTCTGGGTTACATGTAGGGGCGTCATGAGCCAGGTGGCGAGGCCGCACCCTTTGTCTCCCAGTAGCCAGCTCTGCCCTTCTGGCTGCTGCTGAAACATGGCAGATATAACGCTCTCGCGTAGGATGAACGCATCATGGATGCTCCGAGGGTATCTTGCATCGACTGACATGATGCGATGCATGTCGTCACACGTGAGCTGCACATTAACGGAGTGAAAGCCTTTTCTGTTCCTGTACATCTCGGAATCTTCCAAAGGTGCTCCCAAGGCAATGTGGGTACAATCAATGCAGCCCTGTACCTTTGGAAAGCCAGCAATCCTGTAGAAGCCCACAGCCCTTTCATGCATTGCCTGGGTGGTCATGGGGAACTTTATGTAGTCATTCTTCCAGGCATAAAGTGCAGCAGTCACCTGCCGAATACAGGTATGTGTTGCATGTTGAGAAATGGCACACACATCCCCAGTTGTGACCTGGAATGATCCACATGCATAAAATGAAAGTGCAGCTGTAACCTTCACTTCAACTGACAAAGCAGTCCTCCTGACGCTTCTAAGTTGCAGGTCTGCTTTTACTAACTCACAGATCCCTTACAACTTCTTTGCAGAAACGCAGCCTTCTCACACAGTCTGCAA
Organism: Pristiophorus japonicus; assembly: GCF_044704955.1. Taxonomy (NCBI): domain Eukaryota; kingdom Metazoa; phylum Chordata; class Chondrichthyes; family Pristiophoridae; genus Pristiophorus; species Pristiophorus japonicus. The sequence goes on from NC_091991.1 coordinate 64,402,067, forward strand.
CACTCAGGTGCAGGTACGAACGCATGTCTCGATATACCCGATGTGGGTAAGGTCACCTACCCATTACCCTACGTGCTCTGAAGTTCTTCATGCGATGACGTTGAATCAATTGTCTCCTCCGCAGCACAACCATGCAGAAGGCTTGCACAAGGTATGGCATTGTCAGTATTGCCCCCATGATTAAAATGTACCTTTGCAAGAAGCTCAAAACGGCAGGCAGGACAAGGTTCTTTGTTCTCTCTCTCTCTCCAAGGTCGACGGCCTAGTGTGGACCATGCCCAGGTTTGAGCAGGCACAATGATCGGGAACCCCCCCCACACCCGGCTTCATTTGATGCATAAGTGTAAGGCTTCTCATCCCCCCCCCCCCCACCCCCGGGCTTCATTTGATACATAATGTAAGGCGTCTCATGCCTTCCGTTCGCCTTCCACACATCCCCAACCAACCCCCCTCCCCCCACACCCCCACAGGCTTCTTTTCAAGCCGAGCCGACGCTCCGACCCTCGAGCCCGGTTTGGAGATGTTTGGTGGTGGCGTGGCAGTTTTAAAAAATTGAAAACTTAAAGAATCCCAATAAATTTCCATTTCCTGCATTTTATGTTTTAAAAATTTAAGCTTGATTATGCATATTTAGGTGTTCTTGACTCCCTCCAAAATTTCGCCGAAAAGCAATAGCGTCTTTCTGCGCCGATTTTTTAATGTGCGCTGGTTTTCCTTAAGTGCCCAGAAGGTTTTTTGGGAGTGGTCACATACGCTGTCCTAGGCAAAATGTAAATTGGCCAAACTTACATAATTGTGAAAAACTGGCGCAGACATCAGGTTACGCCCCCTATGACGCAAATAAAAACTAACCTAAAAAAATCGTAACTAACTGAGTTACGCTGGCGCACAAAGATTGGGGAAACTTAGATTTTTAAATTTAGGCCAAAAAAAGTGGCGCGTGCCAAAAAAACGCCGCAAATCACTGGGGAAAATTGAGCCCATTATTTTACCGAGTACTTTTTCTTCAGTGATTGTATTAAGTTCCCCCCTCCCTATAGCCCCTTGATTATCTACTATTGTCATTTTTTAGTGTCTGCTACTGTGAAGACCGATACAAAATATTTGTTCAAAGTCTCTGCTTTTTCCCTGTTCCCCATTATTAATTCCCCCGTCTCATCCTCTACGGGAGCAACATTTACTTTAGCGACCCTCTTCCTTTTTATATACCTGTAGAAACTCTTACTGTCTGATTTTATATTTCTTGCTAGTTTACTCTCATAATCCATCTTATACCTATTATTTTTTTAGTTGTCCTTTGCTGGTTTAAAAAAATTTCCTAATCCTCTAGCCTCCCACTAATCTTGGCTACATTGTATGCCATTATTTTCAATTCGATACCATCCTTTACTTCTTTAGTTAGCCACGGATGGTTCTCTTAAAGTCTTTCCTTCTCATTGGAATATATTTTGTTGAGAGTTATGAAATATCTCCTTAAATGTCTGCCACTGCTCATCAACCGTCTTACAATTTAATCTATTTTCCCAGTCCACTTCAGCCAACTCTGCCTTCATACCTTTATAATTGCCTTTATTTAAGATCAGGACACTGGCTTGAAACCCAACCTTCTCAGCCTCCAACTGAATTTGAAATTCAACCATGCTATGATCACTTTTTCCTAGAGGATCCTTTACTATGAGATCATTTATTAATCCTGTCTCAATACACAGTAATGTAAATGTAGATTCTTTTCTCTCAATCTGGTTCAGTAAAATTACTGAGTCGAATACCTATTGTGCTTTAAACAAAGCAGTCTTTATTTTACCGGCCGGCAAGACTTATCAGACAGAAGATATACTCTCTCGATAGAGCGTACACACTCCCTACGGATAAGTGACGTTACATTGTAAAGGGACGATGGTTATACATTTTCGGCAAAAGATAACAAGATAGGGCCAGAGTGACATCCCAGCTCAGCCCATCTCTTTTGATCCCTCCTTCCCTTTGTCCACTCATAAGCCGACCCAAGCATGGTCCGATTTTAAACAAAGACCTTCTGTCAATGTTTCAGGTTAATAACATGATTTAATAAGACCTTGAGGTTTTTCTGCAAGCTGTGGGTTTTGTTTCAATATGTGTTAGTGTTGTAACATTTCGCAGTCTCGAGTCTGAGATGTCATGGCTATTCCTCCATGAATTGTTTGTTAGCTTATACTGTCCCTATACAATTCCCACGTTCTCAACTTCAATGTCTCTATACATTTTTAAACATTCACAGTACCAGATCTAAGGTAGCCTGCTCCCTGGTTGGTTCCACAACGTACTGTTCAAGGAAATCATACCGGATACACTCTGTGAACTCTTCCTCAAAGCTACCTAGGTCAATTTGATTTGTTCAATCAATATGATAATTAAAATCGCTCATGATTATTTCCATACCTTTCTTACAAGCCTCCATTATTTCTTGATTTTCATTTCCATTGAAATATCTATCTCTTATTTGAAGTAGAGTTCCAAGCCACATGTTGATAGTTCACTTTTTATATGTGTGTAGATTTCTGCCCTGTCTCAAATCACTTAAGAGGACAGCCCAGCGCTAACTTACAGTGTAATGCCCTCCTGGTGGTGTTGTTCGAGTCATCCAATCCAGTGTTCCTGTCCAGGAGTGGCGTTACAGCTTCTCACAGCCTCTGGAAATCACAAGAGGAACAAAACAATTGTCACCATCTTGCTAAAGTAAAGGGGAGAACACTGGAATATTGAGTTGCCGTTCAAAATGAGAAAAAAACAATTTTATTGAAAGGGAAATAAATCCTTCAAGATAGCTCTTCACTTCCAGAAAAGAACCTTGCTAGATCCATTTAAGAATTAGGTCCATTTTTACCCTCTTCCTAAAGGTGAACTGTTACATTTAAAAATTCAAATAAATCCATTGAGATGTTTTGGCATTTTCACCTTCAGTGAAGCCTGGCTTATATCCCTAGATATTTCCATTGGGGTCCTTGTGTTTTTGCTGTATTTTTACTGTGTGCCTTGTTTAAGATAACTCATTTAATTAATTTCACGGGGCATTATTTTGATTCTGTCCAATATTAGTTACTATTTTTTCTGGGCACTAAAGTGTATCCACTTTATAAGCTGATAGTGACTATTAAAATCAGAACTTATAAATTCTCAAACCTTTACTTGGACTTTCGTAGTCACTGGAATGATGTGCTGCATGAAAAAAATCCCAGTTCAATTTTGTATAGCAAGAATAATGTGAAAGATTTGTCTGCAAGCATTTTGCTTATTAGGAGATTATATTAAAGTTCAAAAAGGATTTAATTCCTCTCCAAATCCAACGGCATAATATTCAATGAAATACAATACGATCCAAGGCTATTGAAATTCAAATATGGTTTCCATTTAAATTGATTTTAGGTTAGCTACAGACCCCAAAGAATTGCTATGGTATTTTCCACATATTTTCATATTAGATATTCACATAAGCTGTGTAATTCTCAAAGTCACAATATGTTGCAATGCATTTAAAATTTTTGTGTGAAATCTTATTTTGTTGCACATTTTCCTGCTTAGTGATTTACAAGAAAGGACAACATTTTCTCCCTTGATTACCTCACTACTCGTTGAAAATCTAACACTAGAGTGTAAAATATTGACTGACTCCAATTCAAGTGGTGTATTGCATGTGATGGTTATCTATCAGATGCGATGTTGCAAACACAGAAAGATCTAGCTCTCTGAACTGAAAAGAAAATGTTTACTAGGTGTTTAAAAGGACAAACTCACAAAGCCAAGTTACATGACATTGCAGCATCTTGCAGTCACACGTTGCAAGGATTCACAAAAAAGGAAATAGTGGAAGAATGAAAAACAAATGACAAATATAAAATAAAAGGAATGTGAACAGCGTGATCACTATTCTCCACTTGGTTTGTGGCAGCAAGAGAAAGTTCTTCTCTAAACATTACAACAGTGTAATGTAATTTTGTACATTACAACAGTGACTATACTCCAAAAGTACTTCATTGGTCATGAAAGGCGCTACATAAATGCAAGTCTATCTTTTACTCCTCTTCAGCATAACAACTGGGTCTGAAAAACCTTGGGTCAACAAATTATAGGTTTCATAGTGGAAAAATGCATAACCTCTGGTGAGAAAAAGAATGTAGACCTTTCTGAAAATCTGATAGGTAACAACTCCACTGTGACAAAAATCCTCAGACAAATGGGCTAGTAGAGAGGACTGATGACACACTAACTTGCATGCTGTGCTCGTACATTGAGCAGAGTTCAAAGGATTTGGATGAAATGTTGTTGTATTTATTGTTTGCCTACAGAGAGGCACTGCACGAATCCACAGGTTTCTCACTGTTTGAATTGCTGTATGAATAACAAGTGCACAATCCATGAAAATTATCCAGTGAAATATGGCCAGTGAAGACCAATGGTGAGATAGAATGCACCTACTCAATGCTACATAGTATGAGGCAACAGAACACTAGATTGTTGCAGGAGATGTTGGCCTAGAAATTGGATAGACAAAAACCTGCCAGTATAGTCTTAAATGATTGTTGGTAAGTAAAAGGGCTAGGAATTAAATGGGCAATGCATTCAGAACTAAGAATAATTGAAGTCAAGTGAAAAAATGCATTTTTCAGCTCTTACTGCCTTTCAAAAAAAACATTAACATTAAATAAAAGTCCCAAGTCTTCAGCAGTTAAAGCTGAATTCATTTCAAAAAAACTCAAAAAATGGGAAAGGTGCTTCAGCACGAACACAAATGCCTCAACAAGCCAGGGAAGGGGCACCCAAGGTCCCGAACACTGCACCCCAGCTTTGTGCAGGGGGTCAACAGTGCAAGAGAGGTCCTCTACCCAGAAGGGCCAGGAGGCCTTTTAGAAAGAATGATGTGGGACCACATCACCGAGACCATCACTGCTCCAGTGCCTCAAGAAGCTTCTTGACCTCAGACTACTGGTCAAGGTCAGTGAATGCATCTTTAAAAGCTGTCTCCTTCCAACTGAATCACTAGTCTCACACACTGCTCAATGCATGACTCCTCCCACACACCGATCAACAAGCTGGACCAATCATGAGGCATATCTCCCATTCCTAGACTCTCCTCATCGCTTTGGAGGAAGCAGTGCAGACCATTCTTGGCAGGGGTATGGCTGAGCCCTTGGCCAGTGGTGGGGCATAAGGATACAAGATGCTGATATCCTTATACGTTATTCTCCTTCGGGCATGCACCTCTTGCTTTCCCGCCCCCCCCCCCTCACAACTTCACCCTTGTGCCTTCCTCATTTCACACACCCAAGAAATGCAGCCTCCCAACAAGTGGTTGGCCAAGAAGAGGGAGAGCAGAGTGAAGAAGAAACACCGTTAATCGATTTGACACTCCCAGCCACTAGCAAGGCCATTTGCAGTGTCCTCCACTGAAAGTCAGCAGCCTTCCACTGGCCATGCTGCAGCCACTGGGATAGCACTGTATGACATCAGTAGGATAGGCAAAGGCACACATAAAACAGTCATTAAGGGAATGCATAAGGGTAATGAGTTGATTTCTTGATGTCATATTGGATGGATAGATGCATAAAGTTTGCCTTATGGTGGCTTTTATTTCAGCATTATGGCCAAGAGGACACTGTGATAGTCAGTAACAAGGAAGGTAAGGTGTGGAGCTAATGTTGAGAGGGATATTGGGGTTTTGGTCATTCAGACCGCAGGCAGATGATTCCATCCCGGATATCTCAGCTAGAAAGGGGCTGTCTGGGTTGCATCCTTCCTTCGGCTTCCTTCCCTTTGGCTTCATCCTCTTCCCTCTGCGAGCGGATGCTGTAAATCTGAAATGACAGCAGAAGATGTTGGAAATGCTCAGCAGGTCAGGCAGCATCATAACCCGAGACGTGAACTCTGTTTCTCTCTCCATGGATGTTGCCTGACCTGCTGAGTATTTGCAGCATTTTCTGTTTTCTCAGAGGACTTCCTTTACCATCGGAGGCCTTGCATGGATCCAGCTCTCTACACACTTAAAAAACTTAACATCTATTGCAGCAAGCCACTACTTAAATAAAATCAAAAAAAACCCAGTCCAAAAGCTTAAGTGAAAACTTACCTGAAAGATGTTGGTGTCCCTTTAAGAGGTCCTGACAGCACCTCTGTCAGTCTGCTTGCAGGGTTTACCTATCATGCTTCGGACCCAGCGCTGAACCTAGCATTAGGGTCGAAGTTCGATGTGGTGCACACCAACTGACATCACCACAGCATCTTTTTTTCTTTTCAGGGCGATACTACTTATCAGCAGCGCTGGCGGGACCATAAAAATGAAGGACGCCATGGGACCCACCACCAACTGGTGGAAGAGCATCAGCTGCCGCTTTCTTCACATTATGCTGCACTAATGGGTGGCGATAAGGTAGGGAATTTCTCCCCTGTTGTATCTGGGTGGTGTATGGCTGTCCCAGAATCTATGGGCATTGTCAGCAGTGCTAATCCCTAAGAAAGAGAAGTTCATGTGGTTTTGTGTTGATCAAAAAATGAAAGGGCCCCACAAAAGCTGTCGATCATATGCCTTGCATGGAGAGATTCTTATAAAGCTGGTGCCGCTAAGTATCTGATAACTCGAGATGTGACAAAAAGTTATTGTACCTGGGCCCACCCACAATCAGGAAACAGGTATAGGCAGTCCTTCGGTTCTGAGAAAATACAAAGACGTTTTCATCTGGATCTAAATTTCTATCATAAAAATGAAACGAGGTCTATAAAGGCTCAATCAACAGTCACTAAACACACTGTGAAGGATGCAAGTCAATGAGTTAAACCCAAGTGGCTTAATTGTTGGCCATTATGTTATGGGTACACGTTAACAGCACTTATTTAGAACAATTTACTGTTCTCCTCATTACTTCCCTTTTAGCTGAAGGTGGTTGTGATACCTTCACAGAGCACAAGCACACACAGCTTCCAACATGGCAGGCAGCTCTCTCGGAAGCCTCTGGAAATCTGCCTGGTTCTGTTTAATTATTAACTGTGCAATTGCAGTACACAATACGTCCACATCCATAGTGTGGAGCTACAAACATTACAAGCTTACAGACATTACACTTCTCGCTCCTTAATGAAGAAGTTATTATAACAAACATCATACATAACTTTCATGTTTTTACATAACACAGGATATAAACTTATTTTTTTCCATATTTACAAATTTAACTTTACCACTTGTTTTCTGTTTTGAAGAGGATATCTTCGCTCTCGAACAGAACCTTCCAAACATGGTGTCGAATCTAAACTCACCCTGAGGAACGTTTTCCTCCACAGAATTTCCTTGATTTTCATTTGAACTCACTCTAACTTCAGGCTATTTGTTTTCCTGACTCGGACTCAGACTTTCATTCTGATTCTCTCCTGGATTTGTTTCCAGTACATTGGATTTAGGATTTGATGCTGCCATTTTAATTTCTAGCTGTTCACATTTGTGTGCTGCATTTTACCTCGGATTTTGTAGCTGTTTTCCAAAGACAGAAACTTCCAAAGTCTCCCTGTCGGCTGGCTGAATTCTTCAACAAAATTTAAGCTTTAAATCATCTGAAAAATTCCATCTCAATCGCCAAATGTGATATCTTCACAGAGCACAAGCACACCCAGCTTCCAACATGGCAGGCAGCTCTCTCGAAAGCCTCCGGAAATCTGCCTGGTTCTTTTTAATTATTAGCTGCAATTGCAGTACACAATACGTCCACATCCATAGTGTGGAGCTACAAACATTACAAGCTTACAGACATTATAGTGGTGACTTTAGTTGATACATAACTCCACAGGCACCAGTCAGCCCCTCCTTTAATAAAATCCACTCCTGCCAATTGATCGAAGGCAGGTAAGAAGACAGCAGTAGCATCACGCGGGAGCCAAAGGAAGTGTTACAGAGCACTGTTTGCTGTTTTCACCCGTATGCCGGCAGGCTTTTCACCAAAAAGTCTTGTTCAAAATGCATATGTTCAGTATTTTCTGTTTGTGCAAATGACACGATCTTACCTCATGGCCACACGCTCAACTGCGCAACGATTGGCCTGCGCGCCTCTCCGCCCTCTGGCTTGGCCGTGGCGCGTCACTTCCGCCTGTCAGCCCCAGGCTGGAGGCTGTTGGAAGGAAGAGCGATAAACAGCGCGAGGCGGCTTCGGGCGCTTTCTAGAACCTGCCCCCAGCATTCTGAATCTCGAATCCAACCGTCGAGCGACAACTGAAGCGGAGGTGAGAGGTCGGCGCGAGAGAGGAAAACATTATAATACTGATCGAAATGGAATAACTTTGGTCACTATAGAGGGACAATAACAAGTTACAGTCACGCACGGTTGTTAATATAATGTAATTGAGTGCAAGTAGTTAAGACGGCAGGTGATTGTCAGACGTGAGCACACTGTTGGTGTTTTTGACTCTCCTCCCGCTCTCGATGCGAACAGCTGGCTGTCAGGGTTCATGCGGCCCGAAACAAGCCAGGTACGCACCGAGGAGTGGGGGAGCGGACTCGCTGCTAAATGTGCCTGTTTTGCGCAAGGCTGATGGGGACAGGACTTTGACCCGACTTCCTGCCAAATACTAGTCCAACTTGCAATATAGCAGGTGAAGTGTTACTGGCAGGTGCAGTCCTCCGCCACACACCGGGGGTTACAACACTTGCGCTGCCCATCTTTGGAAACCAACGAAATCTTCCTGCCTCCACACTGCTGTCATCTGAGGGACCCAATGTCGCCTTCACTTGGGTTGTGCTGTGTTCTTCTTGGCTGTTTAAAGGGACAAGTAACTGGAAATAATTGTCAAAGACAGTTTTTCCAATATTTCAGTTTTCTTAAATTTATTTTAGACTCTTGAGTGTGATCAGGAGCTGTATAGCTTTCAACGTTAATACCTTTGAATGGCACCCTTTTTTAGTTAAAAGGGTTAGGCCAACTAAAAATCCATCTAAATATATATATTGCAGACCAATACTGTGAAAACTTCATAGATGTGTCACTAGGAGAGAATTTGCTGGACCAGACAATAACTGGATAGAGCAAACTTTCCCTTGCTGTGTTTAAAATTTTCAACCAGTTTCTAATCAGTAGCAGTATTATTTTAGATGACAAGTCAGGAGGAAAATAGTTGGAGATTACAATTATTGTTTTATTAACTATTAAAATTAGATCAAGTTTCTTATGAAAGCCAAAGCAAAAGTACATTTTGAGTTAGAGACAAAAACTTACAGGCTTTCAGTCTGCACCTATTGGAAATGAGATTGAGTGAATAAAGTTTTCATTTGCCTTATGATTTGTGTGAGCAGTGAAACATTTAGGAAACATACATTTTGAAAAGACCAGAATGAAAACCTGCAGAGTCAAAGCTACTTTTTGGCAATAATTATTTCCAAGACTAAAATTAAAATATTACCAAAATCTGGGAATGAAAGACTGGATTAAAACTAGAATTAAATCGCTTGCCAAAACAAAAGTAAATTGTGATTAAAATTCAAAAGGCTACAATTGAGGATAAAATTAAAATAATTTCTATGATTAAAGCAATATTGATTAGTAGTACTGGATCTCTCCAAATTGTTGGCCACTCCTCTGAAAGGGAAGTGTGGGAAAAGAGCATCTTTAATATTATTTTGGATAACAATAATTACAAATGTGTATATTTAAAAAAAAAATATATATATATACCGGAGGAGGACTCTGATGCTGATTTTATTTGGTGATGTTTATTAAGGGAATTTCTCCTTGATATAATTGCAAATTTATGCCTCTGTCCTATCATATTTTGTCAGTTTTATCTCTGCTATTTTTAAGCAGTTGAGTAGTTATTTGATATAGTATAATTTTAGGAAAGCTTCAGAGTTGCTCCCCCTTAAAGGTGTTGGTAGAATGATATATCTAAATAAAATTGGAGAACTAGTGGATTTTTAATAAATTAAAGATTTTTTATACTTCAGGCACCAAAATTAATATTAGGGGACATTTATGCAGAAGATGCTTTAATTATTCTACTGATAATTTCACTTCAGTAAATTATATTTAACGAATACTGCAGGCTTTTAAATTTTTGTGCGGCTTAAAAAACTGAATAAATACCTAATTTAAAGGTGATGAGGCTAGATATAACCAATCTATGAAACAAGAAAGTTTATGTGCTGCTGGAAATTCATGGAAATATCATTTGTTGAAAACAACTAAATAGTCTTGAATATGTGGGTTGGATTAATATAAGTGGCAGAAAACATTGGTGGGAGTTGTTTATAGGCCCCCAAACATTAGTGGTAATGTAGGGCAGAGTATAAATCTGGTAATTAGAGGTGAATGTAATAAGGGTAATAGTGTCGGGGACAAATTCATGGAATGTATACAAGATGGTTTTCTGGATCAGTATGTTGAGAAACCAACTAGGGAACAGGCTATTTTAGATCTAGTATTGTACAATGAGAAAGGGTTAATTAATAAGCTTGTAAAGGGGCCTTTAGGGAAGAATGACCATAATATGATAGAATTTTATATTGAGTTTGAAAGTGATTTAGTTAAATCTAAACAAAGCAAAGTACGTAGATATGAGGGCCGAGTTGGCTAAGGTAGATTAGGAAACTAGATTAAAAGGTATGCCGGTAGTCAAGCAATGGCTAGCATTTAAAGAATTAATATATAATTTATAACAAACATACATTCCTTTAAGGCACAAAAGCTCCACAGGAAACGTGGTCCAACCGTGGCTAACAAGAGAAGTTAAAGATAATAGATCAAAGGAAGATGCTTATAATGTTGCCCAAAAAAGCAATAAGCCTGAGGATTGGGAGGATTTTAGAATTCAGCAAAGGAGGACCAAGAAATTGATAAAGAAAGGGAAAATAGAATATGAGAGCGAACTAGCATAAAAACAGATGGTAAAAGCTTCTATAGGTGTGTAAAAAGGAAAAGATTGGCGCAAATAAATGTAGGTCCCTTACAGGCTGAGACAGGAGAAATTATAATGGGGAATAAGGAAATAGCAGAGAAATTAAACAAATACTTTGTGTCTGTCTTCACGGAAGAAAACACAAAAAACCTCCCGGAAATAGTGGAGAACCAAGGATCTAGTAAGAATGAGGAACTGAAGGAAATTAATATTAGTTTAAAAAAAAATAGTACTGGAGAAATTAATGGGACTGAAAGCCGATAAATCCCCTGGACCTGATGGCCTACATACTAGGGTTTTGATAGAGATAGTGGTTATCATCTTCCAAAATTCCATAGATTCTAGAACGGTTCCTGCAGATTGGAAGGTAGCAAATATAACCCTGCTATTTAAGAAAGAAAGGATGGAGAGAAAAAAACGGGGAACTACAGACCAGTTAGCTTGACATCAGTCATAGGGAAGATGCTAGAATCTATTATTAAGGATGTGGTAACAGGGAACTTAGAAAATAATAATAGGATTGTGCAGAGTCAACACAGATTTATGAAAGGGAAATCATGTTTAACAAATCTTAGAGTTTTTTTAGGTTGTAATTAGTAGAATAGATAAGTGGGTACCAGTGGATGTATTTGGATTTTCAGAAGGCATTCGATAAAGTGCCACATAAGAGGTTATTAAAGAAAATTAAGGCTTATGGGATTGAGGGTAATATTCCAGCATGGATTGAGGATTGGTTAATGGACAGAAAACAGAGAGCAGGAGTAAACGGGACATTTTCGGGTTGGCTGTAACTAGTGGGGTACTGCCGGTGCTTGGGTCCAAGCTATTCACAATCTATATCACCGATTTGGATGAGGGGACCAAATGTAATATATCCAAGTTTGCTGATGATACAAAGGCAGGTGGGCATGTAAGTTGTGAGGAGGATGCAAAGAAGCTTCAAGGGGATATAGACAGGCTAAGTGAATGGGCAAGCACATGGCAAATTGAATATAATGTGGAGAAATGTGAAGTTATCCACTTTGGTAGGAAAAATAGAAAAGAAGAGTATCTTTTAAATGGTGAGAGATTGGAAAATGTTGGTGTTTAGAGGGACCTGGGTTTCCTTGTACACGAATCACTGAAAATTAACATGCAGGTACAGCAAGCAATTAAGAAAGCAAATGGTATATTGGCCTTTATTACAAGAGGATTTGTATATAAGAGTAAAGACATCTTATTGCAATTATATAGGGCTCTGGTGAGATTGCACCTGGAGTATTGTTGACTGTTTTGGTCTCCTTACCTAAGGAAGGATATACTTGCCATAGAGCGAGTGCAACAAAAGTTCACCAGACTGATTCCTGGGATGGGGTGATTGCCCTATGAGGAAAGATTGAGTAGACTATTCCTTTATTCTCTAGAGTATAAAAGAATGAGAGGTGATCTCATTGAAACATACAAAATTCTTACTGGGCTTGATGGGATAGATGCAGGGAGGATGTTTCTTCTGGCTGGGGAGACTAGAACCAGGGGTCACAGTCTCAGAATAAGGGGTTGGCCATTTAGGACTGAGATGAGGAGAAACTTCTTCACTCAGAGAGTTGTGAATCTTTGGAATTCTCTACCCCAGAGGGCGGTGGAGGCTCAGTCTTTGAGTCTATTCAAGACGGAGATCAATAGATTTTTGAATATTAAGGGAATCGAGGGATATGGGGACAGTGCAGGAAAGTGGAGTTGAGGTAGAAGATCAGCCATGATCTTGTTGAAATGGCGGAGCAGGCTCGAGGGGCCGAATGGCGTACTCCTCCTATTTCTTATGCTCTTATTCTTTGCATCCATTAACAGTCAGGGTTTTTATAGAAGTGGTAAGGTTTTTTTGCTGTTGGGAAAAATTCAGAAAGTGTTATCTTGTGATATATTGCATAGCTCAGAAATTTAATGGGTTGTGTCAAGCCCACAATAGGAAAAAAGATACAATCTAAGTAGAATGGAAAATTGCCTTTTCTGGTTCTGAGGGAAGGTGCACTTGGCTGTTTTGAATTGTATCTCTCAGCCATTTCTGTTACATGAAGATGGTGACTAAGGGAAGTTCTACAAGGGTGCCTTGATTTCCAGAAACTGCTCTGGAGGTCCTCATGGAGGAAGTGATCAGGAGGAGGGAGGTGCTCTTTCCATGGAGCAGGAGAAAAGTACCAAGGCAAATAGCCTGGCAGCAATGGTCAGTGGTGGTAGAGCAGGTTAATACGAGGAGCAGTGCGCATGGGACCTGGCTGCAATGCTGCAAGAAATTCAGTGATCTGAAGTACAGCAGGATGCTGAGGAAGAGCAAGGCTCACCATTCCTGCCAGCTTCAGAGCTTTATCGAGCAACAATTTGGTTGACTAAACTGTTTTCCCTCCCCCAGCCAGCAGCAACAGTTGCTCCTACCATCAGATACAGTCCTTGCAGCCTCCAGGTGAATGCTTTCAACTTCAGCACAAGCATGGACATCATGGGCTCAATTTTCCCCAATGCCGTTTTTGGCCGTATTTGAAGAGTTATGCCTGTTTTTTTTTTGGGGCCCGACTACGCCAAAAAAAAAAGTTGAACTTTTCCCCATCTTAAGCTCTGTGGGTGGAACCTAAAATATGCGCCAAAAAGATCAGGTTGCCAGGGTAACGAGAGGGATACACTGCAGGCTGAGGCAGGAAAGTGAAACATACAAGACATTCTGGCCACCTCACAGCAACCTGCACAAGCACCTTGCACATTGCAGCTATTTAAGGCAGCAGCTTGCCAACATGAAAAGATTAAAGAGTCTTTGCGCCAAAAGTCTATCCTGTAAACTGTATGAATCGGAAAGGCCCCTCTCTCTTCCTCCTCTTCCCCCCCCCCCCGCTCTCCCCCCCCCCCCCCCCCCCCCACCCCTCCAACCCCCGGGGCCGGTGCCCGGTGCCACTCCTAGCCCAGGCGGAAAGGCCTCCTCTCCACTGGTGCCGCTCCTAGCCCAGGCCAAAAGACCTTCCTGGAGCCGGTGCCCGGTGCCGCTTCTAGCTCAGGCCGAAAGAACTCCCCTCCCCTGGGGCCAGTGCCAGGTGCCGCTTCTATCCCAAGCCGAAAGTCCTTCCTTCCCCGGAGTCGGTGCCACTCCTCGCCCTGACTGAATGCCCATCCCCCCCTCCCCCTCTCCCTCTCTGTCACAGCTGCCCCGGCTGTGGAACTGGATCTTCTGCGCTGATTTTGTTAACTGCCTAAAAGGTTTTTCAGAGTGATCACATACACCGTCTTAAGAAAAATCGTAGTTGGTTAAACTTGCTTAAATGGCCAAAATTGACGCGGGTGGCAGGTTACGCCCCCAATGAGGTAAAAAAAAAAAATCGTCCTAAAAAAATCATACCTAAGTGAATTACACTGCGCAGAAACTTTGGGGAAACTTAGTGATTTTAATTTACTCCAAAAGAAAAACAATGCACGGCAAAAAAGTGGCGCAGATAATTGGGGAAAATTGAGCCCTATATCACTACATAAATGCAAGTTGTTGTTGTTGTTGTTGTTGTTGCCATCACACAGATTGTGATGTGAAACTTTGGAGGTCTTTCAATGATTTTGCATTAGAAAGCGAGCATCCATGATTTTAATTTTTCCCCATTGTTCTATAAAGGAAGGCAAGTATAGAGGAAGTACCTTGTATTCAAAGTACTCCCTATCCATCTATAACTCTAATATATTCAAAATCTATGTGTCCTAGTCCCATTCTAACCCTACTCCACCTGATTATTTGGTCTCATCATAGGTGGTCCCTCGTATCGAGGATGACTTGCTTCCACACCAAAAAGGAATGAGCTCACAGGTGTTTCAATGAAGCACCTAATATTCCAGGTCCCGAGCTACATGTCGAAGGGTGGAAGATGCCTGTACGTGGATTTTTTTTTTAACGTGTGGTGTCCGTTGCACACCAGCCAACACGTGGGGCTTGACCGAGCTCGGTCTTGATCCAGTGGCACGGATTAACCAAGACAACCGGAGACCAGCTCTGCTGCACGGACCTAGTGCGTGCACATATTGCAGTGTGGGCTAGCCCGTGCTGCCCCGAATTCACGCCTCTCCTGGGCCCCGATCCACAATCACTCGCCGCTCCTGCTTTACCTGCCCATGCTCCAATCGGTGACCTGGACTTTGGTGACGTTCAATCCAGTTGCCCTCTTCACAGCTGTCACACTCCAGCACGCGCTGTACCTTAAAGTGTTATGCTCCTTTGTAGGTCGAGGCTGCCGACCGAATACCGGGTCGGTCCGCTCGCTGCTCCTTTGAAGGCCCCGACCTGCTGATGGTCCTTGCAGGTCGGGGCCGCTGCACCGCGCCACACATCTACACTGCACTGTTAATATATCAATGTACATTAAATGGTAGGACACTGAGAAGTATAGAAGAACAAAGGGACCTTGGAGTGCATGTCCAC
The DNA here is from genome assembly GCF_044704955.1 of Pristiophorus japonicus. NCBI lineage: Eukaryota > Metazoa > Chordata > Chondrichthyes > Pristiophoridae > Pristiophorus > Pristiophorus japonicus. The sequence goes on from NC_091991.1 coordinate 64,417,386, forward strand.
AGATCCCTGAAGGTAGCAGGCCAGGTAGATAAGGTGGTTAAGAAGGCATATGGAATGCTTGCCTTTATTAGCCCAGTCACACAATACAAGAGCAGGGGGGGGTTATGCTTGAACTGTATAAAACACCAGACTCCCTGTATCAGCCTCAGCTCATTGGTAGCACTATCGCCACCGAGTCAGAAAGTCATAAATTCAAGTCTCACTCTAGCGACTTGAGCACTTAAGGCAGGCTGACACTTCAGTGCAATACTGAGAGAGTGCTGCACTGTCGGATTAGACGTTAAACCGAGGCCCCCTCAGATGGACGTTAAAGATCGTATGGCACCATTTCGAAGAAGAGCAGGGAAGTTCTTTCCAGTGTCCTGGCTATAATGTATGCACCTGTGACTTTGCTCACAGGTTTGTATGTTTTAAAGTTTAATTTGTTTTTATTGCCGGTTTTCTGTTTCCCCCCCCCCCCCCCCAGTCAGGGAGCACTTGTATAATTTGCCTCTCAGTGCCCTTAAAAAAAAACACAACCCACCCAAAAAAAAAAAGGGCACTTGAAAAGTGTTTGGAGTGGTCCCCCCTCCCCTCCCTCCCTTTTAATAAGGGGGCACTTGATTTAACGTTTGTTTTTGATTTTACAACAAAAGAGTTGTAGAGCGTATCATTTAACGAAAAGAGTTGTAGAGCTGTTGAGCAGGCAGGTCGGAAGGCCTCCTCGTAGGACTGCTCCTGGGCATGGCCAAGGGGGCCATCACCTGGTCCAGGCGATCGAGGAGGTCGTTCAGCCCAACTGCCTGCCTGCCGCAGTTACATCTGAGGCAGGGTGTCCCTGGAGTTGGAGCACGCGGTGCCTACTGGTACGCTCGCCCCCCCCCTTCCATGAGAGGTGGGCGCCGGAGGGACTGGAGTACATCATCACCCCCAGCAACCAAATTTTAATTTGAACCATGTCTAAAGTTTAATTTGTGCCTCCCCCCCTTTAGCCAGTGTAGTGTGATTGTTAAACCTTTGTTAATAAACCAACTAGTTCTTAATAGCAATGTGTTACTATGATCTTAAGTAAAGAACCCTTCAAGCAAATACGTTACACTGGCCAATACTTATCCCTCAACCAACATCACTAATACAGATGATATGGTCATTATCACATTGCTGTTTGTGGTGGCTTGTGCGCAAATTGGCTGCCGTGTTTCCTACATTACAACAGTGACTACACTTCAAAAGTATTTAAATGACTGTAAAGCGCTTTGGGATGTCCTGAGGTTGTGAAAAGCGTTCTATAAATGAAAGTCATTTTCTTTCAATACTATAGGAGATTGATTAGTATCTATAATATATTAAATATTTTGCACATAATGAGTCAATCCTATTTCTTTCACATTGTTTTAATAGTTTTTGCAGCTCTTTCATATGGTTATTTCTCGTTGTCCTGTTCTGCCAGTAAGCAATTAGATGGCCTGAAATTTGTGGTCAGCGACGAAGCAAATGCGTTCGCTGCTGACTCCGAAGTAAGCTTCCCACAAAGATCTTGCGATCTCTGTGGTGAGAAGTTTTCCAAGCTGGAGTTGAAATCAACATAATATAATGGGAATCCCTTTTTGCGAGCTGCTGTGACGTCAACAAGCTGTCTAAGCAGCCAATCACAATGCAGAATTCTCACAGACCGCAGATCAGGAAGTGTGAGAAAGTTCCTTTTGATTCTCACTCTTTATTTTGCTCTCTATAACATTTTTAAAGATTGGGACTCTCGCATGGGGAAAAGGTAAAACTGAAATAAAGATGAACAAACTTTTTAATAAAATTAACAATGTTTTTTAAAGTTTTTTTTTAAATGGATAAATTTGACACTGCAAAATTAAATTCGTTTTTCAGGTCCACAACATTTGTTTAGCAGTCAATACGCTGTTAAAAATCCCAGTTATATCTAATCCAAAAGGGTCTAATTTTTAATGAGGTATTTAACGGCATTGTTACTGTGGAATCATAGAATGGTTACAGCACAGAAGAAGGCCATTCAGCCCGTCGAGCCCGTGTCAACTCTCGGCTAGTCCCACTCCCCTGCCCTTTCTCCGTAGCTTGCAATTTCTTTTCCTTCAGCTACTTATCCAACTCCCTTTTGAAAGATAAAATTGAGTCTGCCTCCACCACCCTTTCAGGCAGTGCATTCCAGATCTTAACCACTCGCTGCGTAAAAATGTTTTTTCTTACGTCGCCTTTGGTTCTTTTGCCAATCACCTTAAATCTGTGTCCTCTGGTTCTTGATCCTTCTGCCAAAGGGAACAGTTTCTCTCTATCCACTCTGTCCAGACCCCTCATGATTTTGAACATCTCTCTCAAATCTATCAATCTTCTCTGCTCCAAGGAGAACAATACCAGCTTTTCCAGTCTATGAACGTAACTGAAGTCCCTCATTCCTGGAATCATTCCCGTAAATCTTTTCTGTTACCTCATCAAAAAACTCGATGAAGTTGGTAAAACACAATTTGCCTTTAACAAATCTGTGCTGGCTTTCCTTAATTAACCCAATCACTATCCAAGTGTCTGTTAATTTTGTCCCTGATTACTGTTTCTAAAAGCAAAATTTTCATCAGTTTCCCTGATTTGACACATTACATTGATTGCCGGCTGTAGGTGGGTGGGGAGTGTGGGGCTACAGTGCAGCCAGTGTTGGAGCAGTGAATGACTGGCCGCAACCTCAGAATTTCTGCGTACGGATGCATATGCACGAAATCCTGAAGTTACGGTCACTTTCAAAGGGGTAATAACAGTGAATAAACATTGTTCTCTGTTATTACCCACTGCAAATTCCAGGCCAATTAATTCAATATTTGTAGAGATCTGTTAGACACTAACAAACCAATGATGCCATTCCGAGGGCCAACTTGCCATCAGACCCCAGTAACCTACCAGTGAGCTAAATCCCAAATTCCACTTGCATACTGCCGAATCCTATGTTCCGCGTTCCCAGTGCTGCCAAACCATATGACATCCCTCCCATAGAACACCAGCACCCTTACCCCAGTATTGCCAAGTCCCAGGCCAGTCCCCTTCAGTGCGGCCAAAGCCATCTCCCCAACCCCATGACCACAAACTTCTTCAGTATTGCCAGGTAACCTACCTGCAACCTATATTTCTTTCATGATAAACTAGGTGGAGCATGCGCTGTGCAAGCTCCGATTAATTTTTCCAATTTTACAGAGGTCTAAACTGTGATTCTTAAAGAGACATCTAGAGGCCGCTGAAGAAATGGTGGGGAAAGTTTATTTTATGCCCCCTTCTACTGCCCCCTCCCACCACCACCACCACCACCACCACGTATCCCTCTGCATGCAGTGCTAATAAATTAAGGCAGTGTGCACTGGAATCTTAACAACTATCATACATATCGGGTGTGCCTTTTTCCCATAGTCATTTAGCCATGTCATCAAAAATATTTGATTTCATTCTCGGATGCAGTTACTAATGCAATATTCTCCTCTTAAACATTTCCCTGGCATGCAGGAAAATACCTGTCTGTTGTTTTGTAATTTCTCAGGACCTGCCCCTTACATATCTATCTACATCTGGACAGTTGCCTCGTAAGAGCACCATACCGCAAGTCCACAGATAGCCGTCCAGCAGGCACTTGCAACATTCTAGGGTATCTCATTGACATTGAGAAAAGTTACCTGGAGTGTTTGCAGCCGATGAAATTTGTCGGAACCCTTTTGAAAACTGCATTAGAAAGAGTTTTCTTGCCTCAGATTCATTTTCCTCCCTTTCAGACTTTGTGCCCCTTTGAGGGGATTTCCTGGTTCCATAAGACATGTACACCATGTCCTCAGTCTGAAAGTGATAGCCATATTGGTGGCCCACAATGTGAAGTATTTTGAGAGGTTGCTCCAGTAGAACCTACTAAAATAGTCTCACAAATTGCCTTTGCCCCATACTGGTCAAGATCAACAGTGTACTCAACCCCTTCCTCCTCAGCTGACCTCTTTGAGTGAGATGTTGCTTTCAGGCTTTGGAACACATCTCAAATCTTTGGGCTTAGGACCAGTGGAATCCAACTGGCACATGTAGTTGCCAAATTACAGGGTAACATTCTAGGCACAGCATTTGGCTGCCATCCATCTGTGACAGACCCATTACAAGATGATCCCAGTGATTCAAGATCTTTGGTTACTCTTCTGCTCCCGAACAGGAGTTATGTTAAAGAAGGGATGGGCTGTCATCTGCTTGGAAAAACACATTTCTGTGCATTTCTTATCATCCAATGGCCCTTCGAAGGATCAGGATGGAAGCGGTAAAGATATTTCTGTAACCATGTATTAGCCTCAGAAGCTGCAGTTGTCAACATTCAGGAGTTGAACACCATCCTGCTGAATTGACTACACCATAGGAGAGACCTCCTTTTCCTAATGTAGGATTAGATTCTTCAACCAGACTCAACATCTGATTGGTGCCCTTGTGGGATGGTTTCCAGAACAATACCGTCATACTTTGGCCATTGATCTACTTGTGGCTTCACGCAACCCATTGACATAGTCGGGTGGATTCTGCAGTGATTTGTACATGGAAAACAGGTGTGCAATGAGCACAGAGGATGGCAGAACTGGGAGAGCAGGATCAATGCCAACTTCATACTGGGCTGCCATTCTGCTGCCTTCATTTTGTGAGCTAAAAGTTTGTGCTCATTTGGTGTCTTTAGCCTCATTAAGGCTCCAGATTTGATACTAAATATTTAAATTAATACTTAGAATCTTTCTAAGGTGACAGAATCTTTGTCATTTTTGCACTGCTTTTGTTGTATTTACCTTGTGTGCCCATTTGGAATGGAAGCGAGGGATAATCCATGTGGGAAGGAGTTCTTAAATTGTCACATGCTGTGTATGTTTCGGTTTTTGTTGCAGTGATTTTTAGTACCCTTTCAGTACTGTTTTTATTAGATTTTCTCTGTATTTCAACATTTGTATTGTATATTTTGACAATATATTTTGGGTGATAGTTTTTCTTCACTCCTCGCTCCTCGCGGTAAGTTTGTTTTCAAAGTGTCTCAAGTACAGTATTTCATGATTCGAGAGCTACAAGATGAAAACATGCCAGGGAGGTAAACAGCATATCGGGCCCAAGTTTCCACACGATAAAAAACGGGCGCCCGTTTTTCGCGCCTAAAACGGCGCCGGAAAAAAAACTCGCGATTCTGGAGAGCCCTGCAGCTCCTTGTCTGTTTGGCGTGGCGCCCAGGGGGGCGGAGCCTACACTCGCGCCGATTTTGTAAGTGGGAGGGGGCGAGTACTATTTAAATTAGTTGTTTTCCTGCCGGCAACCCTGCGCGTGCGCGTTGGAGCGTTCGCGCACGTGCAGTGTGAAGGAAACATTGGCACTCAGCCATTTTTGTAGTTCTTTGTAGCTGTTTAATTTTTGAACATTTTTTTAATAAAAGCACATTGCCATCAGCACTGAGGCTTCCTGCACCCATCTCACTGTCTCCTTCCCGCCCGCCATCGGGAACGTCTTCCTCCCCCCCCACCCCCCCCCCCCCCCCCCCCACGCTGCGGTCGGTCGGTCCCGCACTCCTCCCCCCCCCCCCCCCCCCGCCATCGCGAACGAATGAACTTGTAAGGCTGGCTGAAGCACTTTCACACAGGTAGGAAGATGGTTTATTTAATCTTTGCTTATAAATGTTTATTCAGGTTGGATTTATTTGTATAATATTTGTAGAAGTATAAATAAGGATTTAGTGTAGAATTTAATGACTTCCCTTCCCTCCCCCTCCCCCCCCACCTAGTTCTGGACGCCTAATTTGTAACCTGCGCCTGATTTTTTAATGTGTAGAACAGGTTTTTTCAGTTCTACAAAATCTTCACTTGCTCCATTCTAAGTTAGTTTGGAGTATGTTTTCACTGTAGAAACTTTGAAATCAGGCGTCAGTGGCTGGACACGCCCCCTTTTGAAGAAAAAATTCTGTTCCAAAGTAGAACTGTTCTACCTGACTAGAACAATGTGGAGAATTGCGATTTCTAAGATAGTCCGTTCTCCACCAGTTGCTCCTAAAAAATCAGGCGCAAATCATGTGGAAACTTGGGCCCATCATATCTGCAGAGCTTGGCACAACCATTTGTCGCATCTTGCTCTGGGTCAAAAGGAAGCCAGTTGCAGAGTTTTGTCTTCTGTTGTAAAGCTACCAGCAAATAAACCATGCAACATAAGGATGAGCCTGTTGGTGAGGCCACACCTGGAATACTCCTTTCCCACTAAATAACATGACATGGCTGTTACAGTAATTCTGCAGAGGTTATTGATGACTGTCATGTCTCCAACCTGCCCAACCCTTTGAGGATGTAACGAACAGGGTGGATGAAGGGGAACCAGTGGATGTGGTGTATTTGGACTTCCAGAAGGCATTTGACAAGGTGCCATATAAAAGATTACTGCACAAGATAAAAGTTCACTGGGTTGGGGGTAATATATTCGCATGGATATAGGATTGGCTAACTAACAGAAAACAGAGAGTCGGGATAAATGGTTCATTCTCTGGTTCGCAATCAGTAACTAGTGGGGTGCCACAGGGATCAGTGTTGGGACCCCAACTATTTACAATCTATATTAACGACTTGGAAGAAGGGACTGAGTGTAACGTAACCAAGTTTGCTGACGATACAAAGATGGGAGGAAAAGCAATGTGTGAGGAGGACACAAAAAATCTGCAATAAGACATAGACAGGCTAAATGAGTGGGCAAAAATTTGGCAGATGGAGTATAATGTTGGAAAGTGCAAGGTCATGCACATTGGCAGAAAAAAAATCAAAGAGCAAGTTATTAATTAAATAGAGAAAGATTGCAAAGTGCTGCAATACAGCGAGACCTAGGGGTACTTGTGTATGAAACACAAAAGGATAGTATGCAGGTACAGCAAGTGATCAGAAAGGCCAATGGAATCTTGGCCTTTATTGCAAAGGGGATGGAGTATAAAAGCAGGGAGTCTTGCTACAGCTATAGAGGATATTGATGAGGCCACATCTGGAATACTGCGTGCAGTTTTGGTTTCCATGTTTATGAAAGGATATACTTGCTTTGGAGGCAGTTCAGAGAAGGTTCACTGGTTGATTCCAGAGATTAGGGGGTTGACTTATGAGGAAAGGTTGAGTAGGTTGGACCTCTACTCATTGGAATTCAGAAGAATGAAAGGTGATCTTATCGAAACGTATAAGATTATGAGGGGGCTTGACAAGGTGGATGCAGAGAGGATGTTTCCACTGATAGGGGAGACGAGAACTAGAGGGCGTGATCTTAGATTAAGGGGCCGCCCATTTAAGACCGAGATGAGGAGAAATTTCTTCTCTGAGGGTTGTAAATCTGTGGAATTCGCTGCTTCTGAGAGCTGTGGAAGCTGGGACATTGAATAAATTTAAGACAAATAGACAGTTCCTTAAACGATAAGAGGTTATGGGGAACGGGCAAGGAAATGGAGCTGAGTCCATGATCAGATCAGCCATGATCTTATTGAATGGCAGAGCAGGCTCGAGAGGCCGTACGGCCTACTCCTGCTCCTATTTCTTATGTTCTAATGTAACCCATATCCTGGGTGTCAGTAAGTGAGCACGTTTGTGTTACAATGCCTTGATGTGTGAAGCCCTCGGATAATGAGTATATCAAGGTTTACAAATGTATGTCGCATCTTGACTGTGTGCCTGATGTATAAGTATACATGACATGTAATGAAGTGTAAAGCTGTATGGAGGTTTGGCAAGGGCAAGCATTAAATGTGAAAAAGGTTGGTAGATAACTGTTGTGTATCTGTAAAGCATGCACTCCCATATTCTGCCAGGGAGCGCATCCCCTGAAGTCCCAAGCGATCCCAGCATCCCTTGGGAGCACTGTATATAATCCGGCCCCTAAGGCCTGTTCCTCACTCTGGAGTGTCTTAATAAAGACTGAGGTCACTGTTACTTTAACTTCCCTGTGTGCAGTCTCATCTGTCTTACGAACACAATAACTGGCGACGAGTATACGAATCCAACGCAAAGATGCAGCAAACTGTGGGCATCCTGGAGAAGTTCCCGGAGGGTGAGGACTGGGAAGCCTATGTCGAACGGCTAGACCAGTACTTTGTAGCCAACGAGCTGAACGGAGAAGGAAGCGCTGCAAAAAGGAGAGTGGTCCTCCTCATGGTCTGCGGGGCACCGACCTACAGCCCCATGAAGAATCTTCTGGCTTCGGTGAAACCCACAGATAAGTTGTATGAGGAGCTGTATACACTGGTTCGGGAGAATCTTAACCTGAGGGAGAGCATGCTGATGGCGAGGTATCGGTTCTACACGTGCCAGCGATCTGAAGGTCAGGAAGTGGCGAGCTACATCGCCGTGCTAAGGCGACTTGCATGACAATGTGAGTTTGATGGCTACCTGGAGCAGATGCTCAAGAGACTTTTTTGTACTGGGTATTGGCCACGAGACCATCCTACGAAGACTTTTGACAGTAGAGACACCGACCCTCAGTAAGGCCATTGCGATAGCACAGGTGTTTATGCCCATCAGTGATAACACCAAACAAATCTCTCAGCACACAAGTGCTACAATGTTCATAAAATAACTGGAACTGTGTTTGCGAGCAGAAATGTACAGGGCAGAAACCACGAGTCTGCAACTGCCAGCAGGCCTCAGGTGACCCAAATGACTGAGTCCGCAACAAAGGATGAATGCAAGGCAATTCACACCTTGTTGGCGTTATGGAGGCTTCCATTCAGCTTATTCATGCCGCTTCAAAGGGTATGTTTGCAAGAGCTGTGGAACAATGGGGCACCTCCAATGAGCTTGCAGACGAGCTGCAAACTCTGCAAAACCTGCTAACCACCACGTGGCAGAGGAAGATCGGTCCATGGTGGATCAAAGCAATTTCGAGCCTCGGAGAGAGGAGGCAGATGCTGAAGTACACTGGGTGCACATATTTTCGACGAAATGTCCACCTATAATGCTAAATGTAAAATTGAATGGCTTACTCGTAGCCATGGAACTGGACACTGGCACTAGCCAATCCATCATGAGTAAAAAGATGTTTGAGAAACTGTGGTGCAACAAGACGCTCAGACCAGCCCTGAGCCCTATCCACACGAAACTGAGAACGTACACCAAAGAGCTCCTCACTGTCCTGGGCAGCGCCATGGTCAAGGTCACCTACGAGGGCACGGTGCACGAACTGCCACTCTGGATTGTCCTGGGTAATGGCCCCACACTGCTTGGAAGGAGCTGGCTGGGCAAAATCCGCTGGAACTGGGATGACATCCGAGCGCTATCACATGTCGATGAGGCCTCATGTACCCAGGTTCTTAACAAATTTCCTTCCCTTTTTGAGCCAGGCATTGGAAACTTTTCCGGGGCGAAGGTGCGGATCCACTTGGTCCCAGAGGCACGACCCATTCACCACAAGGCGCGAGCAGTACCTCACATGATGAGGGAAATCGAGCTGGACAGGCTGCAATGCGAGGGCATCATCTCCCCAGTGGAATTCAGCGAGTGGGCCAGCCCGATTGTTTCAGTACTCAAAAGTGATGGCACGGTCAGGATTTGCGGCGATTATAAAGTAACTATTAATCGTTTCTCGCTACAGGACCAATACCTGCTACCTAAGGCACACGACCTATTTGCGACGCTGGCAGGAGGCAAGAGGTTCATCAAGCTCGACCTGACTTCGACCTGCATGACGCAGGAGCTGGAGGAGTCTTCGAAGGGCCTCACCTGCATTAACATGCACAAGGGACTGTTCATCTACAACAGATGCCCATTTGGAATTGGGTCGGCTGCAGCGATCTTCCAGAGAAACATGGAGAGCCTACTCAAGTCGGTACCACGCATGGTGGTTTTTCAGAACAACATATTGGTTCATGGATCGGGACACGTCGAGCACCTACAAAACCTGGAGGAGGTCCTCCAGCGACTGGATTGCGTAGGGCTGTGGCTGAAGAGGTCGAAATGCGTCTTCATGGCAACAGAAGTGGAGTTTTTGGGGAGAAAGATCGCGGCGGACGCCATTCGGCGCACAGACGCCAAGATAGAGGCTATCAGGAACGCGCCCAGGCCACAGAACATCACGGAGCTGCGGTTGATCCTGGGACTCCTCAACTATTTTGGTAACTTCCTACCGGGGTTAAGCACCCTCTTAGAGCCCCTACATGTGTTATTGCGTAAAGGTGAGAACTGGCTATTGGGGGAAAAAAAACAAGTAATTGCTTTTGAGAAAGCCAGAAACATTTTATGCTCCAACAAGCTGCTTGTATTGTATAACCCGTGTAAAAGACTTGTGTTAGCATGTGATGCATCGTCGTACGGAGTCGGGTGTGTATTACAACAAGCTAACGTTGCGGGGAAGCTGCAACCAGTCGCCTATGCCTCCAGGAGCTTGTCTAAGGCCGAGAGGACCTACAGCATGATTCAGAAAGAGGCATTAGCGTGTGTGTTCTGGGTAAAGAAAATGCATCAGTACATGTTTGGCCTCAAATTTGAGCTGGAAACCGATCACAAGCCCCTCATCTATCTCTCCGCTGAAAACAAGGGGATAAATACTAATGCCTCAGCCCACATACAAAGGTGGGCATTCGTGCTATCGACGTATAACTATACTATCTGCCACAGGCCAGGCACCGAGAACTGTGTGGATGCTCTGTCGGCTACCATTGCCCACCACTGGGGTGGAAATGACGCAACCTGCAAACTTGTATGGAAGCATTTGAAAATGATAAATCACCTGGCACGGCCCGCCAGATTAGGACTTGGACCAGCCAAGATCCTCTGCTGTCTCTAGTTTTTAAAAAAACTGTGTACTGGATGGGAGCTGGGCCAGCATCCCCGTTGACATGCAAGAGCTAATCAAGCCGTGCCAGCAGTGAAAGGACGAGCTATCCATTCAGGCAGACTGCCTATTGTGCGGTAACCGCGTTGTGCACCCAAAAAGGGCAGGGAGATGCTCATCTCGGATCTCCACAGCACACACCCGGGTATAGTAATGATGAAAGCGATAGCCAGATCCCACGTGTGGTGGCCCGGTATCGACTCTGACTTCTGTGTACGGCAATGCTGCGTGTGTGCTCAGTTGAGCAACGCGTTCAGAGAGGCACCACTAAGTTTATGGTCCTGACCCTCCAGACCATGGTTGAGGATCCATGTCAACTATGTGTGCCCATTTCTCGGTAAAATGTTCCTGGTGGTAGTGGTGGATGCTTTTTCAAAATGGATTGAATGTGAAATAATGTCGGGAAGCACCGCCATCGCCACCATTGAAAGCCATGTTTGCCACCCACGGCCTGCCTGGACATACTGGCCAATGACAACGGAACAGTGCCGAATTTAAAGAATTCATGACCCGCAATGGGATCAAACATGTCACCTTGGCCCCGTTTAAACCAGCCTCCAATGGGCAGGCAGAGCGGGCAGTACAAACAATGAAACAGAGCCTTAAACGAGTCACAGAAGGTCACTCCAAACCTGCCTGTCCCGAGTACTGCATAGAGACCACACGAGATCCCTCTCGCTCACAGGGGTGCCCCCGGCTGAGCTATTCATGAAAAGGACACTTAAAACCAGATTCTCGCTGGTCCACCCCAACCTGCATGATCAGGTAGAGAGCAGGCGGCAGCAACAAAATGTAAACGATGGTCGCGCCGGTGTCACGGGAAATTGATCTGAATGACCCTGTGTAGATGCTAAACTATGGGCATGGTCCCAAGTGGATCGCGGGCACAGTGATAGCTAAAGAAGGGAGTAGGGTGTTTGTAGTCAAACTGGACAATGGACAAATTTGCAGAAAGCACCTGGACCAAACGAGGCTGCGGTTCACAGACTGCCCTGAACAACCCACAGCAGGCACCACTTTTTTCGAGCCCACAACACACACCCAAAAGATCAACGACGCCACCCCGGACCAGGAAATTGAACCCATCATGCCCAACAGCCCAGCAAGGCCAGGCTCACCCAGCAACCCTGCAGATCCAACAACATGCCAGCCCAGCGAGGGCACAGCCAACGCACCAGAACAGACATTTGTACCGAGGCGGTGCACCAGGGAAAGAAAGGCTCCCGACCACCTCAGCTTGTAAATAGTTTTCACTTTGACTTTGGGGGGGATTGATGTGTGTCTGTAAAGCATGCACTCCCATATTCCGCCACCAGGGAGTGCATCCCTTGGGAGCACTGTATACAAGCCGGCCCCTAAGGCTTTGTTCCTCACTGGAGTGTCTTAATAAAGACTGAGGTCACTGTTACTTTAACCTCTCTGTGTGCAGTCTCTCTATTGTGTTCCTAACGCAGATAACATTTGTGACATGGAATCTTGGGCCGTCTACCTGATGCATGATACTGTGCCTCTGGGGAAGGTGCCCTGGAATGCTAAATAGGGCAAACCTCCTTGTATCCACCTTATACAGCAACGCAGCAACTTCATCAGCCATCAAATGCAGTTGGATACAGTGCCATTCTGCCACTTGTCCACAGTCTTCATTTTGTTTCTTCAGTTTCCACATGATTGGTGGGATGTGACAAGTGGTGTATCCCAGAAATCTATTTCGGGGCCTCACCTTTTCACCATACAGGTGCAGCATCCAAAATCCGGAGTTCTGGGACGATCCGTGGCAGGGTCGTCCGGAATCCGTAAAATGTTCTGGAATCCGGACCGGACGATCTTGACTACCTCAGGGCCTCCTCGCCGCCCTTGCCTCGGGCCCTCCTCGGCGGGGGCCCCGCCTGCCCGAACACCACCTCGGCGGGGGTGCCGCCTGCCCGAACACCACCTCGGTGGGGATCCCACCCGCCCGAACAGTTCTTCGGCGGGAATTCCGCCCCCCCCCCCCAGCTTTATGACGTTCCGAGATCCGGATATACCCAAACCTGGGCTCTGGTGTTTCCGGATTCATGACGTCACAAAAAAATCGAAAATCTGGAACGGCCTCGGTCCCGAGGGTTCCGAATTTTGGACGCTCAACTTGTATTTATGAATTTATTAACAACTTGGATGAAGGAATAGAGTTATATAGCCTCAACATTTCACCATATTTAACTATTGTTAAAGGCTATGACGGGCAAAAACAAATTATTGGAAAGCCCAATATGGAGACACAACAAAAATTTGCATTTAAATAGCGCCTTTAACGTTGCAGATGACACCAAGTTACGAGGAACAGTAAGTGCAGATGGGAAAAACTATTCAAATGATGTTCAGTGTAGGCAAGTGTGAGATCATCCACTTTGGAGCCAAGAAAGATAACTCAGATTATTTCTAAATGGTGAGTAACTAGGGACTGTCGAGGTGTAACGAGACTTTGGTGTCCAAGTTAAAAGCCAGTAGACAGGTACAAAAAACACTCAAAAAGGCTAGTGGAATATTGGCCTTTATCTCAAGGGACTGGAATGCAAAGGAGAAGAAGCTATGCTTCAGTTGTTAGTGTCTTGGCAGACCCCATCTGGAGTGCTGCATTCAATTTTGGGCACCACACCTCAAGAAGTATATGTTGGCCTTGGAAGGGGTGCAGCTCAGATTCACCAGAACGTTACCGGGGCTTAGAGGGTTACATTAAGAGGACAGGTTGCATAAACTCCATTTGTATTCTCTTGAGTATAAGCGATTGAGGGATGATGTTAAAAGGATTTGATAGGGTTGATACAGAGAAACTGTTTTGTCTGTTAAGGGAGTCAAGAACAAGGGGACATAATCTTAAAATTAGAGTTAGGCCATTCAGTTACACTTTTTCACACAAAGGGTAATAGAAATCTAACCCCCCTCCCCCCGTCCCAAAAAAGGGTGTGAATGCGAGGACAATTGGAGCTTTCAAGACTGAGATAGACTTTTGTTCGATAAGGGTATCAAGACATATGGAGCAAAGGCGGGATAATGGAGTTGAGGTGCAGATCTGCCATGGTCTAATTGATTGGCAGAACAGGCCCGAGGGGCTTAATAGTCTACTTCTGTTCCTATTGTTCCTCTGTTCCAAACTCTGCCTAACAATATGCAATCAGATTGTACAGTAATCATTACTAAAGTTGTATTTTACTGTGATTTATAATGACAGGCCAGATTCACCCCAAATCAGCTGAAATCTGACCCTTATTTGACACTGAAAATAGCCAAATATTCATATGTTAAATTAGCACCAATATAATACCAAGCTATTTAGGGGTAAATGTCCTCTCTGTGCCCCATATACAAGCCAGTATAAATTGCTGGCATAATGTGTTTTTGTCACTTTTTCTTGCTTCCCACATGGTACCAATTATTACTTTGTTATCTGTGCCACCCAACTCCACATTGCAACCCTAATATCTTCTGTGCTCTCATCATTTTCCAGTCACAAGAACTATGGGAAATTAGGGAAAGTGTTAAATCCAAGGAAGAGGCATATAAATTGGCCAGAAAAAGCAGCAAACCAGAGGACTGGGAGAAATTTAGAATTCAGCAGAGGAGGACAAAGGGTTTAATTAGGAGGGGGGGAAATAGAGTATGAGAGTAAGCTTGCAGGGAACGTAAAAACTGACTGCAAAAGTTTCTACAGATATGTGAAGAGAAAAAGATTAGTGAAGACTAATGTAGGTCCCTTGCAGTCAGAATCAAAGGAATTCATAATGGGGAAACCAGGAAATGGCAAACCAATTGAACAAATACTTTGGTTCTGTCTTCACTAAGGAAGACAACGAATAACCTCCCGAAAATACTAGAGGACCGAGAGTCTAGCGAGAAGGGGGAACTGAGGGAAATCCTTTAGTCAGGAAATGGTGTTCGGGAAATTGAAGGGACTGAAGGCCGATTAAATCCCCTGATAGTCTGCATCCCAGAGTACTTAAGGAAGTGACCCTAGAAATAGTAGATGCATTGATGGTCATTTTCCAACATTCCATGGACTCTGGTTCAGTTCCTATGGATTGGAGGGTAGCTAATGTAACCCCACTTTTTTTTTAAAAGGAGTGAGAGAAAACAAGGAATTATGGAGCGGTTAGCCTGATATCGGTGGTGGGGAAAATGCTGGAATCAATTATTAAAGATGTAATAGCAGCGCATTTGAAAAGCAGTGATAGGATCGGTCCAAGTCAGCATGGATTTATGAAAGGGAAATCATGCTTGACAAATCTTTGAGTTTTTTGAGAATGTTACTGATAGAGTTGATAAGGGAGAACTAGTGGATGTGGTGTATTTGGACTTTCAAAAGGCTTTTGACAAGGTCCCGCACAAGAGATTAGTGTGCAAAATTAAGGCACATGGTATTGGGGGTAATTTCTTGATGTGGTTAGAGAACTCGTTGGCAGACAGGAAGCAAACAGTGGGAATAAACGGGTCCTTTTCAGAATGGCAGGCAGTGACTAGTGGGGTGCCACAGGGCTCAGTGCTGGGACCCCAGCTATTTACAGTCTACATTAATGATTTAGACGAAGGAATTGAATGTAATATCTCCATGTTTGCAGATGACACTCAGCTAGGTGGCAGTGCGAGCTGCGAGGAGGCTGCAGGGGGACGTGGTCAGGTTAGGTGAGTGGGCAAATGCATGGCAGATGCAGTATAATGTGGATAAGTGTGAGGTTATCCACTTTGGTGGTAAAAACAGGAAGGCAGATTATTATCTGAATGGTGACAGATTAGTAAAAGGGGAGGTGCAACGAGACCTGGGTGTCATGGTACATCAGTCATTGAAGGTAGGCATGCAGGTACAGCAGGCAGTAAAGAAAGCAAATGGCATGCTGGCCTTCATAGTGAGGGGATTTGAGTATAGGAGCAGGGAGGTCTTATTGCAGTTGTACAGGGCCTTGGTGAGACCACACCTTCAGTATTGTATGCAGTTTTGGTTTCCTAATCTGAGGAAGAACATTCTTGCTGTTGAGGGAGTGCAGCGAAGGTTCACCAGACTGATTCCCGGGATGGCAGGACTGACATATGAAGAAAGACTGGATTTGACTAGGCTTATATTCACTGGAATTTAGAAGAATGAGAGGGGATCTCATAGAAAAATATATAAAATTCTGCCGGGATTGGACAGGTTAGATGCAGGAAGAATGTTCCTGATGTTGGGGAAGTCCAGAACCAGGAGTCACAGTCTAAGGATAAGGGTAAGCCATTTAGGACCGCGATGAGGAGAAACTTCTTCACTCAGAGAATTGTGAACCTGTGGAATTCTCTCCCACAGAAAGTTGTTGAGGCCAGTTCGTTAGATATATTCAAAAGGGAGTTAGATGTGGTCCTTACGGCTAAAGGGATCGAGGGGTATGGCGAGAAAGCAGGAATGGGGTACTGAAGTTGCATGATCAGCCATGATCATATTGAATGGTGGTGCAGGCTCGAAGGGCTGAATGGCCTACTCCTGCACCTACTTTCTATGTTTTTATGTGTGTTTGTACAAAATAAGATTAAAACTGTGTATGATTATGGAGGTGCCGATGAATACAAACTGGCAGCTGTACATCATAGGCATATGTAGATTCTGTTGTTGAGTCTAGAATATAATACCAGATTCTGGTATCCACCAGATATTTGAAGCAAGGAGTTCAGACAGTGGTGTGTTAAACCAGTTAACCATTAACAAATTATACACAGTAAGCTCCCTAAGTTAGTTTGCTCTCCGTGAGCTGAAAGCAATGTTCCCATGTTGCAGTTCTTTGACATACAGTATCATTGCAGATTTTGGCCTGCCCCTTACCAACCCCCACTTGTTTGTCTGAATGAACCTGTTCACTCTTATCAATTTAAATAAACCCATTCACCCTGACATCTCACTCTCTACTATTTTGAGCACTGTAAGTTCTTGACAACCTTCAGGCTGTTTAAAATATGCAACAACAAAACAATCAGATTGTACAATACAGTTTTTATTCTAAAATACTAGAGTATGAGTAGATTAAAACTGGAGTCTGGAGACTACGATCTAGAAATTCAATGGTGCCGTGTCTGTGTTTTGAGCCCTCCAGCTGCAAACTTCTCTATGGAGATTATCAGGGCTGGTCAGTGTTTGACTAACAAGAGGTGTTTTTTTTCTGGATTGGGACCCAGCCAGTTCTTCAAACCTTCAGGAGTGGAGAGCAGTGCTGCATCTGGAAATTATAGTAAAACTTCTATTGAGGACAGTTTTAAGTTTGAATAGTTATTGAACTGCGGAATTTGAATCCTCTGACTGAGACTTCAGTATTCTACTTCTTCAACGACCAGAGTATCTTAATTCATACGTTTAATTGTTAACTTTTTATTTAACATTTATTAATTGAAATTCTTTTCCTTCCTGCCCATTCAGTAAGTTCAAAGCCAGAAGTTCAAATGCTGAAGTTGGGGAAGCAGGAAATATAGAAAAATTATGTACCTGTCATTTTATCCTGCACCCTGTGAAAGCATGCCTGTGTTGTATTTTCAAATCATTTTCATATGTTGGCTCTATTGCAATTTGTGCAGTCATCATGGGTGAGGAAAAAGTCCTAAAACAGTTAATTATTGGTCTGAAGGACACATTGTTGACAGTACTTTAATGACATTAGAACTAAGCAAATTAACATTATATGACACTAGCCATTTAAAAATAATCCTTTTGGCTGTTGCATTGCAACTTGTGCATGCGATACACAAAATAAATGTTATTTATAGTAGATTATAGCAAATGATCTGTGGAGACTGAAAAATCTTAAGCAGTTTTTCAACACACACATTCCATTGCCTTTTGCATTATAGAGGCAATTTTACAATTGTGCACCACTATTAAATAAATGGATGAAAAATCATGGGCAGTGCACCTGTGATTTCCCATTATGCCTGGTTGGTGGGTGATGCCCTCTGCTGTTATTGTGAATTAGTAAAATAGTGTGCTGTAAGGGAATACCCTTTCCTGTGACAGCAGTGATTCAAGGTGTATCCCTACACTGAAGAAACTAATTGTCCAAAGTTTGTTTAGAGATCAGCTACATTATCCTTTGTACTTGCCCTCTAGTAAAAGTTCCCTTTGTAGATAATTGTAATTCTTTTGTAATAATTTTAGAAATCCTGCACATTATACTTTCTCTCTTTGTTGCTTTGGCCAGGGAATTATATATTTAATATGCTGTTACTCCTGATACAAATCAGCAGAAACTTGAACAAAGCTGCTTTTGTATTTAAGAAAATGAGAACTCCATTTTAAAACCAGAGTCGAATTACAACATTTGGCCATACGTCAAATATATTTATATAATTCAAGTGTGCATGCCAGCATACCTAATCACGGGCCTATTACAGCATGATTTAAGCGCCTTGGGATGTTTTACTACGTTAAAGGTGCTATATAAATAAAAGTTGTTGTTGTTATGATTTAGCAAGATTCCTCTGCTGATGTTTGGTACCAGCTAGTAAGTGGCAGTTGTCCAGATCCTGGTACTGCAACTTTTTCAAAGTAAGCTAAAAAAAAATTCTATATTCAGAAAGTAGAATTCTGAGCTAAAGTAAGTGGGGGAAAAAAACTATACTTCCGTAATGAAATTACAGCATGATTTTTCTGATTTATAAAGTGATTCAGATCATTCAAAGATTTTATTAATTTACAGTAAACAATGAAGTATAGTAACTTCCCATGAGTCAAATTGGAAGTGAGTCTTACTAAATTGTGTTTGCCTCTTTGGTTCTCATAATGTAATCTTTGTTTAAGGAATGGAATTGTATAGGTATATGTCTTCATTTTGAGAGATTTTGAGCATTTTTCACAGGAAAGATTTGGAAGCAAAGTTAATTAACTTGTATGTTGCGTTTAAAGCAAGTGTATTCATGCAATTTAAAAGAGATGTCTGAGGCAGGTGGTAGCTAAGATACGAATGAGTTAGCTTTGGAAACTGTAAATAATAAACCATCAGTTTGTCTTAGTCTCCGTAATCAATAAACACTTTGCACTCATTGAACTGTAAAGTACTTGATCCTTTTTGTAGCTGTGAAAGAGATAGGGACCCAGGCGGGTTGGCAAACTTTTGAAACAGATGCTGTGCAAGGAGGCAGATTTTTCAAACTGAAATCTGCAAAGTAGTGAGGTGCAGAAAAATGATGCAAAATTAAGGCAATGCAGCAGTGCTTTGTCCTGGATAGTGGTGAAATGGAGGCAATGCAGGAGGAGTGCTTTGTCCTGGATGGTGTCAAGCTTCTTGAGTGTTGTCGGTGCTGCACTCATCCATGCAAGTGGAGAATATTCCATTACACTCCTGATTTGTGCCTTGTAGATGGTGGAAAGGCATTGGTGAGTTGGGAGGTGAGTCACTCGCCTCTGACTTGCTCTTATAGCCACAGTTTTTATGTGGCTGGTCCAATTAACTTTCTGCTCAGTGGGGAAGAGTGACTATAATATGATAGAATTCTTTATTAAGATGGAAAGTGACACAGTTAATTCAGAGACTAGGATCCTGAATTTAAGGAAAGGTAAATTCGATGGTATGAATTGGCTAGAATAGACTGGCGAATGATACTTAAAGGGTTGACAGTGGATAGGCAATGGCAAACATTTAAAGATTTACAATGTACAATATACAATATACAATAACGATTTGGATGAAGGAGTTGAATGTAATATCTCCAAGTTTGTAGATGACACTAAACTGGGTGGCGGTGTGAGCTGTGAGGAGGATGCTAAGAGGCTGCAGGGTGACTTGGACAGGTTAGGTGAGTGGGCAAATGCATGGCAGATGCAGTAGAATGTGGATAAATGTGAAGTTATCCACTTTGGGGGCAAAAACACGAAGGCAGAATATTATCTGAATGGCAGCAGATTAGGAAAAGGGGAGGTGCAACGAGACCTGGGTGTCATGGTACATCAGTCATTGAAATCTGGCATGCAAGTACAGCAGGCGGTGAAGAAGGCAAATGGTATGTTGGCCTTTATAGCGAGGGGTTTTGAGTATAGGAGCAGGGAGGTCTTTACTGCAGTTGTACAGGGCCTTGGTAAGGCCTCACCTGGAATATTGTGTTCAGTTTTGTTCTCCTAATCTGAGGAAGGACGTTCTTGCTGTTGAGGGAGTGCAGCGAAGGTTCACCAGACTGATTCCCTGGACTGACACATGAGGAGAGACTGGATCGACGGGGCCTTTATTCACTGGAGTTTAGAAGGATGAGAGGGGATCTCATAGAAACATATAAAATTCTGACGGGACCGGACAGGTTAGATGCAGGAAGAATGTTCCCGATGTTTGGGAAGTCCAGAACCAGGGGACACAGTCTAAGGATAAGGGGTAAGCCATTTAGGACTGAGATGAGGAGAAACCTTTTCACTCAGAGTTGTCAACCTATGGAATTCCCTACTGCAGAGAGTTATTGATGCCAGTTCATTGGATATATTCAAGAGGGAGTTAGATATGCCCCTTACAGCTAAAGGGGTATGGAGAGAATGCAGGAAAGGGGTACTGAGGTGAGTGGATTAGCCATGATCTTATTGAATGGTGGTGCAGGCTCGAAGGGCCGAATGGGCTACTTCTGCACCTATTTTCTATATTTCTAATGGTGACCCCTAGGATGTTGATGGTGGGGGATTTGACGATGGTAATGCAGCTGAATGTTAAGGGGAGGTGGTTAGTCTCTGTCTTGTTGAAGATGGTCATTGCCAGACACTTGTGTGGCAAGAATGTTACTTGCCACTTAACAGCCCAAGCCTGAAGATTGTCCTGGTCTTGCTGCATGCGGGTATGAACTGCTTCATGATCTGAGGAGTTGCGAATGAAATTGAATACTGTGCAATCATCACAGAACATCCCCACTTTTGACTGTCCCAAACCCACAACCTCTACCACCAAGAAGGACAAGAGCAGCAGGCACATGGTAACACCACCACTCCAAGTTCCCCTCCAAGACACACTGACTTGGAGAAATATTTCCGTTCCTTCATCGTTGCTGGGCCAAAATCCTGGAACTTCTTACCTAACTGTGGGAGTACCTTCACCACATGGACTGCAGCAGGTCAAGAAGGCAGCTCACTGCCACCTTCTCGTATGCAATTAGGAATGAGCAATAAATGCTAGCCTTGCCAATGACGCCCACATCCCATGAATGAATTAAAAAAATGTAAGATGACCCACTGATGAGATGTTTTAGTGTGTTTTGTATTATTACGCAAAGACAAGTTTTACCAGTTGAATTAAATTAATCTGATCATAACCGTATAATGTTCATTTGCTGTGAAATAAGGCTTAATGATTCGTATTAAGTCTTAACTCACCGTTTGCTTGGTTAACCTTTGAAGAGATTGAAGAAGCATACATACAATAACACACACATCCTGTCCAGATCACAAGGCAATGCTATTGCAATGTTCCTGGGTTACACTACCGTAGATATAGGGCAATGGGAGTCAGCTCCCATAAAAAGTACAATGTATAAACCGCTTGTGGGAGCAACAGATCACTATTGAACCCGAGAAGGTTTCTCCAGCAGACTTGATTTGTAATAGTTTAATGAAGAGCAATCTTTTCAGAAGACAGTTTTGCTTTTGTTTGTCCTTTGCAAAATTAGAATGACAACAAATCTGTTTGGACAAAATTTCCATTGAATATTTTATTCCTCCATTCTATCAAAGTGTATGTTTTATACTCTTGTAAAAATGATGGTAATTATGGATGTTACATAATTATTTGCTCTTTGGAAAATGTGCTTTGAAAACTGAAATTACAGTCTCTCTTACGGCATACTCTGAGTACGCCGTCATAATCTATTTGAAAGGCTTCGCAACTTCTGGATTTCTGTATGCCTGAAATTCGGAACTTGCGATCTGTCAAGGTACACCTCGACAGATCAACTGAACAGTCTGATAAATGAGTATTGCTGGTGCAGAGTTGGGCTATTGGCCAACAACTGCCCAGCAATTGCCATGCAACTCTTACGGCTTATAAAAGCAGACGTAGGGCCTACTTGCATCAGTGCAAGGGTTATATATAAGGCTTAACTAAAACATTTAAAAATCCAAAATTATGCACATATACTTAAATGATTTAATGCAAATATTGGCCCGTATTAAGATGTTTTATATTTTCTAAATTTTATTTTTATTAAGGTTGGTGCGGTGAAGGAAGTTATGAATAAATTTGCAATTCAGTACATTGTTTAATCATAAAAATTCTGTACATTGTATGGTTATTTGGGGATTCCATTGCATATCATGAGGGGATTCCCTTTGTAAATGATTGCAATGGGATCCTGCTTTGTCATTGGAGGGACCGGGCTGATGTGATCCCAGGGATGATTCGGAACTGCCTGCATCCGTGGGATCTGTACATCTTTACGCTGCTGTCCACATGGAGGCCCGAGACCACAACTCTTTGCAGTCTGGGTGCCAGGAGGTACTTTCGGAATGGTATTGCAGGTCGAAGGCATACTCTAAAGGTACGCCTCCAGCCGCAATTTCTAAGTTAATATATTTTGAGTATTATAAGAAAGAAAGACTTGCATTTATATAGTGCCTTTCACGATCACCGGACATCTCAAAGCGCTTCACAGCCAATGAGTTACTCTTGGAGCGTAGTCACTGTTGTAATGTGGGATACGCGGCCAGCTTGCGCACAGCAAACTCCCACAAACAGCAATGTGATAATGACCAGATAATCTGTATTTTTGTTGTGTTGATTGAGGGATAAATATTGGCCAGGACACCAGGGATAACTCCCCTGCTCTTCTTCAAAATAATGACATGGGATCTTTTGCATCCACTTGAGAGAGCAAACGGGGCCTCTATTTAACGTCTCAGCTGAAAGATGGCACCTCCGACAGTGCAGCACACCGTCAGCACTGCACTGGAGTGTCAGCCTAGATTTTGTGCTCCAGTCCCTGGAGTGGGACTTGAACCCACAACCTTCTGATTCAGAGGTGAGTGTGCTACCCACTGAGCCACATGTGACACTATTATGTGGGTACTAGTAGTTTTGCCAATTCCTTGTACACATTAACTTTACTTTCTGTGTTGCGCTTTCAGGGAGCCCTGGGTGATATTACCAGCATACTAAGCTTAAATAAAGGAGACTATGAAGGTATGAGGGCAGAGTTGGCTAAAGTGGACTGGGAAAATAGATTAAAGTGTAGGATGGTTGATGAACTTTGGTGTACATTTAAGGAGATACTTCACAACTCTCAAGAAAAATATATTCCAGTGAGGAGGAAAGGGTGTAAGAGAAAAGATAGCCATCCGTGGCTAACTAAAGAAATAAAGGATGGTATCCAATTAAAAACAAGGGCATACAAAGTGGCCAAAACTAGTGGGAGGACAGAAGACTGGGAAGGTTTTAAAAGCCAGCAAAGAATGACTAAAAAAATGATTAAGAAAGGGAAGATAGACTATGAAAATAAACTAGCGCAAAATATAAAAACAGATAACAAGAGTTTCTATAGGTATATAAAAAGGAAAAGAGTGGCTAAAGTAAATGTTGGTTCCTCAGGACGAGACCGGGGAATTAGTAATGGGGAACAAGAACATGGAGATGGCAGAAACTCTGAACAAATATTTTGTATCAGTCTTTACAGTAGAGGACACGAAAAATATCCCAACAGTGGATAGTCAAGGGGCTATTGGGGGGGGGGGAGGAACTTAACACAATCACAATCACTACGGAGGTGGTACTCAGTAAGATAATGGGACTTAAGGCAGATAAATCTCCTGGACCTGATGGCTTGCATCCTAGGGTCTTAAGAGAAGTAGCGGCAGGGATTGTGGATGCATTGGTTGTAATTTACCAAAATTCTGGGGAGGTCTCAGCAGATTGGAAAACTGCAAATGTAACGCCCCTATTTAAAAACGGAAGCAGACAAAAAGCAGGAAACTATAGACCAGTTAGCCAAACCTATGTGGTTGGGAAAATGTTGGGAGTCCATTATTAAAGAAGCAGTAGCAGGACATTTGGAAAAGCAAAATTCGGTCAGACAGAGTCAGCATGCATTTATGAAGGGGAAGTCATGTTTGACAAATTTGCTGGAATTCTTTGAGGATGTAACGAACAGGGTGGATAATGGGGAACCAGTGGATGTGGTGTATTTGAACTTCCAGAAGGCATTTGACAAGGTGCCCCATAAAAGGTTACTACACTAGATAAAAGTTCACGGGGTTGGGGGTAATATATTAGCATGGATAGAGGATTGGCTAACTAACAGAAAACAGAGTTGGGATAAATGGTTCATTCTCTGGTTGGCAACCAGTAACTAGTAGAGTGCCGCAGGGATCAGTGCTGGGACCCCAACTGTTTACAATCTATATTAACGACTTGGAAGAAGGGACCGAGTGTAACGTAGTCAAGTTTGCTGAAGATTCAAAGATGGTTGGAAAAGCAATGTGTGAGGAGGACACAAAAAATCTGCAAAAAGACATAGACAGGCTAAGTGAGTGACCAAAATTTGGCAGATGGAGTATAATGTTGGAAAGTGTGAGGTCATGCACTTTGGCAGAAAAAAAATCAAAGAGCAAGTTATTATTTAAATGGAGAAAGATTGCAAAGTGCTGCAGTATAGTGGGACCTGGGGGTACTTGTGCATGAAACACAAAAGGATAGTATGCAGGTACTGCAAGTGATCAGGAAGGCCAATGGAATCTTGGCCTTTATTGCAAAGGGGATGGAGTACAAAAGCAGGGAAATCTTGCTACAGCTCAATAGGGTATTGGTGAGGCCGCACCTGGAGTACTGCATGCAGTTTTGGTTTCCATATTTACAAAAGGATACACTTGCTTTGGAGGCAGTTCAGAGAAGGCTCACTAGGTTGATTCCGGAGATGGGGGGGTTGACTTATGAGGAAAGGTTGAGTAGGTTGGACTTCTACTCATTGGAATTCAGAAGAATGAGAGATGATTTTATTCGAAACGTATAAGATTGAGGGGGCTTGACGGGGTGGATGCAGAGAGGATGTTTCCACTGATGGGGGAGACTAGAACTAGAGGGCATGATCTTAGAATAAGGGGCCGTCCATTTAAAACCAAGATGAGGAGGAATTTCTTCTCTCAGAGGGTTGTAAATCTGTGAAATTCGCTGCCTCAGAGAGCTGTGGAAGCTGGGACATTAAGAAACTGTCTATTTCTGTCTTAAATTTATTCAAACGATAAGGAGATAAGTGGTTATGGGGAGCGGGCAGGTAAGTGGAGCTGAGTCCGTGATCAGATCAGGCTCGAGAGGCCGTATGGCCTACTCCTGTTCCTATTTCTTACGTTCTTATGTTCTTATATGCCAGTGTGCCGTGCACCCTTGCATCTAGCAAGTCAGTGAGATAATCACTTTTCCGAAGGATGAAGAACATCAGCAGGGGAGGGTTCTTGACTTTTTAAAATGGCTGGATTCCCCAAGGTACAAGGCCTATTTGGTGCTCCTTTTAATGCTTTTATGAATAGGCAGGAATTACATTTGATTAACATTCAAGTTGTATATGGCCAAATACCCTAGAAGCTGCCATGATTCATTTATCCTATAGTTTATAGTCCCACCCTTGTTTCAGAGCCTTCCACCCTCGGTGGATGGATCTTTGGAGATTAGGGAGATGAGCCGCTGGGAATCCCAGTACAGCACCTGGAAGAAAATATGCCTCTATCAGGAACCAAATAAAATACACTGTTGTACTGCTCAAATAATGACTCTGCTGCTTGGATTCGTCTAAGAGGTTGCTGCGGTACACCCCCAAAAATATATTTGAAATAATAGTTGTGTGCTGTATGCTGCATAATTATGCTGTCCAAAGAGAAATTGAAATGCGGCAGGAGGAGGGTCGTGAAAAGAAAATGGATGGAAGCAATGAAACCGAGCCTGTGGATTTGACACTTCTACTTGAACAGCAACATGCTTGGGAAATCTGCCAACAGTTATTTGAGAGTCAATTTGTTTAAAATTTTTAAGCCCCCTAATACAAGCATTCCTGGATCATGTTCCCCATAAACTGTAATGCAAGCCCCATACTGTAGCTCACCTACTATGAATGTACATCCAGTTAAATTCTCAAGCATAAATGCCTAACAAACAAAACAAAAGTCCAAGATTGAGTTCAAGTGCAAATGTGTGAAATTTAGTGATTGCGAAAATGTGCTACTTCTGTGGTCGACTATTTCTCGCAAATGTGTTTTCCTTGGCAACAAGTATGGTGAGGTTGCAATACTGGACAGCCACCCATCATCCACACTTCGTAAACTTTTGCTCATCAAAAACTCTGCTATTCGTACCCTGACTTGCACCAAAACCTGTTCATCCATCACCCCTGTGCTCGCTCACCTACATTGGCTCCTGGGCCAGCAACACATCAAATTTAAAATACTCATCCTTGGGGGGGGGGGGTTCAGATCCCCCTATGGCCTTGATCCTCCATATCTCTAACCTCCTCCACCCCGACAACATCCTGCATCACCTCACCCTCTTGGAGGAAACGGTGCTGGCCATTCTTAGGGGCACAGCTGAGCCCGTGGCCAGCAGCGAGATTGAAGGAATACAAGATGCCGGTATCGTCATATGTTATCCTCCTGCACATTGAGAGACACCGGGCATGAGTGGTCTGCAGCCAGGGCAGGAGGAAAGGATAGCTCAGGTGTCAGCTCCCTGGAAGGCGAGAACACTGATGAGTATGCACAATGAAATGCTTGGTGCATTGCCAGAAAGCCTAAATGCAATGTCAAGGAGCATGGAGGAATCCAGCTCCAGCCTTGCACAGGGCTTTGGGCAGAGCTTGGAGCCCATTCTTTCCAGCATGGAAGGGATGGCCAGATCCATTAACACACTTGTGGACCCAACCATCATACCACATCTGAAGGCAGAAATGTCAGCTTCCATTGTAGCACAAGCAGAAACCACCCAACATCTGAGTGCTTGCATTGGAAGCTCAGTCTGACGTCCTGCAAGCACCGACTGCTTTCACCATGGCTGGCTTTACCAGTGTTGAAAGGGTCTTGTAGGGGCTAGTCTATATTTCAGCAGTTTACTAGGATTTCTGAGGCGCTGTCCCTGGGGAACAGCAATGGATCCGTGGAGGCTGACCCTCTCTCAGGATGACAGCATGCGACCTCCCACCACGACCACTCTGCTCCTATCCTTGCTGTTACCTGTCAGCCAGCCCAGCTTTCTGCTGCCCATGCCGAGGTGGTGCAGTCCGAAGCTAGGCCTATTGGGCCCAGAGCTCCTCGAGGTACTCCTGCAAGGTCATCTGCAATCTTTCCCATTGAAAGTCAGCAGCCTTCCACCAGCCATGCTGCAACCACAGCAATACCATTACGTAGGAGCACTAGAATAGGCAAAGGCAATGTAAGACAATCACTAAGGGAATGCACAAGCGTGATTAGTTTAATTTTTGATGTAATATTGGATAGATATATTGATAAAGTTTGATTGGAAAGTTTGCTTTGTGGGCGCTTTTATTGCAGCATTGTGGCCAAGATGATGCTTTGATCAGTCAGTAACAGAGTGAAGGTAAGTTGAGGGAACTAATGGGGAATTAGGATTGCATTCACTCATACCACAGGCGGATGATTAAATTCCGGATATCCTGGAAAGGAGCGGTCTGGGATTCCTCCTTCCTTCCACTTATGCATCTTTATCCTTCTCCTCTTCTTCCTCCTCGTGATGACCAGGTTGTGGAAGATACCGCAGACTACAAAGAATCGGAATACACGCTCCTGTGAGCACTGTAGGGCTCCTCAAGAGCAATCCAGACAGCGAAAGCATTGTTTATGGATGGCAGTGGTCTGCTCTATGATTTTTCAGGTGGCAGCATTGTATGCATACTGCCCACGTTTTGTTGGATTGCCACCCAACAAGTAGCCACTCTCTGGTTTGTTTTGGTGGCGCAAAGACTGAGGGAGGAGCAGACTGGCGCAGAATAAAAGCATCATGATTTCTGCCAGGATACTAGGCATTCACCATCATGACATGCTGAGCAATGGTCACACACCAACTGCACATTCAGCAAGTGGTAACCTTTGCGGTTGCGGTACAACTTGGCATTTATATACGGTGCCCGCAAAGCCACATGCATGCAGTCATTGTCGCACTGCACCATTAGGAAGTTTGCTATCCTGGCAATGCCATGTGCACACTCCACCTGCTTTTCTCTGGTCACTCACCTCACCTGCCATAAAGTGCTTCTGTCACACCTCTCATGCAGCAGTGGACAGCAAACTATGCGATGTTACAGATGTCGCATTCTGCAGCTTCGAAGGATCCCAACGCAAACAAATTCAGGGTCTTGGTCACCTTCAGGGCCATTGTCAGCGCTGTCCTTGCCCTGGAATCAGGCTGTAGGTCTGGTTGCAAGAGGTGGCAATGTTCTGAGAGCATCTCCTTTGTAAATTGCTGACACCTCAGACTCCTGGCTCAGGTTGAGGTAAGAGAATTCCTCTTGGAAAACCATAGGTGGGTAAGGTTTCCTGGCTGAGAGTCTTTCTCCCCGTCTTCCTCTTCCCTCTGCTAGCAGCTTGTCCTCTTCACTGCCTCTGCTCTATCTCCCGGTCATGCTGCAGGCCAAAGGGATCACAACTAGAGCACCCATGACTGGGAGCAAGTGGTCTGACCAGAATCCTTGAATTGAGAAGCAAGGCCTTCTCCACTTGCAGCACTACTCCGTCACCTCAAAAACTTTAAATAACTCTAGAAAGCTCCAAACAGTTCCACAAACTTGCACACAGCCAGTAGAAATCAAAAAGCAAGTTACCTGAAAACTGTTGATGATCCCTTTAAATATTGCTGGTGGGAGGGGTCCTTCCTGCTGCTGAACGCATGTTCAGCTGTACGAGGTTAAGAGAGAGCATTGGCTCCAGCGATGATGACAAAAATGGCAGCACTGGTGTCAAATCAGAGTTGCACACTGATTGATGTCACGATTTGCCTACTTCATCATCATAGGCTGTCCTTCAAAATCAAGGAAGACTTACTTCCACTCTAAAAGTGAGTTCTCAGGTGACTACAGTCCAATGCGGGAATTACAGTCTCTATCACAGGTGGGACAGACAGACAGTCATTGAAGAAAAGGGTGGGTGGGGAGTCTGGTTTGCACACGCTTCTTCTGCAGTTTGCATTTTGTTTCTGCATTTCTCGCCGACGACACTTGAGGTGTTCAGCGCCCTCCTGGATGCGTTTCCTCCACTTAGGGCAGTCTTGGGCCCGGGATTTCCAGGTGCCGGTGGACATGTTGCACTTTATCAAGGAGGCTTTGAGGGTGTCCTTGAAACGTTTCCTCTGCCCACCTGGGGCTCACTTGCCATGTAGAAGTTCAGAGTAGAGCACTTGCTTTGGGAATCTCGTGTCGGGCTGGTCGAGTGTGGTCAGTGCTTCGATGAAGGGGATGGCGTATAAAAGCAGGGAAGTCTTGCTACAGTTGTACAGGATATTGGTGAGGCTACACCTGGAATGCTGCATGCAGTTTTGTTTTCCATATTTACGAAAGGATATACTTGCTATGGATAGAGTTCAGAGAAGGTTCACGAGGTTGATTCCAGAGATGAGGGGGTTAACTTATGAGGAAAGGTTGAGTAGGTTGGGCCTCTACTCATTGGAATTCAGAAGAATGAGAGGTGATCTTATCGAAACATATAAGATTATCAGGGGGCTTGACAAGGTGGATGCAGAGAGGATGTTTCCACTGATAGGGGAGACTAGAACTAGAGGGCATAATCTTAGAATAAGGGGCCGCCCATTTAGAACTGAGATGAGGAGAAACTTCTGAGGGTTGTGGATCTGTGGAATTCGCTGTCTCAGAGAGCTGTGGAAGCTGGGACGTTGAATAAATTTATGACAGAAATAGACAGTTTCTTAAATGATAAGGGAATAAGGGGTTATGGAGAGCGGGCAGGGAAGTGGACCTGAGTCCATGATCGGATCAGCCATGATCGTATTAAATGGTGGAGCAGGCTCGAGGGGCCGTATGGCCAAACTCCTGCTCCTATTTCTTATGTTCTTATGTTGGCCTGATCGTGAACACTGACGTAGTGCGTCTGTCCTCCCAGTGGATTTGCAGGATCTTGCGGAGGCAGCGCTGGTGGTACTTTTCCAGCGCTTTGAGGTGTCTACTGTATATGGTCCACATCTGAGTCAGCTCGGAGGGCGGGTATCACTACTGCCCTGTAGACCATAAGCTTGGTGCCAGATTTGAGGTCCTGGTCTTCAAACGCTCTCTTCCTCAGGTGACTGAAGGCTGCGCTGGCACACTGGAGGCAGTGTTGGACCTCAGCGTCGATGTTGGCCCTTGCTGATGGTAGAATCCCAAGGTATGGAAAATGGTCCACATTGTCCAAGGCCGCGCCGTGGATTTTGATGACCGGGGGACTGTGCTGTGTGGCGGGGACAGGTTGGTGGAGGACCTTTGTCTTACGGATGTTTAGTGTAAGGCCTATGCTTTCGTACGCCTCGGTGAAGATGTTGACGATGGCTTGGAGTTTGGCCTTGAGCGCAAACGCAGACGCAGGCGCTGTCGGGATACTGTAGTTCGATGACAGAGGATAGGATGACCTTGGATCTAGCCTGGAGGTGACGAAGGTTGAACAGATTCCCATTGGTTCTATAGTTTAGTTCCACTTCAGCGGGAGCTTGTTGAGAGTGAAATGGAACATTGCAGTGAAGAAGATCAAGAAGAGCGTTGGCCCGATGACGCAGCCCTGCTTGACCCCGGTCCGGACATGGATTGGGTCTGTGGTAGATCCATTGGTCAGGATCACGGCTTGCATGTCGTCGTGGAGCAAACAAAGGATGGTGACAAACGTTTGGGGGCAGCTGAAACAGAGGAGGATGCTCCATAATCCCTCACGGTTGACAGTGTCAAAGGCCTTTGTGAGGTCCAAGAAGCCAATGTTGGCTGCTGTTCCCTGCATTTCTCTTGTAGTTGTTGCGCGTGAAGATCATGTCCATTGTACCCCTTAGTGGACGGAATCCGCATTGTAACTCTGAGGAGTTCTTCAGCCACAAGAAGAAGATGGTTGAGGAGGATTCTAGCGATGACTTTCCCAGTGGCCAACAGCAGGGAGATTCTTCTGTAGTTGCAGCAATTTGACTTCTCCCCTGTTTTGAATATGGTTATGATTACGGCATCTCAGATCTCCCGGCATGCTCTCCTCCTTCTAAATAAGAGAGATGAGGTCATGCATTCATGACAATAGTGCTTCTTCGCCATACTTTAGGGCTTCAACGGGGATTCCATCTGCTCCTGATGCCTTGTTCTTGAGCTTTTGGATGGCCTTTTCTACCTCATGCAGGGCTGGGGTTTTGCTGAGATGGTGGCGGGTAGCATGCTGCGGGATGGAGTCGAGGTCACTCAAGTCAAAGGCAGAGTCTCGATTAAGGAGATCTTCGAAATGCTCCTTCCAGCGGCTCTGACTGCCTTGGTGTCCTTAATAAGTGTCTTCCTGTTCTTGGCTAGCAGTGGGATGGGGCCGGAGGTGGACTTAACTGCAGCGAAGAATCCTTGCACGTCATGGCTGTCGGCCAGCTGCTGGATCTCCTGTGCTTTCTCCACCAACCATCTATTCTTTAGGTCGCGGATTTTTTGTTGGACCTCTGCCGTCAGCTGCTTTGCTGCTCCCGAATTGGGTTGCTGCTTTTTCAGAAATGCCCTGCGCTTGCGGTTTATTAGCTCCTGGATCTCCTGGTCATTCTCATCAAACCAGTCTTGGTGTTTCCTGGTTGAATAACCGAACGTCTCTTCACAGACGCTGGCTATGGTGGCCTTGAGGGCAGACCAGGCGCTGTGGGCACTCTGCGTCTCTGGGTTATCGAGGGTCACCTGATTGGCAGTGAGGCTGGCTGGCTGTGTAGGGCTCTCTTAACTGGGTCTTTGAGTGCCCCAGCATTTACTTTCCTGGGGCATTGCTTCTGTTGTTGTCACCGCTTTGGGACTATATTAATGTTGATGACTGAACGGATTAGGCGGTGGTCCGTCCAGCAGTCATTGGCTCCTGTCATGGCGCGGATGATGAACAAGTCCTTGCGGTCCCTTGCTCGGATGATGACGTAGTCGAGCAGGTGCCAGTGCTTGAAGCGAGGGTGTTGCCATGATGCCTTGTACTTGCCCTTCTGGTGGAACAAGGTGTTGGTGGTGACAAGGTCGTGTTCTAGGCATTTTGTCAGGAGCAGGGTACTGCTGGAGTTGATTTTCCCTACCCGCTCTCTGTCGATCACGTTTCCCCAGAGGTCTGTGCCCTTAC
The DNA here is from genome assembly GCF_044704955.1 of Pristiophorus japonicus. NCBI lineage: Eukaryota > Metazoa > Chordata > Chondrichthyes > Pristiophoridae > Pristiophorus > Pristiophorus japonicus. The sequence continues at coordinate 64,449,433 of NC_091991.1, forward strand.
CGACTCTGGCGTGGAAGTAGTCGAGGAGGATCGGTTTGTCATCCGTAGGGACTCGGTACAGGAATTGTTCGAGGCTGGAGTCGAAGTCCTCTTTGGCCTCATCTGCTGTGTCGAGTGTTAGGGCTTACGCGCTAATAACTGTGGCGCACTGGTTCCAGAGAGTCATGAGACATTCGCTTATCCTGCAGGGGTAGTCTCTGAGGCGGCTGACCAGCTCATTCTTGATGGCGAAGCCAACTCTATGGAGACGCCGTTTTTCTTCTGCTTTGCCTTTCCAGAAAGTGGTGTAACCACCACCTTGTTCTTTGAGCTGGCCTTCCCCTGCCCACCGGGTCTCGCTTAGGGCGGCAATACTTCTTGCACATGCTCCTAACGGCCACTCTACTGCTTGCAACAAGATGGTGTCCGGCGCGGCCCGCACAAGAAGTGCGTGCGTGCTGCTCTGATGCCATCTTGGTCCCAAGTCGGCACTCTTAGAGACCAAACAATGGGTGCTATGCAACCTGTAGAGTAAGCTTAACTGTTTTCCTTTTATGTACCTCACTCCCTGAAAGGAATAATTCACTCCGGTGTACAATTCCAGAGGCAACAACAAAGCTTTGTCTGCTACTTTTTGGCAGTGGATTTTTCAGTCACTAATTCTCTTTCCGGCCCCCCGCCGTTTACATCAGGCACAATATAGTGGTCTCACTGCTGCAACGGCAAAAATCAGTTACTATCCAAAATCAATTTCTTTTTAAAAAGTAAGCTTAGCTACTACGTTTATCAGTTTAATTATTCTCCACGTGTGACTTCACTATCAACTGGTTATACTTAAAACTTAAACTACTGTAACTCTTTTCTCAATTAGTAACTGAGAATATAATGTCATTTTTATTTGGATAACAAGCCTCTATCAAAATAGATATTGAAGAGAAACGTCTCCTCGGAACATAAGGTAGTACTCTGAAATTACTGACCATAAAAATTGCAGCAAGTGGGAGTGATAGAACATTACAGTAAAAGTCATTTGAGGGCAAAAATATTTGACAATTGTGATACAGGCTGTAGTATGTTTGCTATTCTTGCTGTTTTATAATTTTTTTTTTTAAGTTGGAGCTCGTACAAATGTTCTTTTTCCAAAACAGAAAGCATGTGGCGTGGATTCCTCAATATTGAGGGCAGTCTGGATAACGCACTTGCTGACCACCATTTATTATTGTTTATACATTATTCAATGTAAGATGAAATATAATTTATCATTTTAATGGAAATTGAATTTCAGTAAAAATTTACTTTGGCGTACTGACTTTTCTTTTTATAGACTAATGAATGTTGTACTGCCAGACAGTGTCCACTGGAATGGTAGACACACAGATCCTCTCTAATCCATTATCGCCACTGGAAAATGACTCTGGGAGTCCTTTGGTTGGAGTATTGGTACAGGAAATGGAGAATGTACAGGACATTTCACAATCTGTGGGGGACAACAGCTCGGAGGCATTCAGTGTTGATGAGAACCTGACTTCAGGAAATGGTCCCGGATCAAATGAAACTGTGCCAGGTAGGGAGGTTTATTTAGGTTGGTCAATTTTTCCAAATGTTTCAGTGAGTAGGAAGCTGGTCCATGTGAATATGATTTGAGTATATGATCTATTGTTGCATTAGACTTAACTTTTTACTACAATGGATCTAATATTCTGCCCACAGATAGAACAGAGCTATTCATTGGCAACTGCAGCTCATCTATTCAAAATAGTGGAATTACTATTAGACAAATTAGAAACAAGTGGCACCCGAGTTCATTTTCAGACTGATGATCTGTAGAAAATTATGTAAATTAGTTTAAAAAAAAATGTAATTCATAGGCCACGACTTCATGCCTGCCTGGGAGCACGACTTGTACACCTGTGCTACCAATATACAGATTTTACACCATCATAGAATAGTACAGCACTGAAGGAGGCCATTTGGCCCATCGAGGCTGCACTGCTCTTTCGAAGAGCAATCCAGTTAGTCCCACTCCCCCACCCTTTCCCCAAATCTCTGCAATTATTTCTCCAAGTATTTATCCAAATTCCTTTTGAAGGCTACTATTGACTCTATATCCAACCATCCTATCCCGCAGTGCATTCCAAATCCTAACCACTCATTGTGTACAAAAGTTTATCCTCGTGTCACTGCTGGTTCTTTTACCTTAAATCTGTGCCCTCTGGTTATCAACCCTTCAGCCATTGGAAAGTTACTCTTTATTTACTCTAAACCCTTCATGATTTTAAACACCTCTATCAAGGGGAATAACCCCACCTTCTCCAGTCTATCCATGTAACTGTATTCCTTCATCTCTGGAATAATTCTAGTAAATCTCTTATGTACCCTCTCAAAGCCTTCCCATCCTTTCCAAAGTGTGGTGCTCAGAATTGGACACAACTGGGACAGTTTAAGGAAGATGTTTTTAAAAACAGGTGCTCCAACCAAGAATTCGAGTCGGGATAACTTTTCTAATTTTTGTGTGTTTGTGTATGAATCTGACCTTTGTGACTCCCATAAAGAATCACATATTGCAGTGGTTTTACGACTGATGGAGAACAGTGGTATTCCCCACAGGTGTTACCTCTGTTGATGAAATTCTAGAGATAAGTAAAAGCAGCGAAATGTATTGCCAATAGCAAAAATACTTGGGTCAGAATCTTTTAAACAATTGGGAGCAAAAAAAACGGAGAGAAAGTACCTTTTTGAAAACAAACTTAATTGGCTGTGAGTGGAGGTTGATATCCATGGACTCTGTCAAATGCTCATCCTATTGATAAGAATGCTTGAGCAGCGGGGGAATTAGTCTCGCTCACCTCCAGTTGTTATAACAATCTTTGCTTTCAGAGGAATACTCTGGAGCACATCATTGAGCACTGCCCTCAGAGGAAATTTGCAGGCAGCCTATAAGATATCCACACTGTACTTAGATATTGGTATTTTCTTTGCTACTACCATACGAAGGAAGAATACTTGACTTAAACTCTCTGAGCTAGAAATTCAGCTCTGTCGCGCCTGGCTTTTCGGCGGTACGAATGCCATTTTGTGTCCAAACTGCTGCAGGCCATTTTGATGAGGGTGTTGACGTCGGCATTGGGAATGTGTGCTATTAGTATGCAGAATAAGAAGGTAGTGACGTTGCACGCTGATTTAACGCTAACGCTGCCATTTTCGATCTCAATGCTGGAGCTAACACCCTCTCTTAACCTCGCACAGCTGAACATGCGTTCAGCAGCAGGAAGGACCCAACACCAGCGCTATTAAAAGGGATCATCACCTACTTGCAGGTTAGTTGCTGATTGATTTCTACTAGCTGTTGTACAAGTGTTTGGTGCTTTCTCGACGACTTTAAAGTTGCCTAAGTTCTACAAGGTGTGGTGTGACTTAAAACAATCATCATCACTAGAGAAAAACTACTAGGCAAACTAATGGGACTAAAGGTAGACAAGTCCCCTGGTCCTGATGGCATGCATCCTTGGGTCTTAAAAGAGGTGGCTGCAGAGATAGTGGATGCATTGGTTGTAATCTACCAAAATTCCCTGGATTCTGGAGAGGTCCAGCAGATTGGAAAACGGCAAATGTAATGTCCCTACTTAAGAAAGGAGGGAGACAGGAAGAAAGAGACCAGTTAGCCTAACATCTGTCATTGAGAAAATGCTGGAGTCCATCATTAAGGAAGTAGTAGCAGGACATTTCGAAAATCATAATGCAGTCAAGCAGAGTCAGCATGGCTCTATGAAAGGGAAATCATGTTTGACAAATTTGCTGGAGTTTTTTGAGGATGTAACGAGCAGGGTGGATAAAAAGAAACCAGTAGATGTATATTTGGATTTCTGGAAAGCATTCGATAAGGTGCCATATAAAAGATTACTGCACAAGATAAGAGCTCACAGGGTTGGGGGTAATATATTAGAGTGGATTGATGATTGGCTAACTGTTTTCTGTTGGAGAGTCAGGATAAATGGGTCATTTTCAGGTTGGCAAATTGTAACTAGTGGGGTGCCACAGGGATCCGTGCTGGGGCCTCAACTATTTACAATTTATATTAATGACTTGGATGAAGGGACCGAGTGAAATGTAGCCAAATTTGCTGATGATACAAAGATAGGTGGGAAAGCAAGTTGTGAGGAGGATGCAAAGAATCTATAAAGGGATTATAGATAGGCTCAGTGAGTGGGCAAAAATTTGGCAGATGGAGTATAATGTGGGAAAATGTGAGGTTATCCACGTTATTAGGAAAAATAAAAAAGCAAATTATTTAAATGGGCAGAGATTACAAAATGCTGCAGTACAGAGGGATCTGGGGGTCTTTGTACATGAAACACAAAAAGCTAGCATGCAGGTACAGCAAGTAATTAGGAAGGCAAATGGAATGTTGGCCTTTATTGCAAGGGGAATGGAGTATAAAAGTAGGGAAGTCCTGCTATAACTGTACAAGGCGTTGGTGAGATCACACCTGGAGTACTGCATACAGTTTTGGTCTTATTTAAGGAAGGATATACTTGCATTAGGGGCAGTTCAGAGAAGGTTCACAAGGTTGATTCCTGAGATGAAGGGATTGTCAAATGAAGAAAGGTTGAGCAGGTTGGGCCTTTACTCATTGGAGTTTAGAAGACCGAGATGATCTTATTGAAACGTATAAGAATCTGAGGGGGCTTGACAGGGTAGATGCAGAGTGGATGTTTTCCCTCATGGGGAAATCTGGAACTAGGGAGCATAGTTTCAGAATAAGGGGTCACCCATTTAAAACGGAAATGAGGAGGAATTTCTTCTGAGCGTTGTGAATCTTTAGCTGGGTCATTGAATATATTTAAGGTGGAGATAGACAGATTTTTGAACGATAAGGGAGTCAAGGATTATGGAGAGCAGGATGGGAAGTGGAGTTGAGGCCAGGATCAGATCAGCCATGATCTTATTGAATGGTGGAGCAGGCTCGAGGGGCCAAATGGCCTACTCCTGCACCTATTTCTTATGTTATGTTCTTGTGTTGAGGCGAATAGTATAGATGCATTTAAGGGGAAACTAGATAAGCATATGAGGGAGAAGGGAATAGAGGGTTACTGCTGATTGAGTTAGATGAGAAAGTTTGGGAGGAGGCTCGAGTGGAGCATAAATTATGGCATGGACTGGTTGGGCTGAATGGCCTGTTTCTGTGCTGTATAATCTGTGTTACATATTTCTGTAATGGATTATTTGTTCCAGCCTCTACCCTTTTAGACAAATTAATTATTTTATTCTGCAGAGAACATGTAAATTAAATGTTATAATCTTTTTTTGTTTGTAGAATATTGAGCCCAAATTTGGCCCTCCGGTTTTTTCGGCGCACCTCCGAGCCCCCCACCGACACTATAGAGCAAAAACAGCGCCAAAAAAAATACTTGCAATTATGGCCGATTTTTGGGCCGTCTGTCGAGGTGGCGTGGCGCAGAATACAGAGAGGGGGGGCAGAGCTAGGTCCATGCTGGCCGTGCAGAGCCAGCAGGGGGGCGGGGCCTGATTGGAGTGCCTGTGAGAGTGCCGGCAGCACATGCATGCTCGTTGCAACGTTCGCGCATGCTCAATGGGGCAATAACATTGGCAATCGCCCATTTTTAAAGGGAGAACCTCTTAGTTTTGGATGCCTGCTTGATGTTTTGAACACTATAGCAATGCTGTTTGGAGTACTGTGCAAGAAATCGGCTGCTAAGCCTCCACAAGGAGTGCCGCATAGGTGAGAATCATTCATTGCTGCAAGCAAAATAAGGACTTTGTGCTTTGAAAAATCTGAGTGTCAATTCAATAGAGCAATGCAACACCGTGTGCCAAAAACGAAGAATTTCACACATCAAGAAGTGAAGGTACTAGTGAATGTAATCAAGGAAAGATGGCAGGAGCTGGATATGAGCAACAGAGGTCGCACAAAAGTGCCACCCAAAGAAATTAATAAATGCTGGAACAAAGTTGCAGAAGATTACTGCGCAGTGGTGAATATCACGAGAAATGGGAGGCAGTGTAAAAAGAAATGGCAGGACCTTGGTAAAGCAGTTAGTGTAAGTAATATTTTCATTTGTCAATGGAATTGCACCTGTAAATGTGATCATCTGCATATGTCCCACCCAGCAGAAAGACATCCTCTCTAACAAGTTATGTTTTCATCTTTGCAGAAGAAATTGGCCCACAACAAAAGGGAAAGAACTCGAACAGGAGGAGGCCCGCCAAATCTGCACTCACTGACACCCTTGGAACAGTTGGTCGCTGCTTTGATGAGTCCTAGCTGGAGAAAAACAATCAGTATTGCGCAAGCTGGGCCCACATACGAGAGAGAGGGTAAGTACTGAAAATTACTCGTGGCCCTTCAAACCAACCTGCTGCCTGTCCTGCTACATGTGAGCCTACTCATGCCACCCATCCTGCCCCCTCCTCTGCTGCTAACCATTTGACTGTTCTGTTATATTTTGCAGAACATGATGCCAATCCTGAAGATACAGAAGATGATTCAGACGCGGACGAGCCACCCCAATTTTGTAGGGGGGAGGGGGTGGCCATGGAAAGGTATGAAGGGGAGAATCTTGAACTTGCGTTGCCAAGCACTTCCATGATTTCTGATTTGTTATTCCGTGGTTTGAGCGCAGCCCAGTCCCTGCATAGTGCTTTTGGGTCTGGTTCGACATTCCGTGGTTTCAGCTCGTCCCAGTCCCTGCATAGTGGTTTAAATTTTGGTCCGACGTTGGATGCTTTCGAAAGTCCAGAGGTTGCGGGTTCCAGTGCTGCTGGAATGCAGTATGGATCATTCAGTGCCCCAATATCCTAGCCTGCGCCTCCCAGTGCTGCTGGAATGCTGTTTGGATCATTCAGTGCCCCAATATCCCAGCCTGTGCCTCCCAGTGCTGCTGGAATGCAGTATGGAACAATCAGTGCCCCACCGTCCGAGGGTCTGGGTCCCAGTGCTGCTGGAATTCAGCATGGAACACCCAGGGCCCCACTGTCCCAGCCTGCAACTCCCACTGCTGGTGGAATGTAGCCTGTAACACCCATGGCCACACTGTCCCAGCCTGCGCCTCGCACTGGAGGGGGTCCGCGAGACAGACCCAGGGCGAGGCCAAGGAGAAATGTACCACGCTGTCCTGAGATGGAGGGTGCAACAGATGTGGCTCAGGTGATGGCATTGGGTGTGGAGACCAATTAACTTAACCGATCACCTGTGAACACAGTCAGTGGGGTGGGTGATAAGGTAACAACACTGACGACAGAAATAGCAATAATGTCACGGGACATGAGGGAGGAAATTTCAGAGGCAGCGGGAACAATGGCACAGGTCATCAGGGAGGGTGTCATGTATCTTACATTATTATATATAACTGTAACCTAACATGCTATACATGACTGTAATAAGATATGACCTGTAACCACCAGCATACCTTACCACCAGGGGTGCACTTGCAAGAGACAGGTATATAAGGGCAGGTCTCGGGCAAGTGCGGCATTCCAGAGCTGTGAAATAAAGGTGCAGGTCCTGAGTGACCTTGACTTCACGACATGCCTCATGTGAATCTGTACTGAGGGGGCAGGACTTTACAGAGGGAATTTTAGAGGCAGCGGGAATAATGGCACAGGCCATCAGAGAGGGAATGTCACAGACAGCCGAAACAACGGCACAGGCCATCATGGTGGTAGCAGCTGCAATAAGGAAACATAGCCAGGCCAATCCACTGCCACTCCCATGGCAATCCCCGCATTAGTCTCTGTCGAGACACAAGCCTTAACCCCACCCCAACTACCCCGCCCTACCACCCATGAAGCAGTGCACATTCACCGAGATGTGGATCGGAGATGGGTGCAGCCTTTATTTGCTGCTGTTGTTTTTGTTGTTGATTTTACTCTTGTAACTGTTTTCAAATGGAAATTGTTTTGTAAGTGATGTAACTTTATAACTTATAAGTGATCTTAGGGTTTTTAAATGATCTTAGAGTGTAAATGTTCTCATGTTTTGTAAGTTATTTAATTTCGCACCGAAAAAGTGATCTTGAAGTTTAAGTGATCTTAGAGTTTTAGGGTTTTCCACATTGAAATTGTTTTGTAACTTTACAAGTTTATAAGTGATCTTAAAGTTTTTAAGTGATCTTAGTCATATTAAAGTACAGTTTGATAAAAAATTATTTTATTACACTAAAGTGAAGTACATTCTAAAATTTTCAATAAAATATTTTTTACATTGAGACTGAATCATGTTCCATTAACACAACGTTTAGGAACAGCTGCAAAAAATAAACATGTCAAAGCACAACAGTTGTCGTTGAGCTCTCGGGCATCAGTAAAGTGATCATGTATGAGCTGCTGGCGCAAGACTCGAGCAATCGTTAAAGGAGCACAATGGTCTGCTCTCCTCCGACGTCGTGCTCCGGCCTCAGGCACTTGCATGGTCTCCTGATCCTCGTCATCATCATCCTCCAGCTCCTCCTCCTGCTCGTCACTTGCATCTTCCACATCATTATCATCAGGCACACTCACCGCAGGTGGGTCGTCTTCTTCCACTATCATGATGTTGCCTCATGATGGCTAAGTTATGCAACATGCAGCACACAACAGGGAAGTGACCAACCATCTCGGGAATATTGCAAGTTGCCTCCGGAATGGTCCAGGCATCGGAAACGCTGTTTCAGGATGCCAATGGTCCTCTCTATGATGCTGTGTGTCTTAATGTGCGACATGTTGTATTGATCAGCTTCTGTCCGGGTTACGCGTAGGGGCGTCATGAGCCAGATGGCGAGGCCGTACCCTTAGTCTCCCAGTAGCCAGCTCTGCCCTTCTGGCTACTGCTCAAACATGTCAGATATAGCACTGTCGTGTAGGATGAACACTTCATGGGTGCTGCCAGGGTATTTTGCATCACTGGCATGATGCGATACTTGTCGTCACACACGGGCTGCACATTAATGAAGTGGAAGCCTTTTCTATTCCTGAACTGCTCAGCATCCTCCACAGGTGCTCGCAAGACGATGTGGGTACAATCAATGCAACCCTGTACCTTTGGGAAGCCAGCAATCCTGCAGAAGCCCACAGCCCTGTCACGCATCGCTTGTGCGGTCATTGGGAACTTGATGAAGTCATTCCTCCGCGCATACAGTGCAGCCGTGACCTGACGAATGGAGACCTGTATTGCACCTTGAGAGATGGCACACACATCTCCAGTTGTACCTTGAAATGATCCCGAGGCATAGAAGGAAAGTGCAGCTGTAACCTTCACTTCAACAGACAAGGCAGTCCACCTGCTGCTTCTCGGCTGCAACTGTAGTCTCACCAACTCATAGATCTCACGAACAACTTCTCTGCGGAAACGCAGCCTTCTGACACAATCTGCTTCACTCAGGTCCAGCTAGGAACGCCTGACTCGAAATCCCCGAGGTGTGTAATGCTTCCTGCCCAGCTACCTATGGGCTCTGATGTTCCTGATGCGATGAGCTCTAATCAGTTCTCTCCTACGTAGCACAGTGACGCATAACCATTGAATAGTCTGCGGCATTGAGATTGATGCACCCATCCTTAAAGTAAAATTAAAACTTCCAAAGGTTAAAGGTGCAAAATGGCAACACAGCCCAGCTCTTCTCACTCCCCAAACAAGTTAAGAAACCCAAAGGTCTTTTGTTCTCTCCCCCCTCCCCCCTTCAGTCATGTGACTTCTTTATCCCTCCTCGTCAGCACGCCCCCCCCCCCACCCAAGCCTGCAGGCTTTCCCCTCCCTCCCACCCACCACCACCAGCCCCCCACGCCCCCAACAGCCTGCCACGTTCTCCGTTGATACTCTTTCTCCACCACGCCCCCCCCCCCCGCCACCACCACAGCCTGCCGCGTTCTCCGTTGATACTCTTTCTCCACCACGCCCCCCCCCCCCCGCCACCACCACAGCCTGCCGCGTTCTCCGTTGATACTCTCTTCCCTCCTCCATCCCCCCCCACAACCTGCCGCGTTCTCCGTTGATGCTCTTTCTCCAACCGCCCCCCCCCCACCTCCACAGCCTGCCGCGTTGATACTGCTGCCTCCTACAGCCCCGGTATGCCACGTTCTCCATTGATACTCCTCTCTCCTACAGCCCTGGTATGCCGTGTTCTCCCGATTCTTGCCCTGGCTGAAGGGCTTGCCGGTGTCCCGCACCTTGCCCTGGCCAAACGGACTCCCGGGAGGGTCTTGCGAGAGGAGAGTGGGGTAAACTTACCTTATGAGACCCAGAGGAGTACTTCTGTTCTTCCTAACCCCACAAGAAAAGGAGGAAAAATAGGATAAAAAAACTTCCGTTTGGCCCTCTTCTGGCCCTAGATCCTTTTCCCGCTGTCTTCATTCAGCAGGAAAGCCACACCAGCTTCCCCGCTCAGGTCACAATTAAAATTGCAGTTTAGTCCTGACTACATCATTGTACCACAATCTGCATATTTAAAGAAGGACCATGCTGGCTTCACGGAGTTGTCTTTGCCTCTGAGCAGGTTAATATAGGATACAGCGGGATCAGTGCGGGACGTCAGTGGTAAGTCACCTGATTGATTTTAACTGCCTACCACCCAAGGTTTCACAGGGCAGGCAGGGTTCAAACTTTCTATTATATGTTTTATGATGTATTTCATATGTTACCTTCAATTCCATTCCTATATTCTTCATCTATTTTAAGATATTAATTGACAAATAGTACTAACTATTTTTGAGGAAATCTATTCCATAGAAACATAGAAAATAGGTGCAGGAGCAGACCATTCGGCCCTTCGAGCCTGCACCACCATTCAATATGATCATTTCTGATCATGAAACTTCAGTACCCCACACCTGCCTTCTCTCCATACCCCTTGATCCCTTTAGCCATAAGGGCCACATCTAACTCCCTTTTGAATTGCTCCAACAAACTGGATTCAGCAACTTTCTGTGGCAGAGAATTCCACAGGTTCACAATTCTCTGGGTGAAAAAGTTTCTCCTCCTCTCGGTCCTATATGGCTTACCCATTATCCTTAGACTGTTACCCCTGGTTCTGGACTTCCCCAACATTGGGAACATTCTTCCTGCATCTAACCTGTCCAATCCAGTCAGAATTTTATATGCTTCTATGAGAGTCCCTTTCATTCTTCTAAATTCCAGTGAATATAAGCCTAGTCAATCCAGTCTTTCTTTCTTGTCCGTCCTGCCATCCCGGGAATCAGTCTGGTGAACCTTCGCTGCACTCCCTCAATAGCAAGAATGACCTTCCTCAGATTAGGAGACCAAAACTGCACACAATACTCAAGGTGTGGTCTCACCAAGGCCCTGTACACTGCAGCAAGACCTCCCTGCTCCTATACTCAAATCCACTCGCTATGAAGGCCAACATGTCATTTGCTTTCTTAACTGCCTGCTGTACCTGCATGCCTGCTTTCAATGACTGATGAACCATGACACCCAGGTCTTGTTGCACCTCCCCTTTTACTAATCTGTCACCATTCAGATAATCTGTCTTCCTGTTTTTGCCACCAAAGTGGATAACCTTACACTTATCCACATTAAACTGCATCTGCCATGCATTTGCCCACTCACTTAACCTGTCCAAGTCACCCTGCAGCCTCTTAGCATCCTCTCACAGCTCACACTGCCACCCAGCTTAGTGTCATCTGCAAACATGGAGATATTACATTCAATTCCTTCGTCTAAATCATTGCACATGCACATAATGCTCTGTGCAAAGAAAATCCTGCAGAGGAGGGGAGCGAGAGGTTGAGCGCGGGGAGGAGGGGAGCGAGAGGGTGAGCGCGGGGAGGAGGGGAGCGAGAGGGTGAGCGCGGGGAGAGGATGAGCGCGGGGAGCAGGGGGGGGCGAGAGGGTGAGCGCGGGGAGGAGGAGGGGGCGAGAGGGCGAGCGCAGGGGGGAAGGGGAGCGAGAGGGCGAGCGCGGGGGGGAGGGGGAGCGAGAGGGTGAGCACGGGGGGGAGGGGGGGAGGAGGAGGAGAGCGAGGGAGGGGAGCGAGAGCGGGGAGGAGGGAAGCGAGCGAGAGTGAGTGTGCGGAGGAGGGTGTTGTGCATGGAGAAAGAGTCCGACTGAGCTCAAAGTAAAGTGAGACCATAGTCTTTTATTGCAGGTCTCTCGTGCCTGTCCAACCTGTGAAGCCTCCTCATATACCTGAGCTCCCAAGGGATTATGGGAACCCTCTGGTGGCTGTACAGAGTAAATGCAAGTCCACATATATAGCAGAGGGGAGATGAGGGGAGCGAGAGAGAGAGTGTGTGTGGGGGGGGGGGGGGGGGCGGGAAGAGCGAGGAGGGGAGTGAGAGTATGGGGAGGGAGAGGGGAGTAAGAGTGTGTGGGGGAAGAAGAGGGGAGTGAGAGGAGGGAAGTGATAGTTGGGGGGAGAGGAGGAGAGTAAGAGAGTTGGGGGGGGAAGAGAGTTGGGTGGGGGGGAAGAGAGTTGGGGGAGGGGAATGAGTGAGTGTGGGGGAGGGGAAGAGGAGGGGAGTGAGTGTGTGGGGGAGGGGAAGAGGAGGGGAGTGAGTGTGTGGGGGGGGGAAGAGGAGGGGAGTGAGTGTGTGGGGGGGGAAGAGGAGGGGAGCGAGTGTGTGGGGGGGGGGGAAGAGGAGGGGAGTGAGTGTGTGGGGGGGGGAGAGGAGGGGAGTGAGTGTGGTTTGGGGGGGGGGAAGAGGAGGGGAGTGAGTGTGGTTTGGGGGGGGGAAGAGGAGGGGAGTGAGTGTGTGGGGGGGGGGAAGAGGAGGGGAGTGAGTGTGTGGGGGGGGGGGAAGAGGAGGGGAGTGAGTGTGTGGGGGGGGGGGGGAAGAGGAGGGGAGTGAGTGTGTGGGGGGGGGGAAGAGGAGGGGAGTGTGTGGGGGGGGGAAGAGGAGGGGAGTGTGTGGGGGGGGGGGGGGAAGAGGAGGGGAGTGAGTGTGGGGGGGGAAGAGGAGGGGAGTGAGTGTGTGGGAGGAGGGGAGTGGGAGTGGGGGGGGGGAGAGAGAGGAGGGGAGTGGGAGTGGGGGGGGGGGGAGAGAGGGGGGGAGTGGGAGTGGGGGGGGGGAAGAGGGGGGGGGGAAGAGGAGGGGAGTGGGAGAGTGCGGGGGAAGAGGAGGGGAGTGGGAGAGTGCGGGGGAAGAGGAGGGGAGTGGGAGAGTGCGGGGGAAGAGGAGGGGAGTGGGAGAGTGCGGGGGAAGAGGAGGGGAGTGGGAGAGTGCGGGGGAAGAGGAGGGGAGTGGGAGAGTGCGGGGGAAGAGGAGGGGAGTGGGAGAGTGCGGGGGAAGAGGAGGGGAGTGGGAGAGTGCGGGGGAAGAGGAGGGGAGTGGGAGAGTGCGGGGGAAGAGGAGGGGAGTGGGAGAGTGCGGGGGAAGAGGAGGGGAGTGGGAGGGTGAGGGTGCGGGGGAAGAGGAGGGGAGTGGGAGGGTGAGGGTGCGGGGGAGAGTGCGGGGGAAGAGGAGGGGAGGGGGAGAGGGGTGGGGGGGAAGAGGAGGGGAGGGGGAGAGGGGTGGGGGGGAAGAGGAGGGGAGGGGGAGAGGGGTGGGGGGGAAGAGGAGGGGGGTGGGAGGGTGCGGGGGAAGAGGAGGGGGGGAGAGGGGTGGGGGGGAAGAGGAGGGGAGTGGGAGGGGGGTGGGGGGGGAAGAGGAGGGGAGTGAGAGTGGGGTGGGGGGGAGTGGGAGAGAGGAGGGAAGTGAGAGGTTCGGGGGGAGGAGGGGAGTAGGAGAAAGAGTGAGAAACACTGGGAAGAAAGAGAGGGGACAATGGGGTGGGGGTGAGGGGGGATGGTGGGGAGCGAGAGAGATGAGTAACATTTGCGCCACGCAAGTGTCAGGCAATGTCTATTTCCAACAAGCGAGAATCTTACCACCTCCCCATTCAATGGCATTACCATCGCCGAATCCCTGACTATCAATATCGAGTGTTTCACCTCCTGACTTCGCAAAGCCTTTGCACCATCTATGAGGCACAAATCAGGAGTGTGATGGAATACTTTCCACTTGCCTGGATGAGTGCAGCTCCAATAACACTCAAGAAACTTGATAGCATCCAGGACAAAGCAGCCTGCTTGATTGGCTCCCCATCCACCATCTTAAACATTCACTCCCTGCACCAGCAGTGCATCGTGGCTGCAGTGTGTACCATCGACAAGAGGCACTGCAGCAACTCGCCAGGGCTTCATCAACAGCACCTCACAAACCCACACCCTCTACCACTTTGAAGGAGAAGGGCAGCAGACGCATGGGAACGCCATCACCTGCAAGTTCCCCTCCAAGTTACATATCTTCCTGACTTAGAAATATATTGCCGTTCCTTTATCGTCGCTGGGTCAAAATCCTGGAACTCCCTCTCTAACATCGCCACAAGGACTGCAGCGGTTGAAGAAGGTGGCTCACCATCACCTTCTCAAGGGCAATTAGGGATGTACAATAAATGCTGGTCTTGCCAGCTATGCCTACATCCCAGAACAAATGAAAGATGCAATAAAAATCCAGAAATCCCATTAAGGGTTTGACTTAATTAGTCACCTTAAATCAGTTGCTGTGCTCATTGTCACTGGAAGATGCCAGAGCGTGTCTGATTGGTTTATCCACATATATTAACCTTAACAAGGTTGTTAAGATCATGCTATTTTATGTGTGGGATTTATGTTAATTGTTTAATCCTTATTTTTATATAACTTTTTACTGATTTACAAAGTATTCTATATGTCGAGGAACCAACTTGAGAACTGGCCATCCTGGACTGGGTGATGTGTAATGAGAAGGGACTAATTAGCAATCTTGTTGTGTGAGGCCTCTTGGGGAAGAGTGACCATAATATGGTAGAATTCTTTATTAAGATGGAGAGTGACACAGTTAATTCGGAAACTACGGTCCTGAACTTAAGGAAAGCTAACTTCGACGGTATGAGGCGTGAATTGGCTAGAATAGACTGGCAAAGGATACTTAAAGGGTTGACGGTGGATAGACAATGGCAAACATTTAAAAATCACATGCATGAACTTCAGCAATTGTACATCCTTGTCTCGAGTAAAAATAAAATGGGGATGATGGCTCAACCATGGCTAACAAGGGAAATTAAGGATAGTGTTAAAGCCAAGCAAGAGGCATTTAATTTGGCTAGAAAAAGCAACAAACCTGAGGGCTGGGGAAAATTTAGAATTCAACAGAGGAAGACTAAGGGTTTAATTAAGAGGGGGAAAATAGAGTATGAGAGGAAGCTTGCAGGGAACATTAAAAACTGACTGCAAAAGCTTCTATAAATATGTGAAGAGAAAAAGATTAGTGAAGACAAATGTAGGTCCCTTGCAGTCGGATTCAGGTGAAATTATAATGGGGAACAAAGAAATGGCAGACCAATTGAACAAATACTTTGGTTCTGTCTTCACGAAGGAAGACACAAATAACCTTCCGATTGTACTAGGGGACAGTCGGCCTAGTGAGAAGGAGGAACTGAAGGATATCCTTATAAAGCGGGAAATTGTGTTAGGGAAATTGATGGGATTGAAGGCCGATAAATCCCAGGGGCCTGATAGTCTGCATCCCAGAGTACTTAAGGAAGTGGCCCTAGAAATAGTGGATGCATTGGTGATCATTTTCCAACAGTCTATCGACTCTGGATCAGTTCCTATGGACTGGAGGGTAGCTAATGTAACACCACTTTTTAAAAAAGGAGGGCGAAAGAAAATGGGTAATTATAGACCGGTTAGCCTGACATCAGTAGTGGGGAAAATGTTGGAATCAATCATTAAGGATGAAATAGCAGCGCATTTGGAAAGCAGTGACCGGATCGGTCCAAGTCAGCATGGATTTATGAAAGGGAAATCATGCTTGACGAATCTTCTGGAATTTTTTGAGGATGTAACTAGCAGAGTGGACAAGGGAGAACCAGTGGATGGGGTGTATTTGGACTTTCAAAAGGCTTTTGACAAGGTCCCGCGCAAGAGATTGGTGTGCAAAATCAAAGCGCATGGTATTGGGGGTAATGTACTGACGTGGATAGAGAACTGGTTGGCAGACAGGAAGCAGAGAGTCGGGATAAACGGGTCCTTTTCAGAATGGCAGGCAGTGACTAGTGGCGTGCCGCAGGGCTCAGTGCTGGGATCCCAGCTCTTTACAATATACATTAACGATTTAGATGAAGGAATTGAGTGTAATATCTCCAAGTTTGCGGATGACACTAAACTGGGTGGCGGTGAGCTGTGAGGAGGACGCTAAGAGGCTGCAGGGTGACTTGGACAGGTTAGTTGAGTGGGCAAATGCATGGCAGATGCAGTATAATGTGGATAAATGTGAGGTTATCCATTTTGGGGGCAAAAACACAATGGCAGAATATTATCTGGATGGCGGCAGATTAGGAAAAGGGGAGGTGCAAAGAGACCTGGGTGTCATGATTCATCAGTCACTGAAAGTGGGCATGTAGGTACAGCAGGCGGTGAAGAAGGCAAATGGTATGTTGGCCTTCATAGCTAGGGGATTTGCGTATAGGAGCAGGGAGGTCTTACTGCAGTTGTACAGGGCCTTAGTGAGGCCTCACCTGGAATATTGTGTACAGTTTTGGTCTCCTAATCTGAGGAAGGACGTTCTTGCTATTGAGGGAGTGCAGCGAAAGTTCACCAGACTGATTCCAGGGATGGCTGGACTGTCATATGAGGAGAGACTGGATCAACTGGGCCTTTGTTCACTGGAGTTTAGAAGGATGAGAGGGATCTCGTAGAAACATAAGATTCTGACGGAACTGGACAGGTTAGATGCGGGAAGAATGTTCCCGATGTTGGGGAAGTCCAGAACCAGGGGACACAGTTTTAGGATAAGGGGTAGGCTATTTAGGACTGAGATGAGGAGAAACTTCTTCACTCAGAGAGTTGTTCACCTATGGAATTCCCTGCCGCGGAGAATTGTTGATGCCAGTTCATTGGATATATTCAAGAGGGAGTTAGATATGGCCCTTACAGCTAAGGGGATCAAGGGGTATGGAGAGGAAGCAGGAAAGGGGTACTGAGGGAATGATCAGCCATGATCTTATTGAATGGTGGTGCAGGCTCGAAGGGCTGAATGGCCTACTCCTGCACCTATCTTCTATGTTTCTATGACCAAATTATGCAATTTTAATTCTGGAAGTTAGGATTATATTATGCTCGTGTTCATTTCTGGAACTATTTTTGTAATATTTTTTATAACCTGGAGTGTGTTCCAAATAAAGTTCACATTTCAAGTAAATAATCCCTTGGGCAAAGAAACATCAAATCAAATAAACATTCTGTCTGAATTTGAATGTATAATTGACTGTTAAAATTACGACCCAAAATTGGGTGTCCTATTAAAAATGACCTTTTTTAGGGTGGTCACAACCTGGAAATAATATACAGGAGAGCTGATTGACCACTTATTATATATGCTTCTGATTTTTGATATGTCAAGTTAGCAAGACGGACAATTTTTAGTGCTTGTTGAATATCAATATAGAAAATCTATAACTATAGAAAACGTGTGGAGTGTGCAGATTTTACCTGAAAGAGGTTGTGCACTCCATTGGAGATGGCCTTCAATGTTTTTCCTGCAGCACACACCTGAAAATCTGTACTTGGGAATGGAGCAGTCATAACGCCCTGGAGGTCTCCGAATAAGGCTGACAGTTCAACAGAATGTAAAGCCACCTTGGCCATGTTATATTTGCTTGAGGAAGGATGCTGAAAGAGCATAACAAGATTGTTTGAGGCAACAAATTGATTGTTATACATATCTGCCTACACCAGTGCATCTATGGATTAGACTAAGGTCACATGAAGACATTTCAGTTATGTTACTTAATCGATCAATAACTTTATTAAAATAAATTTCAGCCGTATCAAGTTAGGATGGCTTCTGAACAGATGACAGAACTTGCAAAGGCTGTAAAATCATTTGAATAAAGTTCCCTGAATCAAGATGTTCATTCCCTTCTAAGTATTGGCAGTTGTTTATTGTTGATTAACTTTCATTGTAATCTTACAGTCCTAGAAAGTGAAATTGGTCTTTGGTGAATACACTTAAGTAGCAAACATAGTTCATCTTGTTTTAGGCAGACCATCTTGGAATCATTGCGTGGATGGATGATAAGGGCAACAGCAGTTTTCCTCTTTTTAAAAAAAAAAAAATTTGCAGTCGGTTAAACATTGGCCCTGAAATTCCGATGTCCCGGATCCGTAAGAAGTTCCTACTTGCGCACGCGCTGGGAACCGACATTTCCGATCTGTCAAGTTTTTGGCCACATCTTGGGAGCTAGGACACTTGCAGGGTAACATTTCCGATATTTATTAATATCTTGCCCTGCAAATGTCCTTTAAAATCCTACGCCTGAAAAAGCAGGCGTATAGCCTACTTTTACAGGCGCAAATGGTTAAAAATACACATACAAATAGAAAATAGTTCTAAAAGCACTTTTTAATGTTTAAAAACTCTCCCCACTACGGTAAGTTTATTTTAAGTGTTGTTTTAAAAAAAAAAAAAAATTTTTTAAGTCGGAAAACTTTTTTTTAATACCACTTTAATTTAAATGCATGTTAATTGTGTACTTTATTTTCTATTTTTTATTAGTTTTTAAGTGTTTGGAGGGGGTTTCTCATTCATAGCAATAGGAGTTCCGTACTTACGGAACTCCTGTTGCTATGAATGAGAAACTATACTGTACCTGATTGGCTGCTGTCACTAGATCCCGGCCTGTGCACGTCCCCACGTGCATGAACTGTGCGCGCAGTCATCTTTGGGCCTCAGGCTCGGAAGTTCGGACAGTCGCAGCAGCAGCAGGTAAGTGCGTATCTTGCTTTTTTAAGGTCGTTTCCGCGCGGGAAGAGGTCGAACGAAATTTCAAGGCCATTATAACAACGTCTATCTAGGCCATTCAGATGACAGCGAGATGCCTATTTTTTGAGGTACCTTCCAAACAGGTCAAACATTTGCACAGATGAGGAGTTCTTGCATATATCTCTTCTATGTGATGCAGTGCATCATAAATGTGCTGCTTTCTATAATTGCAGTTGGAATCTACCCAAGACCGGGGATTGTAGAATTCATACCTTTTGGCACTTGGTGTTTGATAGTTGATAGCAGATATACTGCTGCTCACTTTGTTTGTATCCAAGTCTTTTTGAAATCAAGAGCAAATAATCTATTATCTTCTGATTTTCTTTGACAAGGTTGTACAATGGCAATTTATCAGGGCAGGGAAATATATCATGTGGAAATATATACTGCATGTCTTCAAATACTGTCTCCAGTTTCCTGTGAACATATTCAGATTTTGGTAATACAAAATGATTTCGTCAAAGTTGCTGGTCTGCTAGTCAGCTTGTGACTTGGGGTCTTTCAAAAATTTCAGCTCTCATGAAGCTAAACAACGGTTGACAGTGCTCACTTCCTTGCTATAATAAATACGTTTCATGGTTGGCTTCATTAAATCACAAGCACTGGCAGTTGTAGGGGTGTTCTTTTACCTGCTTCTTTAGTCACTAAACTGATCTGTGATGATAGAAAAGAAAGAATTGCATTTATATAGCGCCTTTCACAACCACCGGATGTCTCAAAGCACTTTACAGCCAATTAAGTACCTTTGTAGTGTAATCACTGTTGTAATATGGGAAATGTGGTAGCCAATTTGTGCTCAGCAAGCTCCCACAGACAACAGTGTGATAATGACCAGATAATCTGTTTTGTTATGTTGATTGGAGGATAAATATTGGCCAGGACACCAAGGATAACTTATTCTGCCCTTCTTCGAAATCGTGCCATGGAGTCTTTTACATCTACCTGAGAGTAGACGGGGCCTCTGTTTAACGCCGCATCCTAAAGACGACATTCCCTCACCACTGCACTGGAGTATCAGCCTAGATTTATATGCTTAAGTCCCTGGAGTGGGACTGCTGATAATATTCCTTTGAACATTGGAACAGGAGTAGGTCATTGAGTCCCTTGAGCCTGTTCCGCCATTCAATGAGATCACGGCTGATCTGCGACCCAACGCCATATACCTGCCTTTGGTCCATATCCCTTCATACATTTAGCTAACAAAAAGCTATCAATCTCTGATTTGAAATTAACAGTTAACCTAGCATCAATTGCGGAGAGAGTTCCAAACTTCTACCACCTTTTAGAAACGTAGAAACATAGAAAATAGGTGCAGGAGTAGGCCATTCGGCCCTTCGAGCCTGCACCGCCATTCAATGAGTTCATGGCTGAACATGCAACTTCAGTACCCCATTCCTGCTTTCTCGCCATACCCCTTGATCCCCCTAGTAGTAAGGACTACATCTAACTCCTTTTTGAATATATTTAGTGAATTGGCCTCAACAATTTTCTGTGGTAGAGAATTCCATAGGTTCACCACTCTCTGGGTGAAGAAGTTTCTCCTCATCTCAGTCCTAAATGGCTTACCCCTTATCCTTAGACTGTGACCCCTGGTTCTGGACTTCCCCAACATTGGGAACATTCTTCCTGCATCTAACCCTGTCTAAACCTGTCAGAATTTTAAACGTTTCTGAGATCCCTTCCCATTATTCTGAACTCCAGTGAATACAAGCCCAGTTGATCCAGTCTTTCTTTATATGTCAGTCCCGCCATCCCGGGAATCAGTCTGGTGAACCTTCGCTGCACTCCCTCAATAGCAAGAATGTCCTTTCTCAAGTTAGGAGACCAAAACTGTACACAATACTCCAGGTGTGGCCTCACCAAGGCCCTGTACAACTGTAGTAACACCTCCCTGCCCCTGTACTCAAATCCCCTCGCTATGAAGGCCAACATGCCATTTTCTTTCTTAACCGCCTGCTGTACCTGCATGCCAACCTTCAATGACTGATGTACCATGACGCCCAGATCTCGTTGCACCTCCCTTTTCCTAATCTGTCACCATTCAGATAATAGTCTGTCTCTCTGTTTTTACAACCAAAGTGGATAACCTCACATTTATCCACATCATACTTCATCTGCCATGCATTTGCCCACTTACCTAACCTATCCAAGTCACTCTGCAGTCTCATAGTATCCTCCTCGCAGCTCATGCTGCCACCTAACTTAGTGTCATTCACAAATTTGAAGATACTACATTTAATCCCCTCGTCTAAATCATTAATGTACAATGTAAGCAGCTGGGGACCCAGCACAGAACCTTGCGGTACCCCACTAGCCTGCCATTCTGAAAAGTACCCATTTACTCCTACTCTTTGCTTCCTGTCTGCCAACCAGTTCTCAATCCATGTCAGCACACTACCCCCAATCCCATGTGCTTTTAACTTTTCACATTAATCTCTTGTGTGGGACCTTGTCGAAAGCCTTCTGAAAGTCCAGATACACCAAAACAACTGGTTCTCCCTTGTCCACTCTACTGGAAACATCCTCAAAAAATTCCAGAAGATTTATCAAGCATGATTTCCCTTTCACCAATCCATGCTGACTTGGACCTATCATGTCACCTCTTTCCAAATTCACTGCTATGACATCCTTAATAATTGATTCCATCATTTTACCCACTACCGATGTCAGGCTGACCGGTCTATAATTCCCTGTTTTCTCCCCCTCCTTTATTAAAAAGTGGGGTTACATTGGCTACCCTCCACTCTATAGGAACTGATCCAGAGTCTATGGAATGTTGGAAAATGACTGTCGGTGCATCCGCTATTTCCAAGGCCACCTCCTTAAGTATTCTGGGATGCAGACCATCAGGCCCTGGGGATTTATCGGCCTTCAATCGCATCAATTTCCCTAACACAATTTCCTGACTAATAAGGACTTCCCTCAGTTCCTCCTTCTTACTAGACCCTCTGACCCCTTTTATATCCGGAAGGTTGTTTGTCCTCCTTAGTGAATACCGAACCAAAGTACTTGTTCAATTGGTCTGCCATTTCTTTGTTCCCTGTTATGACTTCCCCTGATTCTGACTGCAGGGGACCTACGTTTGTCTTTACTAACCTTTTTCTCTTTACATATCTATAGAAGCTTTTGCAGTCCGTCTTAATGTTCTCTGCAAGCTTCCTCTTGTACTATATTTACCCTGCCCTAATCAAACCCTTTGTCCTCCTCTGCTGAGTTCTAAATTTCTCCCAGTCCCTGGGTTCGCTGCTATTTCTGGCCAATTTGTATGCAACTTCCTTGGCTTTAATACTATCCCTGATTTCCCTTGATAGCCACGGTTGAGCCACCTTCCCTTTTTTATTTTTACGCCAGACAGGGATGTACAATTGTTGTAGTTCATCCATGCAGTCTCTAAATGTCTGCCATTGCCCATCCACTGTCAACCCCTTAAGCATCATTCGCCAATCTATCCTAGCCGATTCACGCCTCACACCTTCAAAGTTACCCAGAATTGTTTCCTAATTTCACTCCTGAAAGGTCTGGCTCTAATTTTTAGACTATATCCTCTAGTCCCAACAAGTGGAAATAGTTTCTCTCAATCTAATCTCTCTGCCCTTAATATCTTGAAATCTTTGATCCGATTATCTCATAACCTTCTAAATGCTAGCAAATAGAACCCTGCTTTG
This sequence comes from Pristiophorus japonicus, assembly GCF_044704955.1. Classification (NCBI taxonomy): domain Eukaryota; kingdom Metazoa; phylum Chordata; class Chondrichthyes; family Pristiophoridae; genus Pristiophorus; species Pristiophorus japonicus. The sequence goes on from NC_091991.1 coordinate 64,471,872, forward strand.
TGTAATTTCTCCTTATAACTTAATCCTTGATGTCCGCGTATAATTCTGGTAAACCTATGCAGCACTCCCTCCAAGGCCAATATATCCTAAGGTATGGTGCCCAGATCCGTTCACAGTATTCTCAGTGTGGTCTAACCAGGGTTTTTTTTTATAGCTATAGCATTACTTCTACCTCCTTGTATTTTAGACCTCTAGATATAAAGGCCAGCATTCCATTCACCTTTTTAATTATTTTCCGTATCTGTTCATTTAAAAACAGCGCGGGAACCTAGCGGCCGTGCAGCAGAGCACATCGGGAGAGGGGAGCATTTAAAAACAGTGCGGGAACCTAGCGGTAGTGCAGCAGACTACAACGGGAGAGGGGAGCATTTAAGAACAGTGCGAGAACTCAGTGGCAGTACAGCAGAGCACATCGGGAGAGGGGAGCATTTCAAAACAGTGCGGGAACCCAGCGGCAATGCAGCAGACTACATCAGGAGAGCAGAGCATTTCAAAACAGCACGGGAACCCAGCGGCAATGCAGCAGAGCACATCGGGAGAGGGGAGCATTTAAAAACAGCGCGGGAACTTGGCCGTGCAACAGACTACATCGGGAGAACGGAGGATTTAAAACGGTGGGAACCCGGTAGCAGTGTAGCAGGGCACATCATGGGTGCAGATATAAAAAGAACAAGGAGTGACGTCACAGGACAGCAGGCAGGTGATTGGTTTGTGAGTATTAATGTTTTTTGTCTGACTGGTTTAAACCAAGAGCGGTAAATTATAACATACTTTATTAAATTAAAAACGAAACTAGATAAACTAATTAATATAACTATAAATAATCATTTGAATAAAGATTTTAACTAATTAAATAAATAAAACAAGGTTAGACTAAGATATGGCAGAGCAGGTTATGTGTCTGGACTGCAGTATTTGGGAGTTGGTGGACAGTGAGACTGTCCCGAGCAAACGTGTCTGCAGGAGATATCAACATCTCTAATTTCTCCGGCTCTGAGTCATTGAGCTGGAGTGCGAGTTGGAGACACTCCCGACACATAAGGGAGGGAGAGGAATTTCTGGACAGTTTTACCCATAATACAGTCACACCTCAGAGGAAAGCACAGGTTCAAGAAAGGGAGGGTATGATTCTTAGGGAGCTGGGTAGCGGGGATTTAGGAGAGGTATAGAAGGAGGTCCCGCAGACACTGGTCCTATCCAAAAGGTACGATGTACTCGCTATCTGTGAGGACAAGGAGAAAGACTGCAGAGAGGACAGTCACAATGCAGACCAAGGTACTGTGGATCAGAAAGCTGTCCCGGTGGGGGGAGGGGGAGAACAGAATAGAAATGTGGTTTTGATAGGGGACTCTATAATTAGGGGGATAGATGGCGTCCTCTACAGCCAAGAACGAGAATTCCAAAGGGTGTGTTGCCTACCCGGTGCCAGGATAAGGGATATCTCACAGCATCTGGAGAAGAACTTGGAAAGGGAGGGGTTAACTCCAGTTGTCATGGTCCATGTTGGAACAAACGACCTAGTTAGGAACAGGGAGGAGTCCTGCTGAAAAAGTACCAGGAGTTTGGCTCTAAATTAAAAAGCAGGACCTCGAAGGTAATAATCTCTGGATTGTTGCCCGAGCCATGTTCAAATTGGCATAGAAGCAGTTAGATCAGGAGAATTAACACGTGGCTAAAGGGCTGGTGTGGGAAAGAGGAGTTCATTTTCATGGGACACTGGCACCAGTTCTGGGACAGGAAGAAGCTGTACCGGTGGAACGGGCTCCACCTGAACCGGGATGGGTCCCATGTCCTACTGGAAAGGGTAAATAAGGAGGTGGCAAAGGCTTTAAACTAGTAAGATGGGGGAGGGATCTACAAGAAACGTAACCAGCCTAAATATAAACGAAGCAGGAAAAGAGAGCATAGGAAAGAATAAAGTAAGGGAGGACATTGATGGCAAGGGAATAAATAGAATTATAGAACAGGAGTCTAAAAAGATGGTTAAACATAAAGTAAGAGGAAATCCTATTTAAAATTAGTTGAACTGTCAGTACACCAATGCACTCAGTGGAGGCAATCATGCGTTGCGAGAAACTAAATATAGTTGGGATTACTGAGACATGGCTACAGAAAAATCAGGACTGGGAATTAAACATTGCCGGGTATAACATATTTAGAAAAAATAGAGACGGAAAAGGGGGAGGTGGAGTAGCTGTAATTATTAGTGAAAACATAATGGCAACAACAGCAACTTGTATTTATATGGCAGTAGAAAAAAGTGACGCAGCTATTAGCAGGACAAAAATAGAATCCATATGGATGAGATAAAAGATAATAAAGAATCAGTCACATGAATAGGTGTAGTCTACAGACCACCTAATAGAAGAAGGGAAGTGGAGGAAGAAATATGCAGACAAATCAGGGAAATGAGTAAAAAACATAGAATAATAATCATGGGGGATTTCAACTATCCCAATATTAATTGAACAGAAGAGTTAGGTAAAGGGGATAAGGGAATGGAGTTCCTACAATGTGTACAGGACTCCTTTTAACCCAATATGTTAAAAGCCCAACAAGAGAAGATTTGCAATTGGATCTAGTAATGAGGAATGAACCAGTGCAGATAAGAGAAGTAAAATGAGGGAGACATCTAGGCAATAGTGACCATAATATAATAAGCTTTAAGATGATAATTGAGGACATAAGTATGACGAAAACCAGGGGTTAATAGATTGGAGAAAAGTTGATTTTGAAGGGCTGAGAATAGAACTTGGGAAAATAAAATGGGCAACATTATTGGCAAACTACAATGTGGAACAGCAATGGGAAACATTTAAAAGGGTGTTCAACAGAGTGCAGGAACAATATATTCCGCTAAAAGGAAAGAACAAACTAAACACGAATAAGACTCCATGAATGAATAAAGCCATAAGGGAACAACTTAAGGTAAGGAAAGAGGCATACATTAAGTACATAGACAGCAGGAGAGTGCATGATAAGGGAGAATATGAAGAGATTAGTAGTCAAAACAACAATTAGGAAGGCAAAGAGGAACTATGAAATTAAATTATCAAGGAACATAAAACAAAATAGTAAAATATTTTACAGGCACATCAATAAGAAAGGAAGGTTGGGATGGGAATAGGGCCATTAAAGGATAGACAGGATAATACCACAGGTAACGATAGAGAGATGGCAGAAATATTAAATAATTATTTTTCTTCAGTATTTACCAGGGAAATTAGTAATGAATGACATTGGATGATGAGATTAGTAATGAGATAAGTGCATTTAAAATAAAAAGAGGGGATATGTCAAATAAACTAATCAAACTCGGAGGATAAAAATCCTGGTCCGGATGGATTGCATATACGCATTTTAAAAGAATCTAGGGAAGAGATAGCAGAGGCATTACTACACATATTTAATAATTTGTTAGAAAAAGGTATAGTGCCAGAGGACTGGCGGATAGCTAACATAATGCCTATATTTAAGAAGCGGGATAGAACATATCCAGGGAATTATAGACCAGTCAGCTTAACATCGGTGATAGGAAAAATAATGGAATCCCTACTAAAGGAGAAAAAAAGAACATCTAGAAACCAAAAATATAGTAATGCATAGTCAGCATGGATTTCAAAAGGGAAGTCTTGCTTGACCAACCTCATAGAATTTTTTGAAGAGGTAACAGAGAGAGTAGACAATGCTAATGCAGTATATCTAGATTTTCAAAAGGCCTTCGATAAGATACCCCATAATAGACTGATGAACAAGGTCAGAGAATGTGGAGTCAGGAGACAAGTAGGCTTCAAGACAGAAAGCAGAGAGTAGGGGTAAAATGTAGCTATTCAGTGGCGAAAGGTAAGTCGTGGTGTTCTATAAGGATCAGTGCTGGGACCACTGTTGTTCACAATTTATATTAACAATTTAGACTTTGGAATCAAAAACACAATTTCTAAATTTGTGGATGACACCAAATTGGGGAGGGGGGATAATCAATACTGAGGATGACTACAACAAATTACAGCAGGACATTAATAAAGTTGCAGAATGGGCATATAATTGGCAAATGAAGTTCAACACAGATATAGGAAGTTAGGGAGGTCACTTATTACTTGGTGGGTGGGAATCTAGATGGGATACAGGAACAAAGGGATCTGAGTACAAATACACAAATCACTAAAAGTTGTGACACAGCTTAGCAAGGCCATAAAAAAAAACAAGCATTAGGGTTTATTTCTAGAGGTATAGAATTGAAAAGTAGGGAACTTGTGCGAAACCTGTATCAAACCTTGGTTAGACCATACTTGGGGTACTGCATACAGTTCTGGTCGCCATATTATAAAAAGGATATAATAAAAACATAAGAAATAGGAATAGGAGTAGGCCATACGGCCCCTTGAGCCTGCTCCACCATTCAATAAGATCATGGCTGATCTGATCATGGATTCAGCTCCACTTCCCCGCCCGCTCCCCATAACCCCTTATCCCCTTATCGTTTAAGAAACTGTCTATTTCTGTCTTAAATTTATTCAATGTCCCAGCTTCCACAGCTCTTTGAGGCAGCGAATTCCATAGATTTACAACTCTGAGTTGAGAAATTTCTTATCATCTCTGTTTTAAATGGGTGGCCCCTAATTCTAAGATCATGCCCTCTAGTTCTAGTCTCCCCATTAGTGGAAACATCCTCTCTGCACCCACCTTGTCAAGCCCCCTCATAATCTTATACGTTTTGATAAGATCACCTCTCATTCTTCTGAATTCAAATGAGTAGAGGTCCAACCTACTCAACCTTTCTGCTCATCCCTGGAATCAACCTAGTGTACCTTCTCTGAAAAGTCTCCAAAGCAAGTATATCCTTTCGTAAATATGGAAACCAAAACTGCACGCAGTGTTCCAGGTGTGGCCTCACCAATACCTTATATAGCTGTAGCAAAACTTCCCTGCTTTTATACTCCATCCTTTTTGCAATTAAGGCCAAGATACCATTGGCCTTCCTGATCACCTGCTGCAGTGTTATATATGTAAACCTGTAAATTCCTTGTTTAACCACAATCCCACAATCCCTTGAGAACATCTGTACTTAAGGAGGTCTCAAAGGCTGGAGAGGCACTCTGGAGACCTGCAATAAAAGACTAAGGTCACACTTTACTTTGAGCTCACAGTATCTGGTCAGACTTTTTATTCATACACCACAACTGGCGATAAGATACAGATATCGAACCCCACCGCAACGATGCAGAGAACAGTGGGCATCCTGGAGAAAAATTCGGCGGGGGATGATTGGGAAACCTTCGTGGAGCGACTTGACCAATACTTCATGGCCAACGAGCTGGGAGGAGAAGCGAATGCTACCAAACGAAGGGCGATTCTCCTCACCGTTTGCGGGGCACCAACGTATGGCCCCATGAAAAATCTGCTTGCTCCAGCAAAACCCACGGAGAAATCATATGATGATTTGTGCACACTGGTCCGGGAGCATCTTAACCCGAAGGAAAGCGTCCTGATGGCAAGGTACTGGTTCTACACGTGCAAGAGGTCTGAAGGCCAGGAAGTGGCGAGTTATGTCGCCGAGCTAAGGCGCTTGCAGGACATTGCGAATTTGAAGGACTTTTGGAGCACATGCTCAGGGACTTCTTTGTACTTGACATTGGCCATGAAGTAATACTTTGCAAACTTTTGATTGTAGAGACCCCAACCTTGAGCAAAGCCATAGCGATAACCCAGGCGTTCATCGCCATCAATGACAATACCACATAAATCTCTCAGCACCCGAGTGCTGCTACAAGTACTGTGAACAAAGTAATGTTGTTTTCGAATTGTAACATACAGGGCAGGCCCCACATGCCTGCAGCTGCACGTCCACAGATGTCTGAGTCCACCATCAAGGGTGATGAATGCAAGGCCATTAACACCTTGTTGGCGCTGCGGGGGTGATCATCGTTTCCATTCATGCCGCTTCAAAGAATACATTTGCAAGGACTGTGGAACAATGGGACATCTCCAACGTATGTGCAGGTGAGCTACAAACCCTGCTAATCCTGCAAACCACCATGTTGCAGAGGAGGACAGATCACGAGGAACCAGAGCCTCAGACCGAGGAGGCAGAGGTATATGGGGTGCACACATTTACCACAAAGTGACCTCGATAATGCTGAACGTTGAATTAAATGGACTCCTGGTGTCAATGGAGCTGACTCCCATTCGCACTAAACTGAGAACTTGCACAAAGGAACTGATTCCCGTAATCGGCTACTGTAAAGATCTCCTACGATGGAGCGGTGCACTCTGGGTGGCACCAGGCGATGGCCCGACGCTGCTCGGCAGGAGCTGGCTGGGAAAGATACTCTGGAACTGGGACGACGTCCGAGCGCTCTCGCCCATCGACGACACTTCATGTGCCCAGGTCCTAAACAAGTTCCCCTCGCTGTTCGAACCAGACATCGGGAATTTCCAAGGAGCAAAAGTGCAGATCCACCTAATTCCGGAGGCGCGACCCATCCATCACAAGGCGAGAGCAGTACCGTACATGATGAGAGAGAGGGTGGAGATCGAGCTGGACCGGCTGCAACGAGAGGGTATCATTTCACCGATCGAATTCAACGAGTGGGCCAGTCCGATTATTCTAGTCCTCAAGGGAGACGGCACCGTCAGAATCTGTGGTGATTACAAAGTAACTATCAATCATTTCTCCCTGCAGGATCAATACCCACTACCAAAGGCAGATGACCTTTTTGCGACGCTGGTGAGAGGAAAGACGTTCACGAAGCTGGACTTGACTTCGGCCTACATGACGCAGGAGCTGGAGGAATCATCGAAAGGCCTCACCTGCATCAACACGCACAAAGGACTCTTCATCTACAACAGATACCCCGTTTGGGATTCGATCAGCTGCGGCGATATTCCAGAGAAACATGGAAAGCTTACTGAAGTCTGTCCCGCACACTCTGGTCTTCCAGGGTGACATCTTGGTTACAGGTCGGAACACAGTCGAGCATCTGCAGAACCTGGAGGAGGTTCTTAGTTAATCGCGTGGGGCTCAGGTTAAAACGCTCTAAGTGCGTTTTCCTGGCACCTGAAGTGGAGTTCCTGAGGAGAAGAATCGCGTAGGACGGCATCAGGCCCACCGATTCGAAGACTGAGGCGCACTGAGAACGCATTGAGGCCACAGAACGTGATGGAGCTGCAGTCGTTTCTAGGACTCCTGCACTATTTTGGTAACTTCTTACCGGGTCTCAGCACACTGTTAGAACCACTGCACGCCTTACTGCGTAAAGGAGATGAATGGAAATGAGGTAAAAGCAAAGAAAATGCCTTTATAAAAGCTAGAAAACTGTTATGCTCAAACAAATTGCTTGTGTTGTATGATCCATGTAAGCGTTTGGTTATAGCTTGTGATGCGTCATTATACGGTGTCAGGTGTGTATTGCAACAAGCTAAATGAATCTGGGAAATTGCAACCGGTTGCTTATGCATCCAGAAGTCTCTTAAGGCTGAGAGAGCCTACAGCATCATTGAAAAAGAAGCATCAGCGTGTGTTTATGGGGTAAAGAAAATGCATCAGTATCTGTTTGGGCTCAAATTTGAATTGGAAACTGACCATAAGCCACTGATAACCCTCTTTTCTTAAAGTAAGGGGATAAATATGAATGCATCGGCCCGCATCCAGAGATGGGCGCTCACGTTGTCCGCATACAACTACGCCATCCGCCACAGGCCAGGCACAGAAAACTGTGCCGATGCTCTCCGTAGGCTGCCATTGCCTACCACGGGGGTGGAAGTGGCACAGCCTGCAAATTTAGTTATGGTAATGGAAGCATTCAAGAGCGAGCTATCACTTGTTACCGCCCGACAGATTAGAACCTGGACGAGCCAGGACCCCTTACTGTCCTTAGTTTAAAAAAAAAACTGTGTGCTTCACAGAAGCTGGTCCAGTGTCCCATTGGAAATGCAGGAAGAAATAAAACCGCACCAGCGGCGCAAAGATGAAATGTCTATACAGGCAGACTGCTTTCTGTGGGGTAATCGGTACCAAAAAAGGGCAGGGACACTTTCATTAGCGATCTCCACAGTACCCACCCAGGCATTGTAATGATGAAAGCGATAGCCAGATCCCACGTGTGGTGGCCCAGTATTGATGAGGACTTAGAGTCCTGCGTGCATAAATGTAACACGTTCACAGTTCAGCAATGCACCCATGGAGGCTCCACTAAGTTTATGGTCTTGGCCCTCCAAACCTGGTCTTGGGTCCACGTCGACTATGCAGCCCCGTTCTTGGGAAAAATGTTCGTAGTGGTGGTAGATGCGTACTCCAAATGGATTGAATGTGAGATAATGTCGGCGAGCACATCCGCTGCCACCTCTGAAAGCCTGCGGGTTATGTTTGCCACGCACTGCCTGATGTCCTTGTGAGTGACAATAGGCCGTGTTTCACCAGTGCCGAGTTCAAAGAGTTCATGACCCGCAATGGGATAAAGCATGTCACATCTGCCCCGTTCAAACCAGCATCCAATGGTCAGGCAGAGAAAGCAGTGCAAATTATCAAGCAGAGCAAATTATCAAGCAGAGCTTGAAGAGGGTAACTGAAGGCTCACTGCAGACTCGCCTATCCCGAGTCCTGCTTAGTTACTGCACGAGACCCTACTCGCGCACTAGGATTCCACCCGCTGAACTGCTCATGAAAAGGGCACTTAAGACAAGGCTCTCGTTAGTCCACCCTGATTTACATGAACAGGTAGAGAGCAGACGGCTTCAACAAAGTACATATCATGTTAGCGCAAGTGTGTCACGTGAAATTGAGATTAATGATCCTGTATTTGTGTTGAACTATGGACAAGGTCCTAAATGGCTTCCTGGCACTGTCGTAGCCAAAGAGGGGAGTAGGGTGTTTCGAGTCAAACTTTCAAATGGACTCATCTACAGGAAACACTTGGACCAAACCAAACTCAGATTCACGGACTATCCAGAGCAACCCACATTAGACCCTACCTTTTTTTGGCCCCCAACACACACACACCAGTGGCAATCGACACAGCGGTTGACCACGAAGCAGAACCCGTCACCCGCAGCAACCCAGCAGGACTCACCACACCAGGCAGCCCAACAAGGCCAGCTGCACAGCAACCCAGCAAGGGCCCAACAAACGACTCACCAAAACCAGCATTTGCACCGAGACGATCAACCAGGGAAAGAAAGGCCCCAGATCGACTCGCCTTGTAAATAGTTACACTATTGACTTTGGCGGTGGGGGGGGTGGGGGGGGGGGGGGGTGGTGGGGAGTGTTATATATGTAAACCTGTAAATACCTTGTTTAACCACCAGAGGGCTCATCCCACAATCCCTTGGGAGTACCTGTACTTAAGGAAGCCTCACAGGCTGGAGAGGCACTCTGGAGACCTGCAATAAAAAACTACGGTCACACTTTACTTTGAGCTCACAGTATCTGGTCAGACTCTTTATTCATACACCTCACTGTCCTTTTGTGTTTCATGCACAATTGCCCCCAGGTCCCGTTGTACTATGGCACTTTGTAATCTTTCTTCATTTAAATAATAACTTGCTCTTTGATTCTTTCTGCCAAAGTGCATGACCTCATACTTTCCAACATTATACTCCATCTGCCAAATTTGTGTCCACTCACTTAGCCTGTCTATGTCCATTTGCAGATTTTTTGTGTCCTCCTCACACATTGCTTTTCCTCCCATCTTTGTATCGTCAGCAAACTTGGCTACATTACACTCAGTCCTTTCTTCCAAGTCGTTCATATAGATTGTAAATAGTTGGGGTCCCAGCACTGATCCCTGCGGCACCCCACTAGTTACTGGTTGCCAACCAGAGAATGAACCATTTATCCCGACTCTCTGTTTTCTGTTAGTTAGCCAATCCTCTATTCATGCTAATATATTACCCCCAACCCCGCAAACTTTTATCTTGTGCAGTAACCTTTTATGCGTCACCTTATCAAATGCTTTCTGGAAGTCCAAATACACCACATCCACTGGTTCCCCTTTATCCACCCTGTTCGTTACATCCTCAAAGAACTCCAGCAAATTTTTCAAACATGATTTCCCCTTCATAAATCCATGCTGACTCTGCCTGACTGAATTTTGCTTTTCCAAATGCCCTGCTACTGCTTCTTTAATAATGGACTCCAACATTTTCCCAACCACAGATGTTAGTCTAACTGGTCTATAGTTTCCTGCTTTTTGTCTGCCTCCTTTTTTAAATAGGGGTGTTACATTTGCAGTTTTCCAATCTGCTGGGACCTCCCCAGGATCCAGGGAATTTTGGTAAATTACAACCAATGCATCCACAATCCCTGCTGCTACTTCTCTTAAGATCCTAGGATGTAAGCCATCAGGTCCAGGGGATTTATCTGCCTTTAGTCCCATTATCTTACTGAGTACCACCTCCTTAGTGATTGTGATTGTTAAGTTCTCCCCCCACTCCCCTCCACCCCCCCATAGCCCTGAGACTATCCACTGTCGAAATATTGGTTAGTGTCCTCTATCGTAAAGACTGGAGAGGATGCAGAGAAAATTTACAAGGATAATACCAGAAATGTAAGGGTATACATATCCGGAAAGGATGAACAGGCTGGGTCTCTTTTCTCTTGAATAAAGAAGGCTGAGGGGTGACCTAATAGATGTTTTTAAAATTAAGAAAGGTTTTGATAGGGTGGATACAGAGAGACTGTTTCCACTTGTGAGGAAGAGCATAACTAGAGACTATTAATATAAGATAGTCACCAAGAAATTCAGTCGGGAATTCAGAAGAAACTTTGGTAGTCAGAATGTGGAACTTGCTGCCAGATGGAGTGGTTGACGCGAATAGTATAGATGCATTTAAGGGGATGCCAGACAAGCATATGAGGGAGAAGGGTTTCAGAGGTAATGCTGATAGATTTAGATGAGGAAAGATGGGAGGAGGCTCAAGTGGGGCATAAATTTAAAAAAGGAGGCAGACAAAAAGCAGGAAACTATAGACCAGTGAGCCTAACATCTGTGGTTGGGAAGATGTTGGAATCCATTATTAAAGAAGCAGTAGCAGGACATTTGGATAAGCAACATTCGGTGAGGCAGAGTCAGCATGGATTTTTGAAGGGGCAGTCATGTTTGACAAATTTGCTGGAGTTCTTTGAGAATGTAAAGAAGAGGGTGGATAAAGGGGAACCAGTGGATGTGGTGTATTTGGACTTCCAGAAAGCATTTGACAAGGTGCCACATAAAAGCTTACTGCACAAGATAAAAATTCACTGGGTTGGGGGTAATGTATTAGCATGGACAGAGGATTGGCTAACTAACAGAGAACAGAGAGTCGGGATAAATGGTTCATTCTCTGGTTGGCAACCAGTAACCAGTGGGGTGCTGCAAGGATCAGTGCTGGGACCCCAACTATTTACAATCTATATTAACGACTTGGAAGAAGGGACTGAGTGTAACATAGCCAAAGATGGGAGGAAAAGCAATGTGTGAGGAGGACACACAAAAATCTGCAAAAGGACATAGACAGGCTAAATGAGTGGGCAAAAATTTGGCAGACGGAGTATAATGTTGGAAAGTGTGAGGTCATGCACTTTGGCAGAAAAACATCAAAGAGCAAGTTATTATTTAAATGGAGAAAGATTGCAAAGTGCTGCAGTACAGCGGGACCTGGGGGTACTTGTGCATGAAACACAAAACGATACTATGCAGGTACAGCAAGTGATCAGGAAGGCCAATGATATCTTGGCCTTTATTACAAAGGGGATGGAGTATAAAAGCAGGGAAGTCTTGCTACAGCTATATAAGGTATTGGTGAGGTCACACCTGGAATACTGCATGCAGTTTTGGTTTCCATATTTACGAAAGGATATACTTGCTTTGGAGGCAGTTCAGAGAAGGTTCACTGGATTGATTCCAGGGATGAGGGGGTTGATTTATGAGGAAAGGTTGAGTAGGTTGGGCTCTATTCATTGGAATTCAGAAGAATGAGAGGTGATCTTATCGAAACGTATAAGATTATGAGGGGGCTTCACAAGGTGGTTGCAGAGAGGATATTTCCACTGATGGGGGAGACCAGAACTAGAGGGCATGATCTTAGAATAAGAGGCCACCCATTTAAAACTGAGATGAGGAGGAATTTCTTCTCTCAGAGGGTTGTAAATCTGTGGAATTCGCTGCCTCAGAGAGTTGTGGAAGCTGGGACATTGAATAAATTTAAGACAGAAATAGGCAGTTTCTTAAAGGATAAGGGGTTATGGGGAGCGGGCGGGGAAGTGGAACCGAGTCCATGATCAGATCAGCCATGATCTTATTGAATGGCGGCGCATGCTCGAGGGACCATATGGCCTACTCCTGTTCCCATTTCTTATGTTCTTAACGCTGGCATGGACTGTTTGGGCCGAATGGCCTGTTTCTGTGCTGTATATCCTATGTAATCCTATGACATTTTACTGATCTATGTACCTGGATCCCCAAGGCGTTTTGGACTGCCACTGTTTTTAGCTTTTCACCATTTAGAAAGTACCCTGTTCTATCCTTTTTAGGTCTAAAGTGGATGACCTCGCATTTGCCAATTTGAAATCCATTTGCCACAGTTTTGCCCATTCACTTAATCTATCGATATTCCTTTGTTAATTTTATGCTTTCATATACAATGTTGCCTATCTTTGTGTCATCTGCAAATTTGGATATATGAGTTTCTATGCCACTATCTAAGTTGTTAATAAATATTGTGAGGCCCCAACACGGATCCCTTCGGGTCAATCCTGCCAATTTGAGTACCTACCCATTATCCCTACTCTCTGTCTCCTGCCGCTCAACCAATTTTCTAACCAGATCAATAGTTTGCCCTCAATTCCGTGAGCTCCTACCTTAGTTAACAGTCTCTTATGTGGGTCTTTATCAAATGCCATCATGGAAGTCCATATAAATAACATCCATAGCCATTCCCCTGTCCACTACTTTACTCATCTCCTCAAAAAAATTAAATCTAGTTTATCAGGCATGACCTACTTTTCACTAATCTATGCTGGTTCTCTCTGATCAACTGAAAAATTTTGAGTTGTTCCATCAACCTATCCTTAATTATAGCAATTTCCAAACAACAGACGTTAGACTAACTGATCTATAACTCCCTGGTTTCTTTTTCTTGCATTCATAAATATCGGAGTGACATGCGCAATTTTTCAATCTAAAGGAATGCTTCCTGAATTGAGAGAACATTGGAAGATTATAAGTAGGGCATCTAAATGCCACTAGATGTCAGCTGTGGCACAGAGGTAGCACTCTCACCCGAGTCAGAAGGTTGTGGGTTCACGTCCTACTCCAGAGGCTTGAAAACTTAATCGATGTAAAAAGTATGTAAATACTTCGGTTCAGTACTGAGAGAGTGATGCACTGTTGGAGGTGCCATCATTCGAATAAGTCGTTAAACTGAAGGCCCCCTCAGGTGGGCGTAAAAGATCCCATGGCACTATTCGAAGAAGTGCAGGGGAGTTCTCGCTGGTCTCCTGGCCAATATTTATCCTTCAACCAACATCATTAAACAGATTATCTGATTATTATCTCGTTGCTGTTTGTGGATCCGTGCTATATGCAAATTAGCTGCCACGTTTCCTACTACATTATGGGTAGAGCTGCAGAACACCAAAGGGCAAAAAACGTTAGTGGGAGTTGTGTACAGACCTCCAAACAGTAGTAGTGATGTTGGGGAGGGCATCAAACAGGAAATTAGGGGTGCGTGCAATAAAGGTGCAGCAGTTATAATGGGTGACTTTAATATGCACATAGATTGGGCTAACCAAACTGGAAGCAATACGGTGGAGGAGGATTTTCTGGAGTGCATAAGGGATGGTTTTTTAGACCAATATGTCGAGGAACCAACTAGGGGGGAGGCCATCTTAGACTGGGTGTTATGTAATGAGAAAGGATTAATTAGCAATCTCGTTGTGCGAGGCCCCTTGGGGAAGAGTGACCATAATATGGTGGAATTCTGCATTAGGATGGAGAATGAAACAGTTAATTCAGAGACCATGGTCCAGAACTTAAAGAAGGCTAACTTTGAAGGTATGAGGCGTGAATTGGCTGAGATGGATTGGCGAATGATACTTAAGGGGTTGACTGTGGATGGGCAATGGCAGACATTTAGAGACCACATGGATGAACTACAACAATTGTACATTCCTGTCTGGCATAGAAATAAAAAAGGGAAGGTGGCTCAACCGTGGCTATCAAGGGAAATCAGGGATAGTATTAAAGCCAAGGAAGTGGCATACAAATTGGCCAGAAATAGCAGCGAACCTGGGGACTGGGAGAAATTTAGAACTCAGCAGAGGAGGACAAAGGGTTTGATTAGGGCAGGGAAAATGGAGTATGAGAAGAAGCTTGCAGGGAACATTAAGACGGATTGCAAAAGTTTCTATAGATATGTAAAGAGAAAAAGGTTAGTAAAGACAAACGTAGGTCCCCTGCAGTCAGAATCAGGGGAAGTCATAACGGGGAACAAAGAAATGGCGGACCAATTGAACAAGTACTTTGGTTCGGTATTCACGAAGGAGGACACGAACAACCTTCCGGTTATAAAAGGGGTCGGGGGGTCTAGTAAGGAGGAGGAACTGAGGGAAATCCTTATTAGCCGGGAAATTGTGTTGGGGAAATTGATGGGATTGAAGGCCGATAAATCCCCAGGGCCTGATGGACTGCATCCCAGAGTACTTAAGGAGGTGGCCTTGGAAATAGTGGATGCGTTGACAGTCATTTTCCAACATTCCATTGACTCTGGATCAGTTCCTATGGAGTGGAGGGTAGCCAATGTAACCCCACTTTTTAAAAAAGGAGGGAGAGAGAAAACAGGGAATTATAGACCGGTCAGCCTGACATCGGTAGTGGGTAAAATGATGGAATCAATTATTAAGGATGTCATAGCAGTGCATTTGGAAAGAGGTGACATGATAGGTCCAAGTCAGCATGGATTTGTGAAAGGGAAATCATGCTTGACAAATCTTCTGGAATTTTTTGAGGATGTTTCCAGTAGAGTGGATAAGGGAGAACCAGTTGATGTGGTATATTTGGACTTTCAGAAGGCGTTCGACAAGGTCCCACACAAGAGATTGATGTGCAAAGTTAGAGCACATGGGATTGGGGGTAGTGTACTGACATGGATTGAGAACTGGTTGTCAGACAGGAAGCAAAGAGTAGGAGTAAATGGGTACTTTTCAGAATGGCAGGCAGTGACTAGTGGGGTACCGCAAGGTTCTGTGCTGGGGCCCCAGCTGTTTACACTGTACATTAATGATTTAGATGAGGGGATTAAATGTAGTATCTCCAAATTTGCGGATGACACTAAGTTGGGTGGCAGTGTGAGCTGCGAGGAGGATGCTGTGAGGCTGCAGAGCGACTTGGATAGGTTAGGTGAGTGGGCAAATGCATGGCAGATGAAGTATAATGTGGATAAATGTGAGGTTATCCACTTTGGTGGTAAAAACAGAGAGACAGACTATTATCTGAATGGTGACAGATTAGGAAAAGGGGAGGTGCAAAGAGACCTGGGTGTCATGGTACATCAGTCATTGAAGGTTGGCATGCAGGTGCAGCAGGCGGTTAAGAAAGCAAATGGCATGTTGGCCTTCATAGCAAGGGGATTTGAGTACAGGGGCAGGGAGGTGTTGCTACAGTTGTACAGGGCCTTGGTGAGGCCACACCTGGAGTATTGTGTACAGTTTTGGTCTCCTAACCTGAGGAAGGACATTCTTGCTATTGAGGGAGTGCAGCGAAGGTTCACCAGACTGATTCCCGGGATGGCGGGACTGACCTATCAAGAAAGACTGGATCAACTGGGCTTGTATTCACTGGAGTTCAGAAGAATGAGAGGGGACCTCATAGAAACATATAAAATTCTGACGGGGTTAGACAGGTTAGATGCAGGAAGAATGTTCCCAATGTTGGGGAAGTCCAGAACCAGGGGTCACAGTCTAAGGATAAGGGGTAAGCCATTTAGGACCGAGATGCGGAGGAACTTCTTCACCCAGAGAGTGGTGAACCTGTGGAATTCTCTACCACAGAAAGTTGTTGAGGCCAATTCACTAAATATATTCAAAAAGGAGTTAGATGAGGTCCTTACTGCTAGGGGGATCAAGGGGTATGGCGAGAAAGCAGGAATGGGGTACTGAAGTTGAATGTTCAGCCATGAACTCATTGAATGGCGGTGCAGGCTAGAAGGGCCGAATGGCCTACTCCTGCACCTATTTTCTATGTTTCTATTAAAATGGTGACTACATTTCAAACGTACGTAATTGGCTATAAAGCACTTTGGGATGTCCTAAGATCATGAATGGCACTATATAAATGCAAGATCTTTTTGTCTATTTTTAGATCTCTGGACATGATGACTTGTATTCTTGAATTTTATTCTTTGGTGGTGTTTATTACTGTTTTATTTGAATGTAGCTCATTGCAATTAAATAGCGATTCTCATATCTTCTAACTTTTTAGATATTTGTCTTTTCCACAAACCTACTACACACAGGTTGGTAAACTCGGCCAAACTGGATAGTAGTATCAGAAGAATTTCTCTAGTTTATATCTGGGCTTTTCTCAGAATCATTCTCTGTAGTCTTGACTGCAATTGAGTCCAGACTATCTCTCATTTGTGAGAAAGCTGCACTCGTTCTGATAAGAAATGCAGTTCTTTTCACCTTGAGGCAATGTTCTTGCAATGTCTAGAATGAGGATATAATGCTGTATCAGGTCTGCTTTTGACGAAGTGTTCCAGGATTCCATAACCTGTGGTGAAAGGAAATTGGTTGTTGAGTCATCTTTGTTATAGTGGATGATGCAGGCTGGAACAGTGTAGGTCTGCTTTGTCATTTTACAAAGAGAAGAAATAATAATGTAATAATGTAATTGGACTACTTGATTGATCTCAAAAGATTCTCAGTATTTTTTCTTCTTCTCCCATCTGCATTTAGACACTCTTACACCGGCCTCTAGTCCATCATCAGTAATCTTTCCTGTTACACCATTAACCCAAGATGAAGCTTCCACCTCTGGGCTAAGCATAGAGTGTCGAGTGTGTGGGGACAAAGCCTCTGGCTTCCATTATGGCGTACATGCATGTGAGGGCTGTAAGGTATGTGCAAAATCACAGTAAGTCTTGTTTATTGAAAATTTTTGGGTTTTGTTGATTTTCTTTGTCAACTTAATGTTAGAATGTTTTTATCAGTGGCTCCTCTGGTGATGCTTAAAGGAAATAAATGTACTGACTTGCAGTCAATTCTGATTGCTTCACTAAACATGCAACATCAGAAGAGATTAGTCCTCTTGTTGCTTAACATTTTTGATACTTGGTTTCAGATGCTTAGAACATTTGACACTTGACTAAATGCATGTTGACCTGTGTCCTTGCTCATCTATTCTGAATATTGGTAATATTAGGTGACGTGGAGTCTCCTCCCTCCTGGAATACAATTTGTCTCCTCTCTTCCCCTGATGCTGAGTTTGAGTTTGATCCATTGGATCATTCACTAATAGTTTTGCACAATGTTATCCTGTCCAATTTAAATCCCTTTAGGGAGATATACAGCCAGAGTATATAGTGCTACTATTATCTTTCAATGAGCTGAATTTCTTTGGTTGCTTCGGAAAATTATTCTGGTTAGACAGCTGGTGGAGAACATTACTCAACTTATCATTGCAGCCCCTAAAGCTTTATATGCAGATATATTAGCAATACATTTCCACCTGCCGCAAGGATGTAGATTTGACAATTTTAATTTTCCTGGGGAAATATCTGAATGCATTTTAATTGGGATTTGAATGTTTCTGGATAATGAGCGGGATCATTATCTTAAAGCATCTAAATTCTGATAATACAGGCCTTCAGGCAGGTTTTCAAAGTGATGATGGCTTGGAGCCTAAACTATATACTCCTGGTAGACTCACACCTAGCTACAATTTCTACAAGTCTTATAGAACCTAACTACTTTGGCCTTCAGGTTATATGTTGTTTTACCCTGCATTAAGTCATGAGGAAAGTATGGTGATGGCCAGAATTGTCCAAATCCTGAAGGTTCAGAGCTAATTCACAGATTCTTTCAGGTGTAACAAAAGCATACACAAAAACTTCAGGGTTAAAAACCCTGTGCCTACAGACAGAGGGTCCAAGTGACTGGACTCATGGAAGCTAGGTTTTTGTATAGAATGCACTGTGAATGAGGATTGACTAAACTGCATTCAAAATTATGCAATTAGTTAATGAAGCCCAAGCATATGTTGGGGAGCTTGCTCTACCTTTGTCAAACAGTACTAGTGTGAGAAATTTTGTTTTCGGGTTTTAATGTGCAAAAAGTATCAAATATCTTGTGAATTCTCCTAAGTTGGAATGCCTCCAACATCTGCTGCATTTGAAATTGAAATATTTTGGGTCTCTTCTCTGGCTCTCTTGGGGAATATCTAATTTCACAAAGTATACAAAAATCTGGAACAATAATTTTCCTTCCTATCCCCTCTTAAAGCATGAACATTGTACTTCTTAAGCTCATATGCCATCCTTTTTAAGCTCTAATGTTCTATTGAACTGAAGAGAGGCCACTTTGTCCATCTATCTCATTGTTCCATAGATACCTATGGTGCCCTATCAGAGTGTCTAACCGACCCTTAAATAATTCCAGAATTCTTGCTTCCACTACCTACCAAGAAGACCATTCCAGGTATTAATCACTCTGTGAAGTAGTGCTTCCTGACATAAATCCCGATCCTGCCATTGCCAGTTTGTACCTATGTACCTTTGTCTTGGAATAGTGCTTAAGATTAACTTTTTTTTGTTTCACTTATTATCTTATGTACTGCTGTAAAGTCCCCTGTCATGTCTTCTTTCAGTGGTGAAGGATCCAAATTTTGCTAACTTGCCCTTGTCATAGAATTGACTAAAGATGAAGCAGCCTCATTGCCATTCTAGGGGGGCTTTGAGTTTCCCTTGCACGTTGGTGGTCAGAACGGAACACGGTATTCAAGATGTGGCCTGACACAGAACTATAAAGCTCCAACATGATTGCCTTAGCTAAACTCCTGATTTGGCAATCTAGCTCAGCATTCGTTTTGCTTTGTTAATTGCTACTATGCAATGACTGAACATGGTCAGTGTGGAACCTACTATCAATTCCAAATCTCTTTTAACTTCTTCCATTATTACTACTGCAACATTCATTATGTCCCCCATACTTAACTTAAAAATGTAAGACTGTTGGCCCAAGTTTCCACATGATTTGCGCCTGATTTTTAGGAGCAACTGGTGGAGAACGGACTATCTTAGAAATCGCAATTCTCCACATTTTTCTTTCTGCAGTTCTAGTCAGGTAGAACAGTTCTACTTTGGAACAGAATTTTTTCTTCAAAAGGGGGGCGTGTCCGGCCACTGATGCCTGATTTCAAAGTTTCCACAGTGAAAACATACTCCAAACTAAGTTAGAATAGAGCAAGTGAAGATTTTTGTAGAACTGAAAAAACCTGTTCTACACATTAAAAAATCAGGTGCAGGTTACAAATTAGGCGTCCAGAATGAGGTGGGGGGGAAGGAAAGTCATTAAATTCGACAATAAATCCTTATTTATACTTCTACATATATTATACAAATAAATCCAACCTGAATAAACATTTATAAGCAAAGAAAAGATTAAATAAACCATCTTCCTACCTGTGTGAAAGTGCTTCAGCCACGGAGAATTCTGTAGTCAGCCTGAGGCGCCCGTTCTTCCCGCGGGAGGGGGGGGGGGTGGGAAGAGGCGCCCGTTCTTTCCCGCGGGGGGTGGGGGGGGGGAGGCGCCCGTTCTTTCCCGCGGGGGGGGGGGGAGGCGCCCGTTCTTCCCGCGGGGGGGGGGAGGAGGCGCCCGTTCTTCCCGCGGGGGGGGGAGGAGGCACCTGTTCTTCCCGCGGGGGGGAGGGGAGGAGGCGCCCATTCTTTCCCGCGAGGGGGGGGTGGGGGAAGGAGGAGGTGCCGCCCGTTCTTCCCGCGGGGGAGGGAGGAGGCGCCCGTTCTTCCCGCGGTGGGGGGGAGAGGAGGCGCCCGTTCTTTCCCGCGGGGGGGGGGGAGGAGGAGGCGCCCGTTCTTCCCGCGGGGGGGGGAGGAGGCGCCCGTTCTTCCCGTGGGGGGGGGGAGGAGACAGTGAGAAGGCTGCAAGTGCTGATGTGCTGATGGCAATGTGCTTTTATTTAAAAAAATGTTCAAAAATTAAACAGCTACAAAGAACTACAAAAATGGCCGAGTGCCAATGTTTTTTTCACACTGCGCGTGCGCGAACGCTCCAACGCACACACGCAGCGTTGCCGGCAGGAAAAAAACTAATTTAAATAGTACCTGCCCCCTCCCACTTACAAAATCGGCGCGAGTGTAGGCTCCGCCCCCCCTGGGCGCCGCGCCAGGCAGACAAGGAGCTGCAGAATGCTCCAGAATCGCGATTTTTTTTTTTAGGCGCCGTTTTAGGCGCGATAAACGGGCACCCAGCTCGGAGGGGCGCCCGTTTTTTATCGTGTGGAAACTTGGGCCCTGTGTGTTAGCCTGTTTGAATTTAATCTGCATAGTTCTGTCTGCTTTCAAATTTCAACTTTCTTTTTTGGCTCCCATGTTAGCCGACATTGTTAACGGTGTTCTCTCCTCATGTACTGTTCCCCTCTCCTTCAAATCTGCTGTCATCACCACTCTCCTCAAAAAACAAACACTTGACCCCACTTTGCTTGCTAACTTTCGTCTCATCTCCAACCTCCCTTTCCAGTCCAAAATACTTGAACGTGTTGTCACCTCCCAAATCCGCGACCATCGTTCCATGAATTCAATGTTTGAATCCCTTCAATCTGGTTTTCGCCCCTGCCATAGTACAGAAACGGTGCTCATCAAAGTCACAAATTACATGCCTTGTGAGTGTGATAATGGTAAACTATCCCTCCTCGCCCTTATGGATCTGTCTGCAGCCTTTAACACAATTGACCACTCCATCCTCCTCCAACGCCTCCCAATCATCGTCCAGCTAAGTGGGAATGCACTTGCCTGGTTCCATTCTTACCTATCTAATCGTAGCCAGAAAATCTCCTGCAATGGCTTCTCTTCCCACTCCCGCATCGTTGCCTCTAATATCCCGCAAGGATCTGTCCTTGGCCCCCTCTTATTTCTCATCTATATGCTGCCCCTTGGCAATATCATCCGAAAACATGGTGTCAGTTTCCACAAGTACACTGACAACACCAAGCTCTACCTCTCCACCACTTCTCTTGACCTCTGCTTGGTATCTAAATTGTCAGATTGCTTGTCCAACATCCAGTACTGGATGAACAGAAATTTTCTACAATTGAATATTGGGAAGACCAAAGCTATTATCTTTGGTCCTCGCCACAAACTGCGTTCCCTAACCACTGACTCCATCCCTCTCCCTGCCATCAATCTGAGGGTGAACAAGACTGTTCACAACCTAGGTGTCATATTTGACCCTGAAATGAGTTTCCAGCCACATATCTGCGGCATAACTAAAACTGTCTTTTACCACCTTCGTAACATTGCCCGCCTCCACCCCTGCCTCAGCTCTTCTGCTGCTGAAATCCTCATTCATGCCTTTGTTACCTCTAGACTTGACTACCCCAACTCACTCCTGGCTGGCCTCTCACATTCTACACTATGTAAACTTGAGGTCATCCAAAACTCAGCAGCCTGTGTCCTAACTCGCATCAAGTCATGATCGCCCATCATCCCTATGCTTTCTGACCTACATTGGCTTCCAGTTAAACAATGCCTCGATTTCAAAATTCTCATTCTTGTTTACAAATCACTCCATGGCCTTGTCCTTTCCTATCTCTGTAATCATTTACAACCTTACAACCCCACAGGATGTCTGCACTCATCAAATTCTGCCCTTTTGAACATCCCTCATTATAACTGCTCAACCATCGGTGGCCATGCCTTCAGTTGTTTGGGCCCTAAGCTCTGGAATTCCCTCCCTAAACCTCTCTGCCTCTCTATCTCTCTTTCCTCCTTTAAGACGCTCCTTAAAACCTTGTGGTCATCTGCCTTAATTTCCTCTTTTGTTGCTCAGTGTGAAATTTATCTGTTTTGTCTTGTAACACTGCTGTGAAGCACCTTGGGACATTTTATTACGTTAAAGGCGCTATATAAATAAAAGTTATTATTAATAATAAATATTGCCAGGGTCTATCTGCTTTACCAGAGTCTACTGCCCATCTAGTTTAGTATCATCTGCAAATTTGACCAACTTATTTTGTATTTCTAAATCTAGATCATTTACATAGATTAGAAACATTAGGGACTTAGCACCAATCCCTTGGATACTCCATTCTGTACATCATTCTGATGTTGTTCTTGTAACTAGTATTAGCTACTTTCATTTAGCTAATTCCTTATCTATCTCCAAATTTACTTTAGGATGCCCAGTGCCTTAAGCTTGTGTACCAGTCTTTCATGTGGAACTTTATTAAAGATTTTAGGTACATTATATCATGGCGTTTTCCAACATCCATTTGGGATGCCATTTCCTCTCAAAGCCAAGGAGGTTAGTCAGGCGGTATCGGTTCATTCTGAAATTATGTTGGCTGGTACTAACTAAGACATTTTCACATAGGTGCTCCTTATCTTTACTCCTAATGATCAATGTAATTGTTTTTCCAGTTATTAAAACCACTGGTATTCATGCTTAATATGGCATCATGAGCCTGCTGATCTTGGACTTCACAAAACTTCTTCTGAAGACGCTGCAGTATTTAATTTTCTACAAGAAAGCTGTCTGCTAGTGTTACCAATTAAACCATTTATCGCCCCATTTAATGGGGATCCAACAAAACTAGCTCCTGCTGTCCTCAAAATTAATAGAACATTCTTAACATGTTAAATCTGGATGGCCCAGAATAAAGTTTGAATGCCCTCCCATGTCTAAACTTGATGTGGTATACGAGAAACCCCATTCCACAATCTGGTCCAACTGGCCTGAATACACATCTACCAGCTTTCCATTCAGAAAATGTAATTGCTTGAGAGCAAAAAAAAGTGTATAAATTATACCAAGCTTTTTCCATGGCGAAATAGTCAGAAAGACTGGCGCTCTTGGAGTTTGTGGGAGAAATCATATGTGTTTGCTTGGTTTCCAATAGTTCTATTTAAGCAATGAAGATCTAACAAGGTAAATAATTAAGCATTCTTCCTTCTGATTCCAACATGACTGGCTTTTTTTTGTTGCAGAAAATTTTAAACTTTCTTACAGACAGTTCTTTGCTCTAATTGTACAAATACTACAATATTACATTTGTTGTACTGCAATTAGGTTATAAGCAAAAGATACAATATTATATCATTAACAGTTTCTTCTCTGCCAATTTAGTTACCTCTAATATAGCCTGGGGACTCGTGCTTGGACTCCTCCTCTTCACCATTTACATTCTAGCCCTTGATAATAAGATCTGGAAGCATAGGATTTACATGTATACTGACAACACCCAGCTCTATCTCTACATCTTCTGTCAACCCAAAAACTAATGCTGCATATCTGACTTGCTTATCTGACATCAAGACCTGGATGAGATGCGCCAAAATTTCTTCCCGTTCAATATTGACAAAATTGAAGTCACTCTTTTTGTCGCTTCCCAACATCTATGTATCACAGGGCTTGGCTCAGCTTCTACAGTTGTCACCTCACGCTGAGTCAGCAGGTGAAGAACCTTGGTAATTGCTCGACCCAAGCTAAGCTTCCTCTACTACATCCGCTCCATTACTAAGACTGTTTTCCTCCACCTCCACAAAATTACTCGCCTTTACCTCTACCTCACTGCCATTGAAACCTAGTCCTACTTTCTCTTGAGGTTTGATTTCTCTAATGCTCTCCAAACTTCAGTGGCTTTCTGTGTCCCAGTAAGGTGACTTCCAAATTTGTATCCTTGTTTCTAAATCCCTTCATCATCTTGTCCTATGCTTCCTTAGTAATCTCATCCACCCTTGCATCTCCACAGACAGACTCTGCTCCTGTAAAACTGGGCTACTCCTTTTCCTCCACGGCATCGTTATGGGCGGCTTACTCGCTCATTATACTCCTGTCTTCTGGAATTGCCTTTTTAGTTCTCTATACCTTGATGCCTTCTTCCTTCCTTTCAGTTAGCTGCTCAAACGCTTTACTGTAACTTTTACCCAGCTGCCACCCTAACTTTGTTTTTCCTCCTCCTTGGCAACCACAGTTTTTTCTTCCTTCATATAAACTACTATGAGATACCTTTCTGCATGTGAGGAATGGTAGAAAAAGGCAATTTGGTGTTGTTGCCTCTGTCTTTCAATGGTTTTATTCTGAGAAAAAGGGTATTAATAACTACACATTGTAATCAGCGCTGCTCTATCCAAGAATCACATATATGAATAATTTGCTAAAATAGGGGGTGGGATAAGTTTCAAATTATTTTATTGCATTGTTCAAAATTGTTCTTGGTTTCTATAGGCTCCTTATTACAAACTTTTCTTGGATTAATCCCCTAGACCAATTAATTTTCTGACAATTATGACTCCAGTTGAGGGCATTAATTGTAACTTTTTCTGAGGGTTATAGAAGTGACTGTTTATATTTTTTTCACTTACTATTTTCTGAATGTGTAGTCACACTGTCTATATGAATAGAAATGACCGCATGTCTAGAAGGAACATATCCGACAAGAGATCAAAATTTCAATTAGGACATTTCTCTACATGTTATTTGGGAAAATCACAAAATACTGGAATTGAATAAGAATAGACTACATTATTTAACCAAGATCTTGTATTCTACTTGAATCAAGTTTCTCTATAATCGCTACTGTGATTTTTATTTTATAGGGCTTTTTTCGGCGAACAATACGATTGAAACTGGACTATGATCAGTGTGAACGCAATTGTAAGATTCAAAAAAAGAACCGCAACAAGTGCCAGTGCTGTCGTTTTCAGAAGTGCCTTTCTGTGGGAATGTCACATAATGGTATGTGAAGGCAATATGCTGGATTTCTAAGCAGAAGGTTAAACACGCAGTTTGATTCTGATTAGGAGGTGCATAAGTTCACGGAGTGGATTGATGTATCTATCTTTCCCATAAGCATATCCATGTTATGACTCGTTTTGTACGCAGCACAGCCTGCTTTAGCTGCATTGTTTAGATTTTGGTCCTATGTTCTTGTATGGTGAATAGATGAAGTGTTTGATTAACTGATATGGTTCCATAGCTGTTCTAGGTGGTTATGATTCCTTGACTGCCTCTATGCTGTCAGATTGCTTGTCCGACATCAAATTCCTGATAAGTCATAATTTTCTACATCTCACTAGTTCAGCTTCAATGTCAGCCTGCGGAAGCTGGGAGGAGACAAAATAAGCAATCGCAGTGCTTGGGGGGAGGGGCGGTGGGGGTGAGGAAAGAGTCTCAGACTAAAATGATGGAGGAAAACAGAAAAGTGCCAGTATTAAAGGGGAAGGGAGGGAAAGGAAAGCTAACATTGAAGCTAAGAGTTGGTATAGTACCACTCTGCCTCTTCACAAAGATGTGAGGAGGATTCTGTGATGGCCAAATCAATTTGTTGAAGTAATTGTATCGTGGATTAAATATCAGTAATGCAATATACAGTTATAGATGTTGGATATAACAACAACTTGTATTTATATAGAACCTTTAACGTAGTAAAACATCCCAAGGTGCTTCACAGGAGCATTATGAGCCACATAAGGAGAAATGAGGGCAGGTGACCAAAAGCTTGGTCAAAGAGGTAGGTTTTAAGGAGTGTCTTAAAGGAGGAAAGGGAGTTAGAGAGGCGGAAACGTTTAGGCAGGAAATTCCATAGCTTACGGTATGGCAACAGAAGGCACAGCTACCAATGGTTGAACGATTAGAATCAGGGATGCTCAAGAGGGCAGATTTAGAGGAGAGCAGATATCTCGGGGGATTGTGGGGCTGAAGAAGATTAGAGATAGAGAGGGGTGAGGCCATGGAGAAATTTGAAAACAAGGATGCGAATTTTTAAATCGAGGCATTGCTTAACCGGGAGCCCATGTAGGGCAGCCAGCAAAGGGGTGATGGATGAGTGGGACTTGGTGCGAGTTAGGACACAGGCAACCAAGATTTAGATCACCTCCAGTTTACGCAGGGTAGAATATGGAAGGCCAGCCAGGAGTGCATTGGATGAAGGTTTCAGCAGGAGATGAGCTGAGACAGGCGATGTTCCGGAGGTGGAAATAGGTGGTCTTAGTTATGCTGTGGATATGTGGTCGAGAGTTCATTTCAGGGTCAGATATGACACCAAAGTTGCAAACAGTGTGGTTCAGCCTCAGACAGATGCTAGGGAGAGGGATGGAGTTAGTGGCTGGGGAGTGGAGTTTGTGGCAGGGACCGAAAACAATGGCCTCGGTCTTCCCAATATTTAATTTGATAACATTTC
Source organism: Pristiophorus japonicus (assembly GCF_044704955.1). Taxonomy (NCBI): domain Eukaryota; kingdom Metazoa; phylum Chordata; class Chondrichthyes; family Pristiophoridae; genus Pristiophorus; species Pristiophorus japonicus. The sequence continues at coordinate 64,498,259 of NC_091991.1, forward strand.
TGCTCATCCAGAACTGGATGTCAGACAAGCAGTCTGACAATTTAGAGACCGTGGAGGGGTCGAGCGAAGTGGCAGTGAGGTAGAGCTTAGTGTCATCAGCATACATGTGGAAACTGATGCTGAGCTTTTGGATGATGTCGCCCAGGGACAGCATGTAGATGAGAAATAGGAGGGGGCCAAGGATAGATCCTTGGGGAACACCAGAGATAACGATGCGAGTGTGGGAAGAGAAGCCATTGCAGGTGAGTGCAGTCCCACCCAGCTGGACGATGGTGGAGAGGTGTTGGAGAAGGATGGTGGACAACCATTTCAAAGGCTGCAGACAAGTCAAGAAGGACTAGGAGGGATAGTTTGCATTAGTCACAGTCACAAAGGATGTCATTTGTGACATTGATAAGAGCCATTTCGGTACTGCAGCAGGGGCGGAAACCTGATTGGAGGGATTCAAACATGGAGTTGCGGGAATGATGGGCATGGATTTGGGAGGCGACAACATGTTCAAGGACTTTGGAGAGGAAAGGGAGGTTGGATATGCGGCAGTCGTTTGCAAAGACAAGGGTCAAGGGTTGTTTTTTTGAGGAGAGGGGCGATGACGGTAGATTTAAGTGAGAAAGGACAGTACCTGAGAAGAGAAAACTGTTAACAATGTTAGGTAACATGGGAGCCAGAAAAGGAAGTTGGGTGGTCAGCAGTTTTGTGGGAATAGAGTCAAGGGAGCAGGAATTGGGTCTCATGGGCAAGATGAGCTCAGAGAGGTCATAAGGGGAGATTGGAGAGAAACTGGAGAAAGCTGCGAAGCTAGGGCAGAGGGCTCCTTAGAGGAAGTTTCACCCGGTGGGCTAGGGGAGGGAAGGGAAGTGGCAGAGGCAGCTGAACGGATGGTCTCAATCTTAGAGACAAAGTAGTCCATGAGCTCCTCACACTTATTGTTGGAGGTGAGGGTGGAGACAGGGGAGAGGGATTTAAGAAGACAGTTAGCAGTGGAGAATAGAAACCGGGGGTTATCTTTGCATTCCAGAACGATTATGGAATAGTGAGCAATTTTGGCAGACAAGAGCAAGACCCAATAATGCTTTATGTGGTCCAGCCAGATCTGGCGGTGAATGGCTAAACCAGTGATCCGCCGTATCCGTTCAAGTCTGCAGCAGAGGGGGAGGAGAGAAGGGGTGTGGGAGGGGAGAAGGGGGGTGGTGGGGGGAGGGGGAGAAGGGGGTGAGAGGGAGAAAGAGGGTGAGAGGGAGAAGGGGGTGAGGGGGAGAAGTGGGTGGGGGGAGGGGGAGAAGGGGGGAGGGGGAGGTGGGAGGAGGGGAGAGGGAGAAGGGGAAAAGGGGGAAGGGGGAGAAGGGAGTGGGGGGTGGGAGGGGGAAGGGGGTTGGGGATGTGGGGGGTGGGACGGAGGAGGAGGAGGGGGTGGGGTGAGGAGGAGGGGTGGTGGGAGGAGTAGGAGGAGAGGGTGGTGGGAGGAGTAGGAGGAGAGGGTGGGAGGAGGAGGAGGGGGTGGGGAGGAGGAG